>NC_137061.1:4935515-5418015 GCF_032717465.1 Coenobita brevimanus | reverse complement strand
ATATATATATATATGGAGCCTCTGTGGTACAGTGTGCATTTCGTACACAGGTGAGCCAGGGTCATAAACTTTGGGAGTGTTCACCCGGCCACGTACTGCATTAGGGGACACAAAGGGTGCTGTGGTTGGTTGAACCAGGAGTCGCTTACTATAAAGTATGCTTGCACCCAGTCGGCTTGCGTGGGCTGATTACACTTGGTTCACTGACTACACACATCCAAAGCCACTCCAACACTACAATTACACTTACAAGCACTTCTCACCTACATACAATCTCTACCAGACAGCCTAAGCCACTTAGTAGAGATACATTGGCTGTATTGTCCCGACTTCGGTCGGGATAGGCCGGTCCTGCAGTGGATACTCATATGGCTGATGATGATATATATATATATATATATATATATATACAGTAAAATCTCAAATTTCGACAGTTTAGAATTCAATGAATCAAATTTTGATGCATTTTGGAGTGGTCTGCCTTCCTTACTTTTCGATGCAAATTCGCGAATTTCGATGCTCTCAGGGCCAGACTCCAACCAAAACAAAAAAAGGTAATATTTTTTATACAAACCAGAATTCTAGAAGTGAAGGAAAATCATGAGAAAATGTATGAACCTAACCTAATATCATATGTAACATGTGCTCTCAGGGCCAGACTCCAACCTAAACAAGCAAAGATAATATTTTTGATGCGAACCAAAATGCTAGAACTGAAGGAAAATTATAAGAAAAAGTATGATCCTAACCATATGTGGACATGCATTTCACTGCAATTTAGTTGTATGTATTTTCTTTGTATTTTCGTTGCAACTTACCTTTTTCACAATGGGAAGCAAGAATGGTTCTTTGGGTAGCAGTTGTAATAGACTAGAGCAGCCTGGCACATCTAAATCTTCGCAGACAAAGGAGAAACGGCAATACAGGAAAGGGCAGAAATACACCAAGTGTACACTTGCTAACACTATGGCAATACAATGCAGAACTTCAGTTACTTAACTACAATTCTGTCTATCTATCTATCTATTGCCAGACACCATAATCCCGCAAAGGGTGGCCATTTGACACTGAGTTAGTTGTTTTACAGGGAGGGGCACCAACCCTCCACCATCCCACTTGTTCACACGTAGGGAGCACGTATGGTTCGGTTATATGGTTACCACCCAGCGTCGTAAATGGTTATAGTTCATAAAGTGTACACAGGTGTGGGCAAAAAATCATGATTGTAGGTAGTTAGGTTTGGAGGCCCCGGACCCAAACCAATTTTTCCCAAAAGAAGTTCAGTTTAAATTTCGATGATTTGAATTTCGCGGTGATTTTTAGGTACACATGTCCATCGAAATTTGAAATTTCACTGTAATATATATATATATATATATATATATATATATATATATATATATATGTATATATATATATATATATATATATATATATATATATATATATATATATATATATATATATATATATATATATATATATATATATATATATATATACATTATATATATATATATATATATATATACATTATATATATATATCTGTCTATCTATCTATCTATTGCCAGACGCCTCAATCCCGTTTGGGGTGGCCACAAACAAATTGCCTCCAAGTCGCCCTGTCCCCCGCCATTTCACTGCCCTGCTCCCAACTCAGACTCCCCTCACTCCTATACCTCTCCACCCCATCCCTCCATCTCATCCTCGGCCTCCCCCTCCCTCTTCCCCCCTCCACCTCACTCACATACACTCTCTTCGTCAGTCTTTCACCCTCCATTCTCTCCACATGGCCAAACCACCTCAGTGTGTTCCTCATAACGCTTCCCATCACATCCACATCCACACCACAATGCTCCTTTATATCCTCATTTGTCAGGCTGTCTCTCCATGTGACTCCACAGGCTTCTCTTAAATAACTCATTTCTACTGCTCTCACTCTTGACTTGTGTCCTTCCAACAACGTCCAAGCTTCACTTCCATACGTTAGAGTTGGTATCACAATACTGTCATGTAGTAACTTTTTCACTTCCATGCTCACTTCCCTGCTTCTTATCACTGCTTTCAGAGAACCAGCAACCTTTCTTCTCTGCTGTACCCTTTCAAGCACTTCACCCTCCAAACCTCCATCCTTACTCATCACACTACCCAAGTACTTAAACGTGCTCACATTTTCCAATTCCTCACCATCCAACCTCGCTGTACATTCACTGACTTCACCTCTCTCAAAGACCATCACTTTACTCTTCCCTACATTCACCTTTAGATTCCGTTTCTTACACTCTCCCAAACTCATCCACCAAGCCTTGCAGCTCCCCTTCATCTTCACTCAACAACACAGTATCATCTGCTAACAACAGTACAGGGAGTTTCCAAACACTATCCTTTCTCACCAGGGCCATTCCAACATCCACTACCCCACCTTGTACCTCTTTTATTACCCCATCCATGTACAGATTAAACAACCATGGAGACACATCCCTGTTTCAACCCAACTTTCAAAGAGAAAAATTCACTTAGTTCACCATCCACACGCACTGCAGCCTTCGCACCATCGTACATACTCTTCACAGCATTCAACAACTTCCCCTCTACTCCATATATTCTTAACACTTTCCACAATCCTTGTCTATCCACCCTGTCATATGCTTTCTCCAAATTCATGAAAGCCGCATACAACTTCTTTCCCTTCTCTAGAAACTTTTCCACTAGAGATCTAATAAAGAATATCTGATCTACACAACCTCTTCCCTTCCTAAAGCCTCCCTGTTCTTCTCCAACTAATTTCTCTGTTCTTTCTCTAACTCTGTCACTAAGTATCCTACCATACACTTTTCCTTTTATACTAAGAAGACAAATACCCCTATGATTACCACACACTTCTTTTTCCCCTTTTCTTTTGTACAAGGGAATAATTATACCTGACTTCCAATCCTCCGGGACTCTGCCTTCCTCCCAGGCCAATCTGCACATCTTCCACATCCATTCTACTACTATCTCTCCCCCATGTTTCAGGATTTCACCACACACTCCATCAATTCCTGGGGCTTTCCCCAATTTAACTTTCTTCATTGTTTCCACAACTTCTATCCTACTGATTTCTTCCTGTCTTCTCACCTCCCTCCTCCTCCCAGCCATTCTCCAGCCACTTATACTCGCATTACTTCCATCCTCTATGTTCAACAATTCCTTAAAGTGTTCTCTCCATCTGCTCACTTTTTCTCCCTTCTCCACTAGTAATCTACCATTTTTATCTTTCACTCCCCTGCTAACTTCACTGCCACCCTGTCTTACTCTTTTCACTTCTTTCCAGAACATTTTCTTACAGTCCCTCCACTTTACACTCAAATTCCTTCCAAATTCCTCATCCACTCTCTTCTTACTCTCTCTTACTAATCTTTTCACCTCTCTCTTTCTTTCTACATATAACTCTCTCTTCTGCCTCTCAGCTTCTTCCACGCCCCTATTTCTCATCCATTCATTGTATGCTTTCTTCTTTTGTGCCACAGCCTGCTTCACCTCTTCAGTCCACCATGCTGTTCCTTGCACCCCCCTCCGTCTTCTCTTCCTTCCACACACCACATCACATGATGCACATATTTCTTCTGTAAATATCCTACACACACCTTCCACGTCTCCCATCTGCTTCAATTCATATTTGCCCAATCATTCCTCCACTTCTCTCTTATACTCTGCGTTTTTCTCATCCTCTTGTAACCTTTCCACTCTCCTTGCAACTACTCCTTCCTCTCGTCTTTCCCTTCGTCTATTTCTCCATCTTACTTGAACTCTAATTCTGGCCACCACCAAGTAGTGGTCAGAAAGTCCACTCCCCCAACCTCTATAAGCTCTTGCATCCATTACACATCTTCGCATCCTTTCATCGACACACACATAATCAATCATTGCCTTCCTTTCATTCAGTTCACCACCCACCCTTCTCATCACTCGCCATGTATACCTGTGGATCATTTTATGCCTGAAGAGGGTATTGGCTATCACCAACCCCCTCCCAGCACAAATGTCCACTAACGCACTCCCATTCTCATCTATCTCAGCAGGCACACCCCACTCACCAACTATTCCATCCACCTTCACATTCCCAACTTTACCATTCATATCACCGATCAAAAACACTCTCTCATTCCTTCCAAACTTTTCCATGCACACTTCTATATTTGTCCAGAACTCTTCTCTCACTCTTCTAGCACGATCTTGCGTTGGCGCATACACACACACAATCGCCCACATTTGTATTCCAGCTTTCAACTTTACCCACACAATCCTTGACCCAAGTGATCCATACTGTCTTATGCTCTTCTTCCATCTTTTACTCACAACTATACATACTCCTTCCTTTGCCCTCTGATTCTCACCTACTCCTGCACATATACCCCATCCATACTCCCATTCTCTCACACTTTCTCCTCTCCATTTTGTTTCAGTTATTCCACATAGTACATCCACTTTCTCACCCTCAAGCACCTGGACAATCTCTCTCTCTTTCACCTCATCATTTGCTCTCCTTACATTCCACGTTCCGATAACCATGTCCTTTGTCCGGTCCTTGGTCGTCATCGTTTGGTCAGTCCTTGTCTGAGGCTTATTGTTTGTTTTTTTAGTTAGTTGTTTTCCGGGGAGGGGCACTAACCCTCCGCCAACCCTTTTACTCGCCTTTTACGAGAATCAGGGATACTGAGGGAGTATTCTTGAAAAAAAAAAAACTACCCTCAGGGGTATATATATACTGTATATATATATATATATATATATATATATATATACATATATATATTCAGGGTGACCCAGAAAAACCTCCCACATTTCAAAGGTAAATGAAAAAAAAATGGTTAAAGATAATCAAATTATTATTTGTACATAAGAAACTTCATTCAATACAGTTTTTATTCAGCATGTGTTAAAGATTACATCCTCCAAATGGTGGTTGTCATTGTCTATACACACATGGAGGCAATTTCTGAAAGCTTCCATGGCTCGATGGGTCATATCAGGTGGAACAGCGGCTATCTCTTGGTGAATAGCAACCTTACGGGCTTCAAGAGTTTGGGGTCGATGAGTATACACTCGTGATTTAAGGTAGCCCCACAGAAAAAATCACAAGTGGAGAGGTCAGGGGAACGGTCTGGTCACCCAACATCACCAGACAACGAGATGACCCGATCCGGAAACATTTCCCTCGGCACTTGCAGTGATCTCCGAGCTGTGTGTGCTGAGTGTATACTCATTGACCCCAAACTCTTGAAGCCCTTAAGGTTGCTATTCAGCAGGAGATAGCCGCGGTTCCACCCGACATGACCCATCGAGACATGGCAGCCTTCAGAAATCACCTCCATGCATGTATAGACAATGACGGCCACCATTTGGAGGATGTCATCCTTAAAATATGATGAATAAAAACTGTATTGAATGAAATTTCATGTGTGCAAATAATATTTTGATTATCTTTAACTCTTTTTTTTTTCATTTACGTTTGAAATGTGGGAGTTTTTTCTGGGTCACCCCGTATATATACATACAGTGGTCATCAGAAGTATCGAGCGCCTATGTCAGGGCGCGCAATACTTTTGGGAAAAAAAGAATCACCCTTTTTTGGTACTAAAAATTAAGCCAGATGTTTGGGCCGCTAATATGACAGCACGGCAGCTTGAGGCCTTACTGTGTGCTGGTTGGCTCCCGTCTCAGTTGCCTATGGGCTGCGTGAGAGAGAGGAACTCCGCCGCTCCTCCCTCTCTTCTTGCACCATTTTTTACCTAGTGTCCCACAGTATTTTGGCTTTCGCCACTTTGTTATGGCCCATACCCGTGAACTTTTGAGTGAAATCATATCCCAGATCATTGCTCTAAAGGAGGCAGGCCACCCCACGAAGGAAATTAGTGATTTGGTTGGTGTGGCTCGATCGACAATGCGGAGGTGGTGTGCCCGTTTTTGAGTGGAAAATATTGGTGACATTCATACAAAGAAACCACGGTCTGGTAGGCCCAGGAAAACTTACCCGAGGTCTGTTAATGTGTAAAAATATGCAGTGGAGTCTAATCCTCGTGTGAGTGCGAGGAAAATTAAGGAGAGCAACCCGGAAGTGTTTGGTGAGGTTTCAGTGTGCACGGTGTCTCGAAGAGTCCATGAACTTGGTTACACAAGTCACAGGCATGTGAGAAAGCCTCTTCTCACCAAGAACCAGCGACTTCATAGGCTTGCCTTTGCTAACAAGTACCTTAACTGGGGTGAGGACCAATCATTGTCAGTGTTGTGGTCTGATGAGGCAATGTTTAGTGTTACCTGTAATCAAGGAGCGCGCGTGTACCGGCGCAAAGGTAGTGACCTGCTTGACCCCCGTTACGTGGAGAACACAGTTAAACACCCTGATTCACTTATGGTATGGGGTTGTTTCTCTGGGAAAGGTTTGGGGAAGCTTGTTGTGCTTACCAAGAACTGCAGAGTGAATCAGGACATTTACCTGGAGCTTCTTTGTGATCATTTACCTGAGTCCTTTGAGCTCACTGGTGCACGAGTGTTTAAGCAGGACGGTGCACCTGCTCATAAAGCCAAATCGGTCACCAACTGGCTTCGTGACTGCGAGGTCTCCTTCATGAAAGACTGGCCAGGCAATAGCCCAGACCTCAACCCGATAGAAAACCTCTGGTATCTCGTCAAGAAGAATCTCCAAGGGAAGGATGTGAGCTCTCTGCCATTCGTGAATCCTGGGCAAAAATACCACCCCAGCACCTGAGAAACCTCGCCCTTTCATTTCCACGACGTCTCAGGTCCGTGAAGAAGCATAAAGGATACCCTACCAAGCGTTAAAGGTAAATATAAAGCATTATTTACATGTTTTTTCAGTGTTGAAAGGTTTGTTTCGTAGGAGGGACGCAAGGCGCTCGATACTTCTGATGAGCACTGTATATATATATATATATATATATATATATATATATACACAGTATATATTGGTGGTAGGTGGGGGCACTCACCATCCACTCACTCGATGTAGTGCTGCTCTCTGGTGTCTTCCCTTTCCTCTCCTCCAGCCTTCATTCCTTCCATCCTCTTCTGTCTTTCTTTCCTTCATTCTTTCCTTGTCCTTATGCCTACAGGTGACTTTACACTCTCTCTTCTGTCTTTCTTTCCTTTATTCTTTCCTCTTCTTTCTGCCTGTGGGTGACTCTACACTGAGTGACAAGCCAAAAGGTTTCCTGTACACTAGGAAACCATTTACTCTGCTGGGTGGTAACCATATAACCAAATTATGGTGCCTGATGGTTTAGTGGGTAATTATTGTGCTCCAGTCAGATTGAGCCGGTGAAGGTTTCTATCCAAGGAGTGGTTGGGGTTGATTGCTCACGTAATGCCACTCAGGGATGCGTGAGGCTGGTCATTCTCATCTTAATTGTCGGGACTAACTGCCTAGCCCTGGGCTCCTACACCCCACATGGGGCAACACTGGATTGGATGAGGGATGGATGATATATATATATATATATATATATATATATATATATATATATATATATATAATGTATTTATGTATGTATATTATATATATAATTAATCCCTCTATTATCTGAACAGTCTGGATCTGGTCATACTCCATATCCGTTCATTAGGCCGTGGCTCTGTTATAACCATATCGACTTATTTGTATGTAACCAAACATAAAAGTTCTGGCTTCAGCGGCCGGCCGGCCAACAAAATAAAAAAGAAATCTGTTTTGTGGCTCACCAGCCTCCCTGTCCACTCATGGGTAATTGACCGTAACCCACAAGCTGAGTGAGAATGGCTGTACAGATCCTTACTGTATGATTGAAATCACCCGGCGACCCCGATCACCAGTAACATATTGGCAGCGTGCGAGGAAGACAGAGCATATCCCATAAGCTGAGCGAGATTGGCTGTACGGATCCCTACCGTATGGGCGAAATCCCCCGGCCACCCTGGTCACCAGTAACATTCTAGCAGCATGCAAGGAAAACAGAGCATAACCCACAAGCTGAGCTAAAATGGCTGTACGGGTTCTTACCAAATGGTGAAAATTCCCTGGCCGGCCGGATCAATGGTAATGTATCGCCCTCGGAGGAGTAACACAGAGCCTAACCCACCAACAGAGGAGAAGCACCCATTTGTCCCCTCTCTGAATGGTGAAAGTCCCCTGGCATCTCTCGCTTCCCCCCATTCCAACCCCCACCCTCCCTCTGTCCATCCTTCATCCCTCCCCATGTTCACCACTGCCTGCCTAGTCTCCCTTCCCTGTCCCTCAGTCTTCCCCCACCCATGCGTCGCCATTTTTTTGTGATTTATTCAAATACTATTGGCTGTATCAGAATTCCAAAAACACCACGAGAAAGCTCATTAAATTCTGCATCTAGACATAAGCTTCGCTTTTGCATGGTGCAGGCAAAATTTTGCACCGGAATGTGGGGAAATTATTTGAAGGTATATTTTACTCTCCAACAGGCTCATTCTCACTGTTTTTTTGTACTTTACTCATCAGTTTTCTGTGTTTCCATAAGCTTGTCTTACAGTATTAACACCAGCAAAGATGATATGTACAATTTATACCAATATAACCAGTTTCCGAAGGCAAATTTGGCAGTGAAAATTTTTTCTTTGTGCCATGGAGTCACCATTATTTTTGCTGCCTCAGAAACATTTTAAATTCCTGAGAAACTTAACCATCTGAGGTGCAGGTGGTTTGAGTCGTTAGATCGTTTAACGACCTGTAAAGGGCACCATGACACGAATCGGGTAAAAAAAAAAAAAAATATATATGACACCGGTGGGAAATTTGTGTCCTCCTTTGTGTGACACGATGTGCATCATGGTGCATTGTACAAGATGGTATTTAATGACTCGATTGGAGTCAGTGCATGAAAGGGTTAAAAATACTACAGCCGTCATCTTCATTGATTTTTTTTGTTACCTTTTGTTGATTATGCATTGCATTCTTAGTGCCTGTCATTACATTAGATATTCACATGTGTGTTTCGGTGTATAGGTACAGCTGACAACACTGCAAAAATTAGGAAGTGTACTGTGCATATTGGTAGTGTTGTTGTTGTTGTTTTTCTTATTGGTTAAGATTATATTGCATATTCCAATGTGTGCTTTGATGTCTAAAAACAGCCAGAAGACCTCATACCTGCCAAAATTAGGAGGGGTACTGTAAATATTGGTAGTTTTTTGTTTGTTTGTTTGTTTGTGTTTGTGCTTTGTTTTCTTAGTGTTTAGGATTGCTTATTCCAGTGTGTTTTGATGTCTAAGAGGAGCCAAAATACTACAGAATACTGCCAAAATTAGGAGAGGTATTGTGCATATTGGTAGTTTTGTTTGTTTTTTTGGTTTATGCATTGTTTTCTTAGTGTTTAGAATTGTATTGCATAATGCAACATGTGTTTTGATGTCTATAAACAGCCAAAAGACTGCAGAACACTGCCAGAATTAGGAGGGATACTGTACATATACTGTAGGTTGGATATGGGTATAGGTAGGGTATAGGTACAATAGAGGATATATATATTTTTTAAAATGCAAAAAAGAAGGAACCAAAGGCCAGGAGCCCACAAACCATTCCTTCCAAGAAAAAACAAAAACAATATAAAAGAGAGCCAAATTCAAGATCCGTTCATTTTGAGATCCCTGGACACACAGCGTTTGAAAAACTGGAGATCATAGGAAGTAGGAAATACAGACAGAGGGAGACAGTTCCAGAGTTGACCTGTTGCATAAATGAAGGACTAGGAGTAACGGTTAACTCTTGTGTTAGAGAGTTGGACAGAAAAGGGATGAGAGTTTGTTGCTAGACGGGTGCTACCACCCTTCATAGACGACAAGGGATGCAAGCAGACATTTCAGAGGAGCAGTGACCATGGAAGTAATGATAGAAAAGAGATAAAGATGCAACAGTGTGGCAAAGAGACAGAGGTTGAAGGGAGCCAGTAAGAGGAGGAGAGTTAATAAGACGAAAAGCCTTTGACTCCACCCTATTGAGAAGAGCTGTATGTGGGGAGCCTCCCCACACATGAGAGTTGTACTTTAAACAGGGGCGAATAAAACCCATGCATAAAGTCAACAACTGTGCAGGGGTAAAGAAGGTAAGGAGTCGGCTTAGCACACCCAGTCTCGTGGAAGCAGATTTTACAAGAGATGCAATGTGATCTTTCCAAGATAAGTCCCAAGTGAATGAAACCCCAAGCATATTCAAGGATGATGCAGGATTGAGCTGGATATTATTAAACATTAGTGGGTACTCCTGTGGAAGATTTTGACGGGTTGATAGTTGTAAAAACTGAGTTTTTGGTGCATTAAAAACAATAAGATTATTTTCACCCCAGTCAGAGATACGAGTCAAGTCAGACATTAGGTGTGCCATTGCCTCATCCCTTGTTTGTTGAAGTAACTGCTGTGATGGACGTTGCAGGAGCCGAATGGAAAGGTGATGGGTAGAATCATCAGTGTATGAGTGGATAGGGTTAGATGTACAGCTTAGAAGGTCATTGATGAATAAACGGAAGAGAGTTGGTGATAGGACAGAGCCCTGAGGAACACCACTGTTGATAGATCTAGGAGAAGAACGATGGCCGTCTACAACAGCGACTATAGAACGACAAGAAAGGAAGCTATAAATGAAGACACAGATAGAAGAATAGAAACCGTAAGAGCGTAATTTGGAAATTAAAGATTTATGCCAGACTCGATCGAAAGCTTTGAGATGTCAAGTGCAATGGCAAAGCTTTCATCAAAGTCCCAAAAGGAAGATGACCAGGAGTCTGAAAGGTAGGTGAGAAAATTGCCAGTGGAGTACCCATGACAGAACCCATACTGACAGTCAGAAAGATGGTTGTGATAGGAAAGATGCTTTATAATTTTTCTGTTAAGAATTGACTCGAAAACTTTTGAGACACAGGATGTTGAAGCAATTGAATGATAGTTAGAGGGTTGGGAATGGTCACCTTTCTTTGAGACTGACTGAATGAGAGCAAACTTCTAGCAAAAAGGAAAGGTACAAGTTGACAGACAAATGCGAAAGAGTTTACCTAGGCACGGTGTAAACACAAAAGCACAGTTCTTGAGGACAACAGGAGGGACTCCATCAGGCCTTGTTAGTATTGAGGCCAGTGATGGCAGAAAATACATCAGCTGAAGAAAATGTCAGTCATGAGGAAGTCAGAGGGGGGAAGTGATGGAGGAACAGCATCAGAATCGTCTAAGGTGGAATTGGAGGAGAAAGTCTGAGTGAAGAGATCTGCTTTATCAGTAGAAGAAATTGCTACAGGGCCATCAGAATAGAAAAGAGGAGGGAAGGATGATGAGGTAAAATTGTTAGAAAGCTTTTTGGCAAGGTGCCAGAAGGAGCGGGAAGAATTCGAGTTGGAGAGTTGAGAGCATTTAGTTCGGATGAAATTTTTTATAGCAGAGTGAAGAACAGCCTTAGCACGATTCTGGACAGAAACATAAAAAAGATGTGATTCAAGGGTGGGTTGGCTCCGGTACTTTTGATAGGCCCTCTCCTTGTTGCGGACAGCATTAGAACAAGCGTGATTGAACCAAGGCTTTCTTGCATTAGTCAGAGGATATGAGAAGGGAATATATGCTTCCATGCTCTGTATCCGGACATTGCCCGTATGCGGTCATACCTTTGGATCTAGTATGAAGGATAATCGAGGGATTCCTTACATACCCAGTACGTATAGGTTAAAATATACTAGCAGCGTCGGTACACTAATCCCATTTTTTCTTCTTCAGTCTCTCTTTCTACTCCAGAAAGACTGTGCACAGGCACAGACACAAGTATCTTCCCAAAGTTTGATGGATACATAGCTGAAAAATCAAAGTATCAGAAACACGCACTGGTTGAGATAAGGTGTTCACTGTATTTTGCCAGTTGTTAATTTTCTTCAGATTGAGCTGGGAACATAATTGTTTCTGTGGCTGTTCATCTTGTGCTTTTGAAGAGGGATTGGAAGAGGTCCAGGAACTTTTATTTCAACTTTCTCAGACTAATGCATAGTATTTGTGTGCACTTGTTTATTACCAGTGACCTGAAATGACCTTGGAGGTGTCACAGCCTTTGTCCAGACTGGAGGTCATGTGAGTCTCCATGCCAAAAATTTGGCTGCTGGTTCCAGTTGTTCAAGCGTGTATAACCTGTGACCTCAAATGACCTTGGAGGTCAGCCTCACATAGCCTGTGTCCGAACTGACGGTCATGTGAGTCTCCATGCTAAAAATTTGGCTGCAGGGGTACCCAGCAAACACTCTACCATTGGTCTCAGATGACACAAATCTGAGTTTTGACTCACTTAAAACTGTCCTCGGATCACCCTGATTCAAAATGTATATGGGTCTGAGGGTCTCTGGCCCTTGGTTTGGGCATGATTGAAGGACAAACAAATAAAGATACAAACAATGTGGTTCTTTTATACCTATATCTGTCTATCCATCAATATACAGTATGTACATATATATGTATAGTAATCCCTCCACTATCCGATATAATAGAGCCAAAGGCATGTCCGGCAAGTGGTCCTGTCCGGAAAATGGGCCTCTGTCTGCTCGACTGGTACTTATGACCCTAACCCAGCCTAACTTTGAAAGCCACCTAAATGACTCCCTACCGGACATGCATAGCACCTATTTAAACCTATTTAAGACCCAATTCACTCCAATAATGGACATGAAGAATGAAATAAATGAAAAGGAACCAGAGAATGAGGAATTAGAAATATGGAAAATACTTGGCAGGGGATGGGTCTATTATGATGTGACAGAGGTAAACCAGCTCTTCTGCCCTGCTGCGGATGTCACTGATTGCACTGCGCAGTTGACCCTCGTGCGGTGTGGTGCGGTGAGGATCTGTCCCTTCTCCCCTTTGGGGCTATGATGCAAATGAATGTGTTTGAATGGATGAGTAAATTGGGAGTGTGTCGTCCTGTCTCGGCTACCTCCCTTTCCTTGGGGGAAGCAGCCTAGGTATATAGATGGATAGACTTGGCAGTGTACAGGCTACTTACAGCACGTCTGTGGCCACCTCCTCTAAGGCTCTGGTAGTTGTGAAAATGCTCTTGAAGCACGTACAGTAATCCGGTGTTGTGTTACACTTAATTCTTTGCACTGTGAGTTATAATTGTTTAACACTGCATATTCTGTTCTTAATTGCACCACGCCAGTTTCAACCACCACTTTGCACTCCACACTTAGGACTCTAAATTCTACTTTCTTAACACTGCACAACACTGTAAATTCCTATGTGATCTAGTGGTGAGATATTGCAGTTTATTCACTGTTTATTCACCAAAACGATCATGTGCGACATCCATTGTGATAAGCATCCACTCATGGTGACAGTTAGGCAGTAACTGGTGGTGAGGGAGGAGCAGGATTGCCAGATCAGAACTTGGCCACATTACCAAACTCCTCAATTTTCATTACCAAATTTAACTTTTCATTACCAAATTTGTAAAGCTAGCATTTATTCTTCACTAATTATATATGCAAGTGGATATACATGTAATCACTCTCCTTATAATTAACAGCATGTTGATTATTTTCATGCTATGTAGGCTAGCAGATTAATCAGAGAGAGCAGACAATCCACCATCTCCATCCTGTGTATCCTCATACATGTGAAAAATCTGTTTGGTAATGCATTATTCTGAGTCATTACCAAACGAATTTTTCAACACCAAATTGGCCCACATTTGGTAATGAAAAATACCAAATGGCAACCTTGACAGAGGAGGGGGGAGGGGGGAGGATGGAAGGGGTGAAGGCGCTGTGGTGTAAACAGCTGTTCAGCACCACGCGGCAATTTCAAATTATGAATGGGAAAAAATTCCAATTTGGGGGGAATTTTTTTCTTTTTTTGGCCATTTTTGGGTTCCGAAGGTCCAGGCCCACAATGTCCGGTAAGTGGGGTGT
This sequence comes from Coenobita brevimanus, assembly GCF_032717465.1. Classification (NCBI taxonomy): domain Eukaryota; kingdom Metazoa; phylum Arthropoda; class Malacostraca; order Decapoda; family Coenobitidae; genus Coenobita; species Coenobita brevimanus. The sequence continues at coordinate 5,404,082 of NC_137061.1, read as the reverse complement.
CTGGAAAGTGGGCATCCGGATAGTACAGAGATTACTGTATATCCAACCATCCATCGTACCATCATCCAATCCTATGTTGCCCCATGAAGAACGTATGAAACTGTGGCTAGGCAAGTTGGTCCTGACCTTTAAGATGAGAGTGACCAGCCTCACTCATCCGTGAGTGGCATTACATGAGCAATAAACCCCAACCATCCCTTGGATATAAACCTTCACAAGCTCAGTCCGATTAGAGCGCCATAATTACCCACTAAACCACCAGGCGCCAAAATTTGGTTATATGGTTACCACCCAGCTTAGTAAATGGTTTCCTGGTGTACAGGAAACCATTTGGCTTGTCACTCAGTGTACAGTATATAGATAGATAGATACATAGATAGATAGATTTCTCTCTCTCTCTCTGTACTGTATATATATATAGATAGATAGATAGATAGGTAGATAGATATAGATAGATAGATCTATATATATCTATATCTATCTATCTATCTATATCCATCTATCTATCTATCTATCTATATATCCATCCATCCATCATCCAGTCCTACTTTGCCCCATGAGGAGCGTAGGAGCCTGGGGCTAGGCAAGTTGGTCATGGCATTTAAGATGACAGTGACCAGCCTCACTCATCCCTGAGTGGCATTACGTGAGCAATAAACCCCAACCATCCTTTGGATATAAACCTTCACTGGCTCAATCTGATTGGAGCGCCATAATTACCCACTAAACCACCAGGCGCCATAATTTGGTTATATGGTTACCACCCAGCGTAGTAAATGGTTTCCTGGTGTACAAGAAACCATTTGGCTTGTCACTCAGTGTAGAGTCACCCACAGGCAGGAGGAGGAGGAAAGAATGAAGGAAAGAAAAACAGAAGAGGGAATGTAAAGTCACCCGTAGGCAGAAGGACGAGGAAAGAATGAAGGAAAGACAGAAGAGGATGGAAGGAAAGATGGATGGAGGAGGGGAAAGAGCAGACACCCAAGAGCAGCACTACATCGAATGAGTGGATGGTGAGCGCCCCCACTGCATGATGGTATTGTGATCCCTACCCTGACATATGGAAGCGAGGCGTGGACCTTGCAAGAGGGGAACAAGTCAAGAGTGAGAGCAGTGGAAATGAGTTACTTGAGAGGAGCATGTGGAGTGACGTGGAGGGACAGGTTGACGAATGAAGACGTGAAGGAACGCTGTGGGGTAGATGTGGATGTGGTTGAGAAGATTAGGAGAAATACACTGAGGTGGTTTGGACATGTGGAGAGAATAGAGAATGAAAGACTGACTAAGAGGGTGTATGTAGGTGAGGTGGAGGGAGGGAGAGGGAGGGGTAGACCGAGGATGAGGTGGAGGGATGGAGTTGAGAGGTATATGAGGGAGGGGGGGGTGAGTTGGGGGGAGGGTAGTCAAATGGTGGGTGACAGAGTGACTTGGAGGCGTTTTGTCTGCGGCCACCCTTTGCTGGATTAGGGCGTCGGGCTATAGATAGATAGATATATACTGTATATATATACTGTGTATATATATATATATATATATATACAGGTAAGCCCTTAATTCACGCGAGAGTTACGTTCCCAGACCCTTCGCGTATGTGGTAAATTCACGTATACATTCTGCCCTTGTGTGCTTATAATTACGCATGTCTACTAAGTATATTACATCTGAATAATACTGTTTATGCACTACATACACCTTATAAACTAGCATAAAGTATGAAAAACAACAAAAATATAAGAAATTTTACACTGAAACCTGACAAGCACAGGTGTAGGTGGAGACACTTCAGCAGTCTGGTGCACAAACCCTCACTGCCTCCCATATGCTACATTCTGCCTTCTTTATTGTCCAAACAGTTGACTCATTCACCCCAAGCATACGGTTCCGAGCCAGTTCACAGGCGTAGGTGGAGACACTTTAGCACTGTCTGTTGCACTAGCCCTCACTGACTCCCATATGCGACGTTCTGTCTTCTTTATTGTAAGAACAGTTGACTCACCCCAAACACACGGTTCAGAGACAATTCACCATGAAGTCAATCCACCATCAAAACATGGACGATTCCCTGTCATTCCATAAATATACTTATTATTGATTATAATAATTAATACTTTAATAACTAATTTTCAGGGTGATTTAATAACTCATATAAGTAAAAAACTAGTGCACTGTACTTGCTAAATAAACTGGTATGTAAATAAATGACGGGGAATTGTCCTGACGGAGAACTGTCGCTGACATTCCTCCCTTAAGTTTGTCCAACACTTTAACTTTCTCTGTCAGCAACATCACTTTATGAGTCTGTTTTGGTGTGTTACCACATGCATCACTAGCACTACGCTTAGACCCCATGTTGGCAGACAAGGCAAGCAATCACTGGAAGGCAGAAAAATAAGCCACAAATAACGATTCGCAAGTCATGCATAGTTCGACCGTCGGATTCAAACTGACTGTGTGGTGCGTGGTAGACCGACCTCCCACACACACACACACACACACACATATATATGTATGCACATGGGCAGCAGATAGGCATTTTTATATTTTATTTATTTCTCTTGTATATTAAAATTATTTATTTGAATACTATAATTTTATGTTTTAATTATTGTATGAATAATTCGTGGATAACCGAAATCGCGTGAAGAAAGTTCGCGTGAATTAAGGGCTTACCTGTATATATATATTTATATATATATATATATATCATCCATCATCTAATCCTACGTTGCCCCATGAGGAGCGTAGCAGCCCGGGGCTAGGAAAGTTGGTCCTGGCATTTAAGATGAGAGTGACCAGCCTCACTCATCCCTGAGTGGCATTACGTGAGCAATAAACCCCAACCATCCCTTCGATATAAACCTTCACCAGCTCAATCCGATTGGAGCACCTTTATTACTCTCTCTCTCTCTCTCTCTCTCTCTCTCTCTATATATATATACGGTATATATGTATATACTGTACGTATATTCTGTATATCCACCAGTATTTTATAACCATTGCATAATGTATTGATTTTGCAGGTGTGGTTAAGGAACTGCGATCTCTTGGGTTGTTCCGTTTTCTCAGTGTCTACCTGAGTGAGTTGATGGTCAGCGAATCACAAGAAGTCGCAGAGGGATAGTAAGTTACATTATATTTATGAGGTTGTATTGCAGTACTTGAAAATTTCAGTGGGATTGATCCCCCTCCTCCTTCCAACCTCTGGCTTATCATGGACTTACAGATACTGGGCAGTTCAAATGATCACACCAAGAAGTCTTTTGTTGAGGTTATGCTGATGGGTTGTTTGTGTTGTGATAGAATGGTGCATGAGATAGATGAGCGTATTGTGGTGTGGGGGGTCAATAATGAGGTCACAGTGGCTTGTTTAGGAGCTGTATTTTGTGTTGGTACTGTAGTAGTTACAGCGAAGCTGGTATACACTAAGTTCTCACTGTCGCTTCCCCCCCCCCTCTTGATCCTCAGTAAATTGCTGATTCATTTTGTTAAATACTCTGTTGTACCATTAAAACAGCCCTTTATTAACCCATCCCATCTGACAGATGTTCCTGCAAACCCTTCCCACAGCCAGGCATTCCCAAGAGAAATTGTGAAAATAGTCTGTTTTTAAACCTTCATATGTCAGTTAATACTTAACCATTTATAAAAAATAAAGTGTCACAATACTCACCAATCCTTTCACTTCAAGCTGATTTCATCAAATGGTCCGTGAAATGTGTGTAGGGAGAGTGAGCGAGTGGGGAATGGGGGCAATTTTTGTTGTTTTTTTGCTGGTGTCTGTATGCGTGGTAGAGGTTCAGTGCCACAACTAAGGCTTAGACAAGCCCTCCACAATAATAACACTTCAATAACACTTGCAGAAGACCAAAATCCACCACAAACACTATTTATGTGAAAAATTTTCCCTCTCTCTCTCTCTCTCTCTCTCTCTCACACACACACACACACACACACACACACACACACACACACACACACACACACACACACACACACACACACGCACAAACACACACACACTAGCGAACAGCCACAGTGAACGGACGTCTCTTGACTGCTCACAGGCCCAGCCACCGCTGCAAACCTTAAGTAGTTATTGGAATTATGTTTGTCCTGTCTCCTATGGTCTTGTTTTAAGTTTAAAATACTGTAAGTTAATATAGGCTACCAAAAATGTAAAGATTTATTGGCAAGAGTATACATGAATGTTTGTAGTATTTTCGGTAACTGCTGTTTTTGGTACTGTAACCAATCTCAAACATGGCCGATAATGTAAACATTGAGGGACTCGAATTTCCAGGATTTGATAGAAATACTAATGTCATGGATCTGGTTAAAACATTGATTATGAGGATTAGGGAACATGAAAGGAAAGTGGAGAATCTAGTGTTAAAGGACGTGTCTGAAAATACGGAGATTACTATACAGAGTCTGATCCAGTCCAATGAGACAGCGAATGAGGAGATCAGGAATTTGAAGTGTGAAAATATCTAATTGAGGAGAAAACTAGAAGAGAGTACTAATAAAACGGAGAAGATGAGTAGTGTATTAGAAGAGCATAAGGCAAAGTGGGCACACGTAGAAGAAGAACAGAAAGAAGTGGTCAGCTTAAGAGAAATCATCCAGGAAGAAAGGGAAATGAACAAGAAAAAAATGGAAGAAAATGTAGTGAAAGTACTGAAGAGAAAAGATAAAATAGTGAGAGAAACTGTAGAAAGGAACAGATGTGTGGTAATATTTGGAAACGGGGGAGGAAGAAAAGGTTAGATCCGTGAGACTCGAGAGAGACACAAACCTGTTGAGAGGAATATTAGGCAAGATTGATCCCGAAGGAGACAGGTGGGTAAAAGAAATTGAGGAAGAAAGGAGGATAGGGCCGTATAAGAAAGGGGAAACAAGACCAATGAGAATCAAGTTGTCATCAGAAAGTGTAGTAAATGATATACTTAAAGTGACCTGGAAATTACGCAATGAGGCAGGGATGGAAAATATTATAATAAGAAAAGATTTGAATGAAGAAGAAAGAGAAGTTTTAAAATCATTGAAGGAACAAGTAAAGGAAAAAAATGATAAGAGTACAGAGGAAGAATGTAATACTTTTTTTTGAAGAGTGATGGGTATGAAAGTAAGGAAGTGATATGTATGGAAATAGAAGTGAAGGAAACTAAGGGGGATGGCTATGAAAGATCAGAAATTGAGGAAGTGGTACCGACGGAGAGAAGGAGAGAAGAGGGTATAAAAAATATCAAAAATAATTTGAAGGTGGTATATACTAATGGAATTTGAGAGGAGTGAATGATGAAGTGAAAGAGAGAGAGATTGTCCAGGTGCTTGAGGATGCAAAAGTGGATATATGTGGATTGACTGAAACTAAATGGAAAGGTGAAAGGATGAGAGAATGGGAATATGGTGTAGGTACTGTATATGTGTGGGAGTCAGTGAGAATGAGAGGGCAAGAGAGGGAGTATGTCTGATGATAAGCAAGAAGTGGAAGGAGAATATAAGAGAGTATGGAACAGTGGGTGCAAGGATTGTATGGGTGAGGATGAAAGTAGGTATACAAGCATGGGCGATTGTATGTGTGTATGCTCCAACAGAGGATCGAGTGGCAAAAGTGAAAGATGAGTTTTGGGCGAGAGTAGAAGCATGTATGGACAAGTTTGAGAGGAGCAAGAGAGTGCTGTTGATTGGAGACATGAATGGCAAAGTTGGGAATGTACGAGTGGATGGAGTGGTTGGTCAGTGGGGTGTGCCAGCTGAAGTACATGGGAATGGTAGTGCTTTGGTGGACATCTGTGCTGGTAAGGGGTTGGCAATAGCCAACACCTACTTTCGGCATAAGATGATCCACCAGTATACATGGAGAATAATGAGGAGGATGGATGGTGAACTTGTTGAACAAAAGGCAATGATAGACTACGTGTGTGTGGATGAGCTAATGAGAAGACAAGTGTTGGATGCAAGAGTGTGGAGAGGGTGGGGGAATGGAGTCTCGGACCATCACTTAGTGATGGCCAAGGTAGAGCTGCAAAGAAAGTGGTTGAGGAGACGAAAGGGAAGACAGGAGGAAGCAGCTCCTGTGAGAAGAGTGGAGAAATTGCAAGATAGTGAGAAAATGACAGAGTATAAGAGCATAGTGGAAGAAAGATTGGGAAGGTATGAGCTAGAGCAGATGGAAGGGGTGGAAGACGTATGTAAGATATTCACAGAAGAGATAAGCGCAACGTGTGAGGCGGTTTGTGGAGTGAGGAGGAGATGCAAGGGTGTGCAAGGGACAGCATGGTGGAATGATGAGGTGAAACGAGCTGTGGAACAAAAGAAGGCATATGGTGAATGGTTGGCGAGTAGAGGTAGGGGAGAAGATGAGAGAGAGAAGAGAGAGGTATATGTGAGCAGGAGAAGGGAGGTTAAGAGACTGGTGAAGGAGAGTAAGAAGAAAGTGGATGAAGAGTTTGGGAGGAATCTGAGTGTGAAATGGAGGGAGAGTAAGAAATTGTTTTGGAAGGAGGTAAAGAAAGTAAGGCAGTGTGAAAGGGGAAATAGTAGGGGAGTGAAAGATAGGAATAATAGATTGTTGGTGGAGAAGAGAGAGAAATTGAGGAGATGGAAGGAGCACTTTGAGGATTTGTTGAATGTAGAGAGTGAGAGCAGTGTGAGTATAAGTGGTTGGGGAATGGCTGGGAGAAGAAGAGATGAGAGGAGGGAGGAAGAGATCAGTAGGTCGGAAGTAGTGGAAGCGATGATGAAGATTAAGCTGGGAAAGGCCCCAGGAATTGATGGAGTGTGTGGTAAAATGCTTAGGTATGGGGGTGAGATTGTTGTGGAGTGGATATGGAAGTTGTGTAGATTGGCTTGGGAAGAGGGAAGGGTTCCAGGGGACTGGAAATCAGGTATAATTGTTCCTCTGTACAAAGGAAAAGGGGAGAGAGAAGTATGTGGTAACCATAGGGGTATTTGCCTTCTTAGTGTGACTGGTAAAATATATAGTAGAATACTCATTGATACGGTTAGTCATATGACAGAGGAGCTAGTTGGAGAAGAACAAGGGGGATTTAGGAAGGGAAAAGAGTGTGTAGATCAGATATTTGTTCTAAGATGTTTAGTGGAGAAGTATCTAGAGAAGGGAAGGAAAGTGTATGCTGCCTTCATGGACTTGGAGAAAGCTTATGACAGAATAGATAGGCAAGGTATGTGGAAGGTATTAAGAATATATGGAGTGGAGGGGAAATTGTTGAGTGCTGTGAAGAGTATGTACGAGGGAGCTAGGGCTACGGTGCGAGTGGATGGTGAGCTGAGTGAGTTCTTTGATCTCATTGTGGGACTGAAACAGGGTTATGTGATGTCTCCATGGCTGTTTAATATGTATATGGATGGGGTTGTAAAGGAGGTGCAAGGTAGGGCAGTGGATGTGAGGGTAGCCCTAATGAATGAGGGTGAGATTTGGAAGCTTCCGGTGTTGCTGTTTGCTGATGATACAGTATTGTTGAGTGAAGATGAATGGGAGTTGCAAGGTTTGGTGAATGAATTTGGGACTGTGTGTAGGAGGAGGAAGCTGAAAGTTAATGTAAACAAAAGTAAAGTTATGGTGTTTGAGAGGAATGAAGTCACAGAGTGTGCATTGAGGTTGGATGGTGAGGATATGGAGAATGTGAGTGCATTCAAGTACTTGGGTAGTGTGATGAGTAAGGATGGAACTTTGGGGGATGAAGTACGTGAAAGGGTACAGCAGGGAAGAAAGGTTGTTGGTACACTGAAAGCCGTGATGAGAAATAGGGAGGTGAGTATGGAAGTTAAGAAGTCACTGCATGATGGTATTGTGATCCCTACCCTGACGTATGGAAGCGAGGCGTGGACCTTGCAAGAGGGGAACAAGTCAAGAGTGAGAGCAGTGGAAATGAGTTACTTGAGAGGAGCATGTGGAGTGACGTGGAGGGACAGGTTGACGAATGAAGAAGTGAAGGAACGTTGTGGGGTAGATGTGGATGTGGTTGAAAAGATTAGGAGAAATACACTGAGGTGGTTTGGACATGTGGAGAGAATAGAGAATGAAGGCCTGACTAAGAGGATGTATGTAGGTGAGGTGGAGGGAGGGAGAGAGAGGGGTAGACCGAGGATGAGGTGGAGGGATGGAGTTGAGAGGTATATGAGGGAGGGGGGGGGTGAGTTGGGGGGAGGGTAGTCAAATGGTGGGTGACAGAGTGACTTGGAGGCGTTTTGTCTGCGGCCACCCTTTGCGGGATTAGGGTGTCGGGCTATAGATAGATAGATAGATATACTAATGTTGATGGTTTAATATCGGGAAGGCTTGAAATTAACGATATATTGAGAGAAGATGAACCTGATGTCATGTGCTTTGTAGAGACTAAATTAAGAAAAGATACTGATGTTCATATGGGAGATGGTAAATACAAACTGTGGAGAAGAGACAGAAAAAAAAAAAAACGGTAGGAGGAGTGCTGATAGCGGTGAAGAACAACATAAATGTAGATACCGTGGAAATGGGAGAAGGCAGGGGTGAAGTGATATATATGAAATTAGAGACTGGAGAGAATAGCAAAAGAGATATGGCGGTAGTGTATGTTCCCCTTAAGACGAGAGCATGGAATGATGACGAATACCATGAGATGTTGTCAGATATGGCTAGTTATTTACAAAAAATAATTGAGAAAAGCAACAATATAATTTTGGTGGGTGACTTTAACTGTAAAGAGGTGAACTGGGAGGAATGGGACTCAGGAGGCAACGAAGATTCGTGGGGCACTATATTATTAAGTATAATAATGAATAATTTGATGACGCAGTAGGTCAAAGAAGAGACACGGTTCCGAGGTGAGGACACACCAGCAAGGTTAGATTTACTGTTTACCAAAGAACCCGATGTACTGTAATAGAATCATTGAAATATTTCTGTTCTATAGGAAAAAGTGATCATGTGGTCATTGAGTTCCAGATGATAATAGGGAACGTGGAGCCAAGAGACGAGCTTCACAGGCAGGGAAGATACAACTTTGGGAAAGCAAATTTTACAGGATTGAGAAAATTTTTTGAAAATGCGGATTGGAGAAAATTCAGAGAAACGAGAGATACAGAGGAAGTGGGATATCTGTCTAGACCTCTATAATTGGGAGTGGAAAAATTTGTACCAAGAGTAAAGGGGAAAGAAAACAGGAAAATGGAGTGGTTTAATAGAAGGTGTATGATAGCAAAAAAAGAGAGAGATAAGGTGTGGAACAACTGGAGAAAGACGGGTAACAACAGAACGAAGGAAGAATATAAAAGAACTAGAAATGAATACACAAGAATACGTAGAGAAGAAGAAAGGAATTTTGAAAAAGGTATAATAGACAAATGCAAGGATGAACCTAAACTGTTTTATAGATTTGTTAATGGAAAATTGAAACAAAAACGAAGGAAGTAAGAGGAGAGGTCTATAAAGATGCAGCAATGCAAGCTGAAATAATGAACAAATGTTTCCAATCGGTTTTCACTAATGAAAAAGAGTTTGTGGAAAGGGAGGGAGTGATTAGAAATGTCCTGGTGATAAAAGATATAAAAGTGGAGGTACAGGAAGTGTATAAATTACTGGAAACTCAAGATGTAAGGAAAGCCCCAGGACCTGATGTAATTTCTAATTGGGTACTGAAGGAATGCAGAAAACAACTGGCAAATAAAATTCACAGTCTAATCGTGTGTTCTCTGGAAGAGGGGAAAGTGCCACCAGAATGGAAGAGGGCAAATGTGGTACCAATTTATAAGGGAGGAAACAGGAAAGAACCCCTGAATTATAGATCAGTGTCTCTAACCAGCATGGTCACAAAATTGTGTGAGAGAATCCTGACAGATATTGGATAAAATATCTAGAAGAGATGAATATTTTGGCTGAATGCCAGTTTGGATTCAGAAGTGGAAGGTCATGTGTTTCCAACTTGTTGAGTTTTTACTCAAGAGCGATTGACTTGGTACAGGAGAGAGATGGTTGGGTGGATTGTGTGTACTTAGACTTAGAGAAGGCCTTCGACAAGGTACCTCATGAAAGACTAACGTGGAAACTAGAATATATAGGAGGACTGAAGGGGAAACTCCTGGAATGGATGAAAGACTTTTTGAGAGACAGACAAATGTGGACAGTAATAAAGGATAGGATGTCTGGATGGAGGGAAGTAACAAGTGGAGTCCCTCAGGGCTCGGTGTTGGAGCCAGTAATGTTCCTGATTTACATAAATGATATGGTAGATGGAATGAACAGTTATGCAAGTCTGTTTGCTGATGATGTAAAAATATTGAGGAAGGTAGAGGTTGAGGAGGATTGTAAAAGGCTGCAGGAGGATCTGGATAGGATACATGATTGGAGCCGGATGTGGGAAATGAAATTTAATGTAAGGAAATGTAAAATATTGGAAATGGGTAAAAGTACCAGGAGGCCATCACAGAATTATTTGTTGGGTAATGAATTAATCACAAAAATGAGAGAAGAGAAAGATTTGAGAGTGCTGGTCCAAGATAGCTTGTCACCTGAAAAACACATTAACAAGATAGTTAGGGAGACGTATAAACTCTTGACTAACATAAGAGTAGCATTTCATTATATGGATGAGGAGATGATGAAAAAATTGATAGTGGCCATGTTCTGCCCCAGGTTGGAATATGCAGCGGTAGTGTGGTCCCCACACAAAAAGAAAGATATAAACAAGATTGAGAGAATACAAAGAACAGCAACCAAGATGGTCCCCAGTTTGGCAGATCTGTCATACAGAGAGAGGCTGGAAAAGCTGGATTTGCCTTCCTTAGAAGAAAGGAGAAAGAGGGGAGACATGATTGCAGTGTTTAGGACCATGATAGGAGTAGACAAAATTGACCGAGAAGACCTGTTTGTATGGGATAAGAGAGTAACAAGAGGACACGGAATGAAATTGAAAAAGTCTAGCTGCTTGAAGGATATCAAGAAATATAGCTTTCCTTTCAGAAGTATAGACTTATGGAATAACCTGGATAAAGAGGTCATCCAATCTAAAAACATAAATGAGTTTAAAGCTAAATTTGACTTACTGAGAAACAGCGACGGGAACCAACGAGCATAGCACATTTCGTGTATATCACAATTAGGTATTTTAGGTAAATACATAAATATTTGTAACGACTTAGACAAAAAGGTGGTGCAGGAGATAAACATTCGTATGTGTAAAAGTAGACTAGATAAATGTGGATATGGAGACAGGACAACACGAGCATTGCTCAATTCCTGTATACTTCAAATAGGTAAATACACAGACACACACACACACACACACACATGAAGATGTATGTTTGGCTTGCATTGTCGCTCGATTCTGGCACTGCTGTGTGACTAGAAGTCTGGGTATTACAACTGCTACAAATAATACTATTATTACTACTAATACTACTACAACTACCACTGTTACAACTACTACCACTACTACGACTACGACTACTACGACTACTACTACTACAACTACTACTACTACGACAAGTACGACTACTACTATTACTACAACTACCACAACTACATCTACTACTATTACCACCACATCTACTACACATACTACCATTGCTACTACCACTACAAGTACTACTAAAAAAAAAAAAAAAAAAAAAAATATTATGAACAAAGTACTGTACATAGTTATTTACGTACTGTCCATAATTGGAAATACTTACCACTATGACTCTTTCCTTTGATTTGTACAGGCTATGGCAGAGCGACTTGGAGGCATTTTGTCTGCGGCCACCCTCTGCGGGATTAGGGCATCAGGCTATACATAGATAGATAGATTTGTACATTTTCATCATAACAAATATGCATAAACAAATATTTTCAATATAGAATAAGGCAACGACTTTATAATGAAACAGACCTTCTGCTCCCGTTATTTTATACACAGTGCAGTAAAATCATTTTTCCTAATTACACAAAAAACAACATACCAGTATGTATAAAACTAACTAACTTATGCATAATACCCAGACTTCTACTGGTCGGTCTTTGAGTGAAAACCAAAGTAACAATTAGTGCACAGTGCCACTTCACATTCAGCACACCACCACCTTGTCATACGGCGGTGCTGTGGTTGGTGCGATGAATTAACGCAAACATATCAACGCCGGAAGGCTTCTTTGCCTGCAGCTGTTGGAGGCAGTGCTTCCATGTAATGCCTACTGAGGTAGTCCCTGCACTGTAGCCGGTCAGGCAGTTGCTGCACATTGTGACTGTTTCATAGAAGGCATTACGGTACTTGGCCTTATCTCTCCAGAAGGCAGTAACCTGCATCCATCTTAAACTGTCTAAGGGATGTGCTGGTCCGTGTAATTTCCCTATACAGAATGAACGCAATCAGTACACAGATGTCCAGTACATGTAAGAGTGCCTTCTTATACCACTTACAGCACCTCTTCAGACAGTCGATGGTGCCGATCTGCATATCAGATTTATCAACGAGTTGCATGTTCACATTATAGTCGATAACGGCATCAGGCTTTAAGACTGGTTGCCTCGTTCTCCTATCGACCTTGCCTGTGTCAATCAACTTACCTTCATGGACTGTGGAGAGGACATTTACTTTTCTCTTATCATGCCTGTGAATTGCTAGGAGTTTACTTGATTTCAAGGTCCTGCACTTCTGCTTCACTGTGCCCTTGGGAAAGGGTGGCCAGTGCTTCCTCTTTTCTCAGACAGTGCTACACCATTCAATTTTGTGTTCTTGCAGGTACTTTGCAAGAATTGGTGCCGTGTAATAATTATCGGTGAACAGGATATGGTTGCCACTGCAGTACCTGTCCATCAGCTTCTTCACAACTGAGCCAGAGAAGCCATGGGGATTGTCTTTCGACAACACCACATCACTCACTGTATACACAGTGAAATCAAGCACGTACCCAGTCTTGCAATCACACAAAACAAAAACTTTATTCCGAAACGATATTTCTTTGAGGGAATGTACCGAATGAAGGCACGACGTCCCTTGAACAGAACAAATGACTCATCGATAACAACCTTCTGGAATGGCCAGAAATAGGATTGAGATTTTTCCTTCATCATTTCCAGAATCAAGTGAATCTTCCACAGCCTGTTGTTCAGATGTGGGTCGTGGAGAAATGCAGGTACCTGAGAATGTCAAGGTAGCAGTCCTGTAGAATATACTTACCAAATACGGGGGTAGCTGGAATATCATCCACAAGCCAATAATCATGTATATTGGGCATTCTTACACCAAGCATCAACATAGTCAGTGCTAGCCAAACACACATCTCGCCAACATTTGTCGCTGTCCGTTCTTTCATCTTTGCACTCTCTCTTAGGTGTGAGGTTTCACCTCAATTACAGCAGACTTCCCTGAATGCATTCACTTCTTTCACAATGAAATCCATCACTGCTGTTGTGAAAAGTGCAAGGAAGAAATCCACTGCAGAAGAAGATTGATTACAGGGGAATTCTGGCTGCACACCTGCATTTGTCTCGTCAAACGCAGGTACCTTGGGCTGGAACCTCGTCCCTTCCTCCCAGGCAAAAGTTTCCAGTCTGCCCACCCATAGTTCCTGCCTTGTCTGCCATGCCCATGGCCTGCCCTGTGCCCTGCCACGGCCCCTAGCATGGCGGCGTGGTGGTGAGTCCACCGACTTACCACTAGATGAGGCAGGTGATGGTGACGATGCTGGTGATGGTGATCGTGGTTGGTGGTGATAGTGATGGTGATAGGCATGGATGGGCATGTGCCTGCCGGCGTGTACCTGCACCAACATAGCCTGATGTACTTGGCTGTGGTGATGAGTCACGTGGTGAGGCAGGCCGGCGTGGCAAGCCACATGGTGAGGCAGACTGGCTTGATGAGGCATATGGTGAGGCAGACCAGCGTGGTGAGGCATATGGTGAGGCAGGCCGGTGTGGTGAGGCACGTAGTGAGGCAGGCCGGCGTGGCGAGCCACGTGATGCAGCAGGCCGGCGTGGCAAGCCATGTGATGAGGCAGGCCAGCGTGGTGAGCTACATGATGAGGCAGGCCAGCGTGGCGAGCTACATGATGAGGCAGGCCAGCGTGGCGAGCCACATGATGAGACAGGCCAGCGTGGCGAGTCACATGATGAAGCAGGCTGGTGTGGCGAGCCACATGATGAGGCAGGCCAGCGTGGCGAGCCACGTGATGAGGCTGGCCGGCGTGGCAAGGCACATAGTGAAGCAAACCGGCTTGGTGAGGCATGTGGGGATGATGGTACTGATGCATGCTGTGTGGGAGAGGCTAGTGTTGGTGGAGGATGGGTGGAACTTTCTGCGGTAGGCCGCTCTGGTGTGTGGCTCAGCCTGCAGCGTTTCCTCCCCCCGCCATCCTCCACCTCCTCCCTTTCTTCACTCCCTACCTCCCCTTCCACCTTCTCCACCGTGCAAATATCCCTCTCTGCATGATCATCAGTAACATCTGACCCTTTTTCATCAGAAAAGGCTGATGATTGTGCCGAGGGAAGACATTGCCGCACAGCGGAGAACTCACGGTCACTCGCCTCTTCTGACGCATACATTTGCACACTCAGCGTGGTGATGTCACTTTCCTCAGAGGAGGAGTCACTTTCCCCACTCACTATTGACGATAATGGCAGATCCAACTCCCTCCCTATCGCACTGTCACTAAGGCCTTTCCTTCTAGGGCCTTTAGACTTCATTGGTGTTGAAGTCGGTGGATGCTGGTGCTCACCCAAGGGTCTGGACACAGGAAAAACTTTTTGCACAGGTCTATCCATGATGGAGGTACGCAGGCAACTGGAGCATGACTGGGATGCATGCCGGAGGGTTGCCAGTGGCTGCATGTGTTGGAAATAACCGACTGGATATTCAAACAAGGGCATGAATTACTGGATCATGTATACATGACCCCTGGACGGCACTGGGAGGACGTGAATACATGACACCCGGACAGGATGGGTTAATCCTTTCGCTTTGATTTTTTTTTTTAATCCAGATGATTTTATCGAGCTCGGAGAAAATGTATAGCTGCATGTATTATGTATAGCCTTTCCGTACTCGAGGTTCTTCCTGGTTGGAATAAAATTGTCTGATGGTGGGCAGATTGAAGTGAATAATATTGTTGAGAAGCAGGATTAGTTAGGTAGTACTGGAAAGTTCTCAGTACTTCTGGTATTATTCAGTTACGTGTCAGAGTTGCCAGTTAGCCTGCTGTTTGCAAGAGGAGGTATTTTGTAAGTTGTACATTAATTTTTGTGCTCTTTTTATCTGCAATGTTTAAATTGTTCCTTCCAAGAGAAAATCAGAATACAAGAGAGAGCCAGATTCAAGATCCAATCATTTCGAGATGCCTGGACACACTGCATTTGAAAGACTGGAGATCATAGGAAGCAGGAAATACAGACAGAGGAAGACAGTTCCAGAGTTGACCTGTTGCATAAATGAAGGACTGAGAGTAACGGTTAACTCTTGCAATAGGGAATTGGACAGAAAAGGGATGAGAGTTTGCTGCTAGACAGGTGCTATGCACCCATTGTAGAGGTGGAGGAATGCATGCAGACAGTTCAGAGGAGCAGTGACCATTGAAGTAGCGATAGAAAAGCGATAAAGATGCAACAGTGCGGCGAAGAGACAGAGGTTGAAGGGAGTCAGTAAGAGGAGGAGAGTTAATGAGATGAAAAGCCTTTGACTCTACCCTATTGAGAAGGGCTGTATGTGGGGAGCCTCCCCACAC
Source organism: Coenobita brevimanus (assembly GCF_032717465.1). NCBI lineage: Eukaryota > Metazoa > Arthropoda > Malacostraca > Decapoda > Coenobitidae > Coenobita > Coenobita brevimanus. The sequence continues at coordinate 5,388,383 of NC_137061.1, read as the reverse complement.
ATGAGAGTTGTACTCCACACAGGGGCAGATAAAACCCGTGTATAGAGTCAACAATTGTGCAGTTTGTATGCTAAATAATTTAGAGTGTTACTGAGCATAAGAAAACTCCAGATATTTTGGATGTCACCGAGTTGGTAACTGTTTTTTCTTTGAGAATGTAGTAGATCATTCTAGTGTATAGGAAGCTTATATAAGGATGGGGAAAGGACTAGAGGAGTTTCATTTAAGTTTGAATTTAATTCAGTGTCAGTGCAGTTAGTGAAGATTGTATAGCTCCAGTATATGTGAAACAGTGAAGTTGGCAAGAATTAAATGTAATTATTTAGTGAATAAAGACCACGAACGTGAGAAGCCAGTGTTTATTTACCATGCCTGAGCTGATCTTGTTGTTGCACACTGAAAGGCTGACCATAGGAAGAACAACTCAATGGACCACGTCCTTGCTATACTGAACTGCTGCTGTTGGAGCCTGTGGCATTGTGAGACGGGGACATAACAGTGGTGCCAGGACTGTGGATCATTAGAAGAGTGCTTCAGTGAGTTAAACCTTTGACATGGAGGCAGAAGGTGCATAGACATGAGGCCAAGCCAGGCAAGAGGAGACATCTCTGGCTGCAATTACAAAGTTTCTATAAGCATGAAGTGAACAACAGCGATCACAAATTGAAGGACAGAGAGAGCTCAAGAAAGAACTCAGTGAACAACTATAAGCACAAAGTGATGGACAGAAAGAACTCGGTGAACAACTACAAGCACAGAGTGAACAACTACAAGCACAAAGTGAAGAACAGGAGGAGCGGTATGAACGGCTTCAAGAGGTATTGCAGGAGCAACAGATGGAGTTACAACTAAGGATGTAGGGACATCTATATGTCTTCATGGGGGAAGTGAAGGAAGAACAGCAGTTGAAGGAGGAGGTATATGCTGAGCTGCAGCAGCAGAAGTGTGAGGTAAGCAATAACATGATGGAGTGCAGACAGCATCTAAATGACCAGTTGAAGCATGTAGATGACCAGTTAAAGATAATTAGTGAGAGAATTGAGGCTGTAGAAAAATCTTGCACTGCTGAGCCAGAGATTAGTGTACAGGGAACATAGGAAAATAATGGCTAGTGTATGGTAAATCTTGATGAATCCCAAGCATCTAAAGGTAGCATTACAAGGCTGAATGAACAGAATGTAGGAGTTTTGAGTCCCGGACATAGTTATGATGCCCTAGTTTTTAGACCCTAAAGCAGTGAAATGTATGGCTATAATGGGGCTTCAATTAAAAATTTAACCTCAGGAATTTGATGGCAAAGTATCTTGGTAAACTTACCGTGCACTGTTTAAGTTACTTGCTGATGAGAATGGTTGGGATGATAAGCAGAGGGCATTGCAACTTGCTGCTAGCCTCAAGGGTGCCACAGTGGAGATTCTTGGGCAGATGTCAGTGGAGGAGAGGACTAGTAGAAGTGCAGGAGCACAGATATAGGACCATGTACCGGACTGAAGTTTACAGGGCAAGATTCCAGACCCGTGTACAGGCTCAAGGCGAATCCCCCCAGCAACTTGCTCATGACCTGGATAGCATGGCACATAAGGGGTATCTTGGAGCTGCACCTAACCTGTTGGCCATTCTTCTGAAGGACCAGTTCATGGCTGCTCTTGATGGTGCAGAGTTGAAAGTGCAAGTGAAGCAGTCACAATCCAGAAGCATGCAAGAAGCACTAGCCACAGCTCTGGAATTTGAGTCCTACATCAGGTCCAGTACATCCACTTTTCAGGCAGGTTGTAGTGCTGGATTCAAGGCAAGAAAGGGGCAGGTACGTGAAGCAGAAAAATTTGAAGGAAGTTGCTGGTACAGTGAAAAGCCAGGACATAGGAAAGAGGACTGTTACAAGTGGAAGAGGGAACAGGCAAAAACTGGAGGAGGTTGCTGGTTCTGCAGGAAGCCAGGACACAAGAAGGTGGATTGTTACAAATGGAAGGTGGAGCAAGGACGGAACAGTACAAGGAAACCCACAATTGCAGCAAATGGCTGTCGAACATGTGTTGAGGTGGGACACTTCAGCTACAATTGTCCAATTGAGAAGGATTGCAAGAAGGCCGTAGAAGACAAGAAGGATGAAGGTAAATTAGTAAAGGCTGGTGACAAGAGGAAAACAACCATTCAGTTTTTCCCAAGAAGCCCCACCACTGAGGAAATACAAGAGAACCTTGATGGATTGTGTGCAAGAAGATGGAAGAACAGATGGGAAGCAGTGTATTAGGAAAGGGAATCTTAGCAAGAAATGCCACTGTACTGTAGTGACAGGGCCAGCATCAGATAAAGAAGACCTGAAGAGGTTGGAGATGGAGGATGCAGATTTACAACCAGTGCTAGAGTGGTTGTAGTGGAGTACAGTGCAACCATCTTGGGAAGAGGTTTCCAGGTTCAGCCCTGCAACTAAGAGCTACTGGAGTCAGTGGGACTTTCTTTGTTTAAACAATGGAGTACTGGAACGTCAGTGGGAGACACCCGATGGCCCCAGCAAGTATTGGGGACTGGTAGTTTTGGAGAAAATGAGTTCTGGGATCTTGGATGAGTCTCATAACCTGATCACTAGTGGGCACCTGGGATTGAAGAAAACTCCAAGCCAGCTGCAACAGAGGTTCTGCTGGATTGGCATGAGTCAGGATGTTGAAGAGTGGTGTTGGGCATGTGATGTATGTTGTGCCAAGAAACGTGACTGCTCCCCTCTTCAGCTGCACCAAGTGGGTACACTGATGGAAAGAGTTGCGGTGGAAATTGCTGGACCTCTGCCTCTCACTGAAAGAGGAAACCAGTGTACAGGCTTACCCCGGTTTAACGATGCAATTGGTTAAGTAAAAACTCATTGCTAGGCGGGGTATCTTATCACGGGGTAGATTTAACATGTTAAGTATAAGGATGTGTTTTTGAGCCATGGGTTTTCCCCCCAACCAAGTTCTAAACCCACCCAAATGAGTCAAAAAAAAGTTTAAAGTCAGTCTAACAGAAGCTGATCTGAGCTTAAAACCAGTGCCTGTTTCACTTGTACCTAGTCAGAGTCACAGGAGGATACATTCTCTGACTTGTATTCAAACTCAGTAGAGAATAGGCATCAGCATTGTATACAAACCCACCATCAGACGGTCCCCGGACAATAAAATAAATATTTGTTTTGCATAAAAATAATGTATGAATGATGCAGAATTTTCCAAAGTGCGAATTGTTGTGATAGAGAATCGTTGATGTTTTGACGGGGAATGCGATCGATGATGCGATAGTGATAGCCTGTTCAACAGCCCCTCCTTATGTCGTGTTTGTTACTGTTCTGGTTGCTAAGCTCCTTTATTTTCTTCTCTCTTATTTTCCAACATTTTTAAAGAAATTCCTTTCTATTTTCAAAGCGTTTTGCCTTGAACAGTCTGAATGTAAACACATGATTTATTGATCGATTATGCGATTGGGATAGTCTATTCAAAGGCCCCTTTTTATGTTGTTTTAGTCACTGCTCTGGTTGCTGAGATCCTTTATTTTCTTTTATCTTATTTTCCAACATTTATTTAGAAATTCCTTTGTATTTTCAAAGCATTTTCTCCTGAACAACCTGAATGTAAACACATGCTTTATCAGTGTCGCAGTTTTCATCAGTGCATGAAATATTTACTCTCTAAGGTTTTCATAATTATTAATATTCATTTAAAATTGTTATCGTGTATTCCATGATAGGTTAGATGACAGTTGAGTGGTCAAACATGAAATATTCTTTGTTGAGTCACCTAGTTGCCCACACTGTTTTGTACCTTGTCTGATGGGCAAGAATCCATACCCCAAATGACAGTGGCCACTCCACCATTGACAAAAACACATTAATCTAGGTCAAAAAATAGTTTATAAATCAACCTAAACACAAAATTCGTAAAAACAAGTTGGTAAGAAAAAGGTCAAACTCCATCACAAAACTGGGAGTAGGCCTACGATAGGTGAGGTAGGGTGGTATTTCTACCCCCGTCACTATTCCAGGGCATCGCATCTAAGGGTATCGTAAATTTAGGTTTGCTTGTATGAGTGTTGCCATGAACTACTTTACAATGTGGCCAGAAGCCTATGCCATGCCTGATCAAGAGGCTACGACTGTCGCTCAGGTGTTGGTTGACCAGTTCTTCAGTCGTTTTGGGATGCCATAGCAGCTACATTCAGACCAGGGTAGAAACTTCGAGTCTCCTGTGTTCCGTGAATGCTGCAAATTACTGGGGATAAGAAGACCAGGATGGCTACACTAAGGCCACAGTCAGATGATATGGTGGAGAAATTCAGCTGGACCCTGGGACAAGAACTGATCAAGTATTGCATAGAGGGACAAATGGAATTTGACCAGAAATAACCTGCGTTGCTGATGGCATATCGGTCTGCATTCCATGAGTCTACCGGCTGCACCCCAGCAAAACTAATGCAGAGTCATGAGTTACTTTTACCCTTTGACTTGTTAATGGGAAGACCACCTGGTGAAGAGCTGCCTACAGACACCTCCAGCTGTGTGAAGCATCTTCAGGAAAGGCTGGCTGTGGTATATCATCAAGTCCAAGAAGCTCTAAAGTTTTCAGGCAAAGTAGTGAAGTGTAAGTATGATGCCAAGGCAGGCGAGGTGAGCTTCAAGGATGGTGACAGAGTTTGGTTATACAAACCTCAGCAGAAGAAGGGACACTCATCAAAGCTGCAAAACCCATGGGACAGGCCTTACACTGTGTTGGACCTCCCATCAGACGTAACGTACAAGCGAGGTGATCTTCAAGGATGGTGACAGAGTGTGGTTATACAAACCTCAACAGAAGAAGGGACACTCATCGAAGCTGCAAAGCCCATGGGACAGGCCTTACACTGTGTTGGACCTCCCATCAGATGTAACGTACCAGATACTGGGAGGCAGGAAGTCTCTCCCAAAGGTGGTACATGTAAATTGTATGTGGCAGTACCATGGGCCAGGACAGTACAGCTGAGACATCTCGAAGGAACCATGCTCTCCCGCAGCCAAGGAGCTGAAGTAGAAGAGGTTGGTGACAGTTTCCGAAGAGGAGAAGTACATCAGGAAGGGGACGAAGACATTCCAAGAGGAGTGGATTGTTTGGAGGAGCACGGTCGTCTTCGGAAGCAGCATAGGAGAAGACCTGATAAGTTGCAGGATTATTTTGTGTATAATTAAATGTTTTGTCTGGATTGATGATTAAGTTTGTATACATTATGTTTGTATACATTGTGTAGTTTTGTCAGGACAACAAAGGATTAGAGAGGGGGTAATGTTAAGAAGTAGGATTTGCTAGTTAGGTTGTACTGGAAGGTTCTTAGTACTTCTGATATTTTTCAGATATATGTCAGAGTTGCCAGTTAGCCTGCTGTTTGTGAGAGGAGGTATTTTGTAAGTTGTACATTAACCCCTAAAGTACGCAATTCGCTCAGCAGGTCTGTCACTCCAGCCGCAAAACCGGGTCGATTTTTTTACTTTCACCAAGGTAAATATTTTTCTTCCATAGTTCAAGAGACTGACTTTACACACCTGAAAATGTATGTTTCAGCCAGATTGACCAAGTAGTTATTGCGCAATCGCCCGTCAAAGATGCAAAAAAGTTACCTGTCCCCCATGGGTGAAAATAGAATATGTACAGAAAATGCATATATAACTAATGTCAATGTGAAGTGTTTCTTAGGCATGCAATGTCAGTGTGGCATATGCCCATAGCAACAAAACAAGCCAGGCGAAAGTGGAGGTGGAGTGTGTCTGGCTGGAGGGGGGAGGAGGATTGAAGGATAGGGGAGGAGGAGGGAGGGGGAGGAAGGAGAGGGGAGAAGGGTTGCTATGCACACACACTGCTGTAGGGGGTATGTTGGGGTATGGTTGGTTGGGAGGGGACAATGTGGAGATGATGCAATGGGGCTGAGGAAGGTAAAGTGATGGTGGTGGTGGTAGGGGGGTTCCTTCTCCCTCACCTTAGGGGACCAATCACACCATACCACCCAAGACACTCTAGCTCTCATTGGTTTGATCCCGTATACGGTACGTCACAAAAGGAGCAGTTACCCTCCCCCAGTTTTTCTTTATCGATCATGCGTGATAGACTGGCATGTCAGATTACACAAAAGCACGATCGTGTGGCATAGGTCTTTAGGGGTTAATTTTTGTGTTCTTTTTCTCTAATATTTTATTTATGTGATTGTTTGTTAAATTATGTAATTTTATCTCAGTTTGTATGCTAAATAGTTTAGAGTGTTATGGAGCTTGAGAAAACCCTGGATATTTTGGATGTCTCCAAGTTGGTAATTGTTGTTTCACTGAGAATGTAACAGATCATTCTAGTATATAGGAAGCTTATAATAGGATGGGGAAGGGACTAAAGGAGTGTCAGTTCAGTTTGAGTTTAGTTCAGTGTCAGTGCAGTTAGTGAAGATTGTTGAGCTCCAGTACATGTGAAAACAGTGAAGTTGGCAAGAATTAAGTGTAATTATTTGGTGAATAAAGACTGCAAATTTGAGAAGCCAGTGTTTATTTACCATACCTGAGCTGATCTTGTTGTTGGGCACCGAAAGGCTGACCATAGGAAGAACAACTCAGTGGGTCACGTCCTTCCAGTACAAAACTACTGTACTGCTGTTGGAGCCTGTAACAGTATGGGATGGGGTTGTAACAATATGTAATTGGGTTGAAGAGGCTAATTATCCTGGTAAATCTATCCATCTAAAACCAGACACCTAAATCCTGGAAGGGATGGGCACAGACTAATTACTTCCTTGTTACCATCTCCTCGGCCATCAGGCTGCCCCCTCTCCAGCTCACCCCACTCTATCTCCATCTTGAAAATATTATCATCCCACCTCTTTTTCCCACCCACATTTGGGGTAAGTTAGTATCAAGAAAGAGAAAAAAAGAAAAAAACATGATAATAGGAGAGCCAATGAAGAGCATGCCCAGTGAAATGGACCACACATTGATTTACTCACCACTCATCCCCTGGAATACTGACTCCACCTCACAGTAATTACTTGTGCACAGCCGGGAGACTGCCTGGCGACTCTCCAAGTGGGATGACACACCATGCGAGGATCAGATGGTGGAGAAGGAGGCTTTGTGCGATGAGGAGGGCGAGGGATTTCACAGCTCTCTTTTCAAGGCACTTAACTCCCTTAGGCACAGAAACCAGTCATCCATGCACCATCACATCCTCTGTGCTCGAAGGAGAAGTATCAGCAGACTTAAACTTGTAAGATGCTTAGAATGGCATTTTCTGTGTGCTTAGAATGACATTTTCTGTGTGAATACTGTTCATAGATAGATAGATACTGGTTTATTAGACAGATAGATGGAGATATATTTTGATACTCAGTTCTAGTGTTCAAGTAATTTTTATTTAAAGTTCGTTCATATAAAGTTCCATCATACGGTAATTGATTACTGATGAATTACCACAGTTGCTTCACTTAAAAGTTGTTTGTGATGTTTTTTTTCTCCTCGGTTATGAACCAGAAATTAATTTGTCATATATGAAGCATTAGCTTGGCATTCCATTGTAAAGACATTTTGAATTCTTGTTGTAATGTAGTGTCTATTCATAGAACCGAGTGGAAAGCAGTAGCTCCATTTACCCAATTCTAAGTCAGCTGCAGATGCTGTCAGAGATTGAGATGGCTGCAGAGTGTGTATCCTGCCTCAGCAACCCAGTGGAGGTAAGTATCTATCAAGATACCACAACATATAGTCAGTCTTCACTTCTTGGGTAGGAGCATTATGTGAGCAGTAAACACCAATCAGTTTTGTTTTTTATTTTGTTTTATTTTACTAGGTGTTTTTTAATTTGTTTTATTTTACTAAGAAGATGAAACAGAAAAAGGAAAAACAGAGTATTATCATTCATCATTATCATCATCATCATCCATACCTCCTTTCCCACCCAAGGGCAGGGTGAGGAGTAGCAATGTCCAGACAGCACAAACTTGCCCAATCCAAATAGGCCACGCTTCCATCCACTCATCATTCAAGACCCCGCAATCCTGGTTCTACCGGATATGCCAAAACATTCACCACATTCTGCAGCTTCACACAAACTTATCTGATTGAGTCAATCTGGATGCTGCCATGCTTACAAGGGGTGCCTAAATCCCTGATCATGCACTTCTCCTCACAACATTCATCCAGCCAGCTCGATCTTTTGTCAGTTCCCTAGCCTCACCGACTTCTAAACCTCTCTTCCTCAAACACTCATCCACCATATCTCTCCACCTTCTCCTTGGCCTACCTCACCTCCTCCCTCCTTCAAATTCGCTCAGTTATACAGAGTAAAAAATAAAAATAAATAAATAAAAATCTATACACCAGCTTATAGGTGTCATCTGTTCATAAAAAAAACTGTAACAGTTGGACTTGAACTGCTGTAGGTTGTAGCATGGAGGATGTCAGCCTTTGCAGTCCCCATTTGGTTGGTACACCTTAACCCACTAGACCACCAGGCATTAGTTGTGGTTGTTACCTCCTAATGTAGCAAATGGTTTCCTGGTTTACAAGACACCATTCAATTTGTCACTCAGTGTAGAGTCACCTTAAGGCTGAGCTACATAGAGTGAGTGGATGTTGAGTGGTTCCACCTGCCACTTTTATTTTTCATAATTTGTGGATGATTTTATTTAACTTAGACTTTTCAAACTGGAGGGGTTGGGTATAGCCTTCATTATGCCCACCACAATTAACTTTCAGTATACCCATCACAGTTAGCCTTCATTATACCCATCACAGTTAGCTTTCATTATCCCCATCACAGCCTTCATTATCCCTATCACAGTTAGCCTTCATTATCCTCATCACAGTAAGCCTTCATTATCCCCATCACAGTTAGCCTTCATTATACCCATCACAGTTTGCCTTCATTATCCCTATCACAGTTTGCCTTCATTATCTCCATCACAGTTGGCCATCATTATCCCCATCACAGTGAGCCTTCATTATCCCCATCACAGTTGGCCTTCATTATCCCCATCACAGTTAGCCTTCATCATCCCCATCATAGTTAGCCTTCATTATACCCATCACAGTTAGCCTTCATTATCCCTATCACAGTTAGCCTTCATTATACCCATCACAGTTAGCCTTCACTATCCCCATCACAGTAATAGTCTTTATTTTCAACTCAGAGAAATCATCAACATTTATTAGCTCCGTTTATTTTCAAGTGTAGTCAGATTGAAGTTTGGATTTGACTAGTAACCAAGGAGACTCATAACTAAGGCTCATCAAATTTCATACAACCAAGCCTTAGTATTCAAGTTGCACGAGTGGCCCAGTTCCATCAGATGAAAACAAGCTGACTCTTGAGGTCTCTCCTAAGCTGAGTATAATCATCTAGAAATGCAAAAATAAATGAAAAAGATGTCATCTAATTTAAGAGATTAAATGAGGATTGCCAGTACAATGCAGCCCTGAAAATGCCAACCTCAAAAGTTCATATACATCTAAAGTTTGAATGTCATGATATTTTAAATCACAGCCATCTTTTCTTTCAAATTTTGCCCAGAGGTTTGTCCTGTCAAAGATATATCTCTCTGTAGACTGTGAGGTAAGGCAAGGACAGCCAGCTTATAATACTTAAGAGTAGGAAAGAAAGACATTGCAGTAGATAGTTTCGCCTGCCAAATTTACATACAGCATAGACTCTTGATGACAAGATTAGACAAGGATAGCTAAATTCTAGTTATAAAGTTAAAAATCTGCAGAATTTAGAACTGTCCATCGCCACATATACAGTACAATACTTCAAATTTTTGTGGCTGCACTGTATACAATCCATTTGTGTTTGTTTCAGCTAAGCATGTGTGTAAAGAATATTAGAGACAGGTGGATTAGGCAAGAACATGGAATTGAACAGCAGTACCATGAGCCCATCATGGCAGCGCAAGTCTCAACATTGAAGGCGATAACAGCAGGGTGTGTGGCCCAAGACCTAGTTGCCCTCCTTCATGATGTTCTGGTAGGCTTGGTTTAATTCACTGTCTCTACTTATCACCTGATAGATCTTCACTGTTTTATATCCACAGCTTGTGTCCGAAACATTGACAAGATCATAAACAAATGGAAGTATCAAAGTGGTTCCCCACAGGAGATGCTTAACCCTTACACCGCGGGCATGTTTACCGATGTTGTGCGTGTGCCGCGGGGTTATTCGGGCTCCGACAGACTCTCTAATAATATTTGCCAAAAATCAGTTATTAGTCCTAGAATATTAAAATTACATATGCTTATGGCACATACCTTCAGCTTTCTCCTGGAATGTTTGTTGAGCCTTCATCTGTTACCGTAGGACTTGTGGAGACCTCTGAAGTTGGGTAACGAAGTCTCCACTTTACACTTCCCGACAACCCGTAATATGATTACCACAGCCAGATATTAACACTATAAACACTACTCTATGATTTTCAAGTAGTTTGGGATCCATACTCCAAAAAAAAACCCACTGTGAAAGCAATGAAAATTATGAGCGCGTCTGACCGCCGCACTTGCGCTAGTTCGCTCTTGGTACTCTGTCATTTATTATTCATAAAACCCCTCACACTTTATATTTCTATTACTATATAACACTTATATATATCTACAGTCTTTATCCATAAGTTTCCTTCAGTAGTATTAGTTTATTGTCACTGTAGGGATTCAATTTCTTTCAGTAAAATACGTAGCATTCACTTTCTCGTCCTGTATACTAGCATTGAGAGTGAATGTCACTTTCATCTTCACTCTCATAACTCATAGTATTCAGACATGCTAGAGTGAAACTTTCACTTTCATTACTCCTAGGGTATATACTCGTATTCTTATGATACTACTCATTTACATTTCTATTTACGTTCTCTATTTTTTTTACGTTAATTATTTACATTTCTGTTTTATTTACACTGTGTTATGCACTGTCACTTGAAGTAACTTATAAAACTATTTTCCATTGTTCACGTATATTTACATTCATTACTTTCACTTGCTGTTTACACATTATTTACAATTCCACTTGCACTGTTTTACTCAATAGAAAGATCGTAGTCACTCTTTTATCAATTGTCAGCCCTTTACCTCTTTCCACACGAGGTTTAGTAGGGGGTAAAGGTCACAGGGCCCTTTGCATGGGGGTGAAAAAGGCCCTGAAGTCAGCAAGAGGAAACAGACGTACCTCAACTTCGGAAGATGAGAGAGAACTGATAAGGGAGGGCCGGGGTAGAGGCCTACTTAGGGGATATTCAGTACTACCAACGTAGCTCTTGAAACAGCTATGTATTTCACTGAAATGATTGGCAGGAAATCTAGACAATACATTATAAATTAGGTAGTTCCAGGTGAATGTAAATATCACTTAGGCTTCTCCCTTCCCTCTTTATATGTATATTTATTACGAAAATAGATTATACGGCATATTTCAAGGGGAAAAAACAGCGAAAATTAGCGAACAAGTGCATGTGAGGTGTTGTCAGGTGATAATTAGCCAATTCCAGGTGTATGGCACTCTCACTTACCTTATTTCTTTCTTGTATATATTATTTGGTATAAGAATAGGGCATAGGGCTTATTTCAATGGATGAAATCAGTGAAAACTTCCAGGGAAGATTTACTTAGCGTAGCACGGCTGGGCAGGCGAGAGGATAGGGTAATGGAGGGGGGGTAGGGAGGGGAGTCAAGAACGGGTCAAAATGGCTAAATTGTCAACAATGGATGGGAGTACAGATGAGATTAGGAGTGCTGACTAGTGTTGGACATTGGCAGTACTGATAGATGATACAAGCCCCCACTTGGAAGCCCGGGTGAATTCAAAATAACACAGAATCACAAAAGCGACACCCCGCGGTATAATCCCTTGCTCCCAAGCGTCATGAAAGTGATGCCCCGCGGTTAAGGGGTTAACAGATACCTCACAAATGGTGAAATCCTTGAATATTTGGTACCCCCACTCCCACCCCACCCTACCAAAAAAAAAAAAATAATAATAATAAAATAAAAATTCTGTCTTTGTAGTCATAATTAACCACTGTATGTGATTTCCTAAAAACCCTTTGCAGTGCACCAGAACCAATGTCATATTTTAGCATTTATTTGTTTAAAGTGTATTTCAAATTATTTAGGAACAGCTTGTTAAATCATCCTAAGATACTCTTTAAACTATCATATTTTGACACGACATTATTAATCCCAAAATAACCAAAGCCAGAAACAGAGGAGCTATGAATAAGGAGAGGCCACTGTACAACAGTATTTGGGAAATTTTTCCTTATGCGTGAGTACAATTCCATTTAAATGATATGTGGCACAGTGATGTGATACACATTGCAGTACAGTATTAACAATATGTGTACTGCCATCACCAGAATTACCATAACTGTACCATCGTAGCTGTAACATCATCTATTCCCTGTACAGCTAAGCAAGAGCAAGCTGGGTCGTGAAGGGGATGTGCTGGCTGGTTTTGAGTGCTATTGGACGGTGATGGAGGCACATCAGCTGAGTCGGTCCCTACCCATGTCTGCTTCCTGGCTCACGAGTCTGGAGGAGGCGAGGGTGGCAAAGAAGTATGATGATGCGCTGATGGCCGTACAGCCTTTGCACTCCATTGTTGATTATTTTCAGCAGGTTAGTCTTTTGCTAATTGTAGCAGTAGTAGTAGTAATAGTGGTGGTGGTGGTGGTAGTAGTAGTAGTGGTGGTTGTGGTGATAGTAGCATTAGTAGCAGTAGTAGTAATTGTATTAGTAGTAGTAGTAGTAAGAGGCCTGTTCAGAAATTATCCGATGTTAGGCTCTTAACCGTTAAAAGACGGGTGTCAGCATATGCTGTCCAAGGGTACTAGGGCCAAAAAGATGCGTGTCCGCATAAGTGGTCACCCCCACCCCCCCAAATCCTCCCCACCCACCCCACCCCCCTACCACCACACCCACCCACCACCTGCCACCCACCCCCACCTTGATCCCCCTGCCCTCCCCCACCCCCAAACCCCCACTGCCCCCAGCTCCCTCCACTGCCCCCTACCACCCTTAACCCCTACCCTCCCCACCCCCACCCCCATCCCCCACACCCCTCACAACCTTCAATCCCCCAACCTTTCCCCACCACCTCCCACTCCCCCTACCATCCCCCCAGCACCCCCAATCACCTACCACCATCCCCCCACCACCATCTATCCCCCACCCTTTACTACCCTCCCCCTACTGCCATCATCCCAACCCCCTACCCTCCACCATCCCCCACCCCCACACCCATACCCCAATCTCCAAAACCCCTCACACACCCCAAACCACCCCACCCCTCCAACCCCCACTGCCACCCCCATCCCTTTCCCCTAAACCTCCTCCCCAACCCCCTCTTACCACCCCTACCCATCATCCTCCCACCCCCACCCCTCACCTCACCTAAGCACCCAGTCCCTATCCCTGCATCACCCCACAACCCCCACACTCCCCTCACACCTCCCCCCTACAAATCCCCCACCATATCCCACCCGCCGATTATGCCTGTCCTGAGCATCTCTCAAAACATTCCGATGCCCCTCTTTTAGGGGTTAAAAAAATAAATAACCACCTAGTTTGGGTGTATGGATACAACCCAGAAACTAAAGCACAGTCATCCCATTGGAAGCATGCAGGGTCGCCTTGGCCAAAAAAAGCACGACAGGTCCACAGCAAGGTGAAATGCACTTGCATATTGACAGTTTTTATTAATTATTTTTTTTTTTTTTTTTTTTTTTTTTTTTAGTATTATGGTGCTGTGCATGACAAATACGCACCAGGAAGTCAGACTGTCAACAAACATTACAACTTCAATTTTATCCGTCGTCATCGTGACACAGTTCGACAGAAGAGACCAGCCCTTTGGAAAGTGGGAAGTTGAAAACCGCACCATGACAGTGCCCCTGCCCATTCTTCTCAACTGATTCAGGAATTTTTGTCCAAGTACAACATCCCGCAAGTCCAGCAGGCTCCCTGCTCACAAGACATGGCTCCATGCAACTTTTAGTTATTCCTCAGGCTCAGAACTTAGCTGAAGGTTTCCCAGTTTGAGATGAGAGAGATCATGACTAATGTGACAAGAAACCTCCAGGAGATACCGAAAACCGACTTTGAAAAAAGTTTCAGGCAGTGGAAAGAACTCTGGGATGCATGTATTAAGTCAGAAGGGGCCTACCTTGAGGGGGATTAATGTCCTAGTACAGGTTAGCTATTTATTTTTTTAGAGCCTAAGGTTGGATATTTTCTGAACAGACTTAGTAGTAGTGGTGGTGGTGGTGGTAGTAGTAGTAGTAGTAGTAGCAGCAGCAGCCTCAGGCACATCTGAATGTGAACCTTGTTGACTGCGAAGTTGCTCTGGTCTGGCAGTCCATCATCCTCCTTATGGGAGATAGAGGAAGAGTTTTGGGACATTTGTATAACCAGTTAGAGGAAAAGAGAGAATAGTACAAGAAATATCATTGTACAGAACGAGTTAACCCTTTCATACACAGCAGTAATTTTCTGGCCAGATGTGTTTATACACAATGCTTTCCATGGTGGAGGAAGTTTGACTGGCAGTTGAATGACTTTTTTTTTTTTTTTTTTTTCCCTACATTCCAAAAAACTTATTTTGGGTTCATGATAAAATGGGACTTTAGGAGGCAATTTTTAGAACCTAAATCATGTCCGTATGCCAGTTTATGAGATTGTTTTTGTAATGTGATGTGTGTCGCCGTGCGTCTTCAGGAGTACGTAATTACCTGACATGAATCACATCATAGTGGATGAAGGGGTTAAAGAGGCAGCCCAAATACCTATACTCCATTTCACCAAGTCTGGCACCATATTAGTGATGTCGTCAACACCTGTAGCATTGATAAAGGTCCGCAGTACTTAATATACCTTTTTGTGTTGTCTATATTGGTTCTTCAGGTAATAAATAGAGGTTCACCTAGTGCAGAGGATTTACATCATCATTACAGGCATTGACAACATTGCTGATGGTGCTAAACTTGGTGAAATGGAGTATAGTCATGTTTCGTTTTGTTTCGTTTCATTTTAAAAAGCTCTAACATGCTTGCATGAGTCGGCCTTGGTCACCTAATGGGAGCTGTCCATGCTGCACGATCATTTGCAGCCTCCCTGTTCAGTCCCTTAACCCTGAGGTCACACTTAATGACCTCGTCCCATGTCTTTCTTGGTCTACCCCTCATAACCCCACCACCAATATTAACACTTCTCACCTTCCTCACCCAATTATCATCCCCCATCCTCTCCGCATGCCCAAACCATCTCAATCTACCTCTCCTCATGACAAAACCAATACACTCCAGTCCCATCCTACCTCTCAACTCTTCCATCGTAAACCCAGCCCCCCCAGACCTTGCACGCAGAGACGCACTACACATCCACCTAATCATTGTCATTTCTGTACGTCTGAGCCTGCGAATATCCTCCTCCTTTACTTCCCAGGTCTCACTACCATACAGCATTACACTCCTAACATATGCTGCATACAAAGACCCCTTAGCATGTAGGGAGAGTCCTCTCAATGTCAGGAGAGGCAAGAGCTCCCTGAACTTCTTCCAACCACTTCTCACCCTAGCCACAGAGCTAGCTCCAGCCCCACCTCCAGCACACAACATGTCTCCCAAATAACAAAACTCTTCCTCACACTCAAGAGATTCACCAGCAAGTTCAATCCTTTCACACCTGACAATCTCCACCTGCTCTCCCCGACATGCCGTACACATAAAATCAGCATTATCTCGCAGTTTACCTCTGATACCACTACATCTCTTGTGCATCCATTTATCACAAACACCGCACAAGATGGAATTACTTCCCACACTCTTGTGGCAAACTCCACGTGGCCACTCTCCCTCGTCTTTGACAGTACCACCGCCAACTCTAGATATCATCACTTTTGTTTTATCTGCATTTACCCTTAAGCCCTTGTGCCCCCATACCATCTCTCCACTTCCTAAATCTTTTCTTCACCTCCCTTTCTTTCTCTACAATCAACACAAAATCATCAGCATACAACATCTCCCATGGGAGTCCGCTTCTGAAGTCATGTGAGAGGGCTTCAAGTACCATGATAAACAACATGGGACTCAAAACTGACCCCTGATGCACACCAGTGTTCACAGAAAACTCATCACTCATATCTCCATTCACTCTTACCTGGGTGCAAGCACCCATATACATAGCCATAACCACCCTAACCAGCCACTCCTCCAAGCCAAGCTTTCTCATTGCCCACTTCACCACCTCTCTAGAGACTCTGTCAAAGGCCTTTTCCAAATCAACAAAAACAAAATACAGATCCCTTTTCCTCCCAATATATTTTTCCTGAAGCTGTCAAACAATGAATATGGCATCAGTGGTCCCCTTACCTGGCATAAACCCAAACTGCATCTCGTCAATATTCACTCTTTCTCTAATCATACCTTCTAGAACTCTCTCCATTATCTGATCTTTATACCTCTGTAAATTCCTCTTTGTAGTAACTTTTTCACTTCCATGCTCACTTCCCTGTTTCTTATCACTACTTTCAAAGAACCAGCAACCTTTCTTCCCTGCTGTACCCTTTCATGCACTTCACCCTCCAAACCTCCATCCCTACTCATCACACTACCCAAGTACTTAAACGTACTCACATTTTCCAAT
This sequence comes from Coenobita brevimanus, assembly GCF_032717465.1. NCBI lineage: Eukaryota > Metazoa > Arthropoda > Malacostraca > Decapoda > Coenobitidae > Coenobita > Coenobita brevimanus. The sequence goes on along the minus strand of NC_137061.1, from coordinate 5,371,735 downwards.
TCCTCACCATCCAACCTCGCTGTACATTCACTAACTTCACCTCTCTCAAAGACCATCACTTTACTCTTCCCTACATTCACCTTTAGATTCCGTTTCTTACACACTCTCTCAAACTCATCCACCAAGCCTTGCAGCTCCCCTTCGTCTTCACTCAACAACACAGTATCATCTGCAAACAACAGTACAGGGAGTTTCCAAACACTATCCTCTCTCACCAGGGCCACTCCAACATCCACTACCCTACCTTGTACCTCTGACAAATGAGGATATACAGGAGCGTTTTGGTGTGGATGTGGATGTGATAGGATGCGTTATGAGGAACACACTGAGGTGGTTTGGCCATGTGGAGAGGATGGAGGGTGAAAGACTGACGAAGAGAGTGTATGTGAGTGAGGTGGAGGGGGGAAGAGGGAGGGGGAGGCTGAGGATGAGATGGAGGGATGGGGTGGAGAGGTATATGAGAGAGGGGTGTGTGAGTTGGGAGCAGGGCAGTGAAATGGCAGGGGACAGGGCGACTTGGAGGCGATTTGTTTGTGGCCACCCCAAACGGGATTGAGGCGTCTGGCAATAGATAGATAGATAGAAATTCCTCTTTCCAGAGCATCACCCATCCCTTTACACACATTTACAATTACACTCTTCAACCAATCATCTGGGACAACACACTCATAAGTAATCATATTTATCAGGTCAGTGACTAACCTCACCCCTGTATCTCCTGAGGCCTTCAACATTTCAGCAGTCAACCCAGACACACCTGCTGCCTTCCCCACCTTCATTCTGCCTATTGCCTCACTCACAGTAGCAGCATCAATCAAAGGCCAAGGGCCAAACACTGGATCTGCTGGCTCCAAACCTTCCCTGTCCCAGTCAGACTCCTCATTCAACAACCGGCTATGATGCTTTCTCCATGCATCTTTAATATCCTCATTGTTCACCACTACCCTTCCTTCATCATTCTTCACACACTGCTCACCTATAATATCCCGATTATCCCTCTTCATCTGATTTGCCACCTTAAATATCGTATTTTTCCTTTTCCCATGATTTAGGTTATCAAGTAAAAGTCTCTGTGACTCAGACTTTGCCCTGTATACCTCTCTTCTAGCCCTGCGCTTGACAGCTAAGTATTCCTCCTTGCTACCACCCTTCTTCCATTCCCGGAAAAGCCTTCTTTTCTCCTTAAATGCAGCTTGTACACCCTCATCCCACCACCAAGTTACTTTATGTCTTAGTGGGCCTCGTCTAACCGCATATGAGACGTCCAGAACCAAAGGGGCATCAGCACCAAAATGTAATGTTGAGTTATGACGCTTTAAAGTTGTGTTTATGACAACGTCATAACCAAAGGCAATTAACAAACATTTTATACGTGAAAATGATCATCAACGCCTATACTGTACATGTAAAGCAAATAAATGCAAAAAAATAATAACCGTAACCACAAAATGTGCTGTAAACCAAACCCCCAGTTTGTTAGCGGGCATAATGACATATTGTAGGGATTTAAAAACATACCAGAAAAAATATTAAAGAATGTATTAATGTACAAAACTTTATTAACTGAAGATTCCAGTTCACTTAATAAACGAATACTTATTACGGTAATTTCACGTATTTTACAACTAAAACTGAAATCAATGCAATTATTATTTTTCCTCTACCATAATAGATTGAAATAACAACACTCTCCAAAAGAAAAAGTAGTGTAGTGCTTAAGTAAATTGAGGAGGGGCAGTGGGGGGTTAAATGGTTGGGTCGTCATCTAGTAGATCGACATCCAACTCTGCCTCCTTGGTGCCACGCCCCCTCCTCGCAGCCATTACTTGTCCCCTCACAGACGTATACATCTCACCACTGTCTCTTTTCCTCTTCCTTTCTATCTTTTTCCACGTCTCCACACACTTCTGACACCTACGAGAGGTTATAGACACCACCTCCTCACTGTCACTACGTGATGAACTTATCTTGTCACCCCCCCCCCTCTTCAACCTCAATAACAACAGCTCATCTTGTCACCAATACTCTACGATAAATGGGGTAAAAATCCAATACATAATAATTATACGCCTCAGTAAACACGGGAGAAAAGCCTCACTGGCATGCCAGGCGGGCCACATGCTCGCTGATTGGCTGCTCTGGGGGAGTGGCAGATAGGAAGAATGCTGATTGGTTTAGGCTGTGTGGTGTGGATGCCTGGCTGGCTCTGATCTGCTCCCCCACGTGACTTTGAGCCCTTCTACCACCGTCCAAAAGGCTGAATCTTGTACGGCAACCAGTGCTATCACTGAGAAGAGGGTTAAGCCTGTTGTCTCCCCTACCTAACTCAAACCAGTATATTGGCGGGGATGCCCCTGTGGCTCTAGATGCCTCATTACATCAGTAACTCTCAAGAGATTGTTCTTGAGGGCTCTGTACTGTTCATTAATGCCTCTGTCATGGTTGTGTGAAATTTGATAAGTTTTAATGATGAGGTAGGAATGAGTCTCTCGGTTAACGGTCAGATTTATCCTACAGTCTAACTACATTTGGCCATTCATTTAGCTGAAAGAGGTTAAGGGTGTTTGTCAGATGAGGTTAAACAGACTTTAATAACAAAGATTTACTTATACAGGAAGGAACTGTAGGACAAGATTATCATCAGCTCTTGTGTGAGGCCCTGACAATGTATGGATCCCTGCTGATAGACTCCATTAGCAGCACCCCAGAAGAAGCCATCCGAGACTATTTCAGTGTCGCCGTCAACATGCTGGAGGGTAACAGTGGTTGGTAACATATCCTTTTTACTCTGACTTGGCTTAAATCTCTCATCTCTCCTTTTTGAATGTGGAGTTGTAGACACTAAAATACAATGCTAGTCATGACAAAGTGCTGTGGAGAGGAAATAGAGCTGTAGTAAAGTGCAGCCTCATTATATGACGCCCTGTTATGTGATAAATCGCTACAACGATTTATTTTTTTTTTTATGTGAGGAAGAAAGAACCAAAGGCTGAGCCCGGAAAACTTTCCTTCCAAGAAAAAAATAAAAAACAATACAAAAGAGTGCCAAATTCAAGATCCATTCATTTCGAGGTGCCTGGACACACTGCGTTTGAAAGACTGGAGATCATAGGAAGTAGGAAATACAGACAGAAGGAGACAGTTCCAGAGTTGACCTGTTGCATAAATGAAGGACCGGGAGTAACGGTTAACTCTTGCATTAGAGAGTTGGATAGAAAAGGAACGAGAATTTGTTGCTAGACAGGCACTACGCTCCCATTGTAGAGGTGGAGGTATGCAAGCAGACAGTTAGGAGGAGCAGTGACCATTGAAGTAGCAATAGAAAAGAGATAAGGAGGTGACAGTGCGGTGAAGAGACAGAGGTTGAAGGGAGCCAGTAAGAGGAGGAGAGTTGATGAGACGAATAGCTTCTGACTCCACCTTATTGAGAAGAGCTGTATGTGGGGAGCCTTCCCACACACGAGAGTTGTACTCTAAACAGGTGAATAAAACCCGTGTATAAAGTCAACAACTGTGCAGGGGTAAAGAAGGCACGGAGTCGGCTTAGCACACCTAATCTCTTGGATGCAGATTTTACAAGAGATGCAATATGATCTTTCCGAGATAAGTCCCGTGTGAATGAAACCCAAAGCATGTTCAGGGATGTAAAAGGAGGAGAGTTGATGAGACGAATAGCTTCTGACTCCACCTTATTGAGAAGAGCTGTATGTGGGGAGCCTTCCCACACACGAGAGTTGTACTCTAAACAGGTGAATAAAACCCGTGTATAAAGTCAACAACTGTGCAGGGGTAAAGAAGGCACGGAGTCGGCTTAGCACACCTAATCTCTTGGATGCAGATTTTACAAGAGATGCAATATGATCTTTCCGAGATAAGTCCCGTGTGAATGAAACCCAAAGCATGTTCAGGGATGATGCAGGATTGAGCTGAATATTATCCCAATCAGGTTTCTGGGCCGGGCAGATGCCTTTAGGCACATGGACTTATTTATTTTTATGTTGTTTTTCCTCCTCCATTCATTATCTTAAAAAAAAAAAAAAAAAAAAAAAAAAAAAGTCTATGCTAGAGTCAGCCACTCTCACACTGACCCACATCTTAGCTGCACAATATTTTTCTTCAATCCCTCTGTGTAAATACACTTTTCATGATAGAATGTTGGTTTTGGTGTCTTTTTAAAGATGAATAGTTGTACTTTTTCGTAGTATGTTCAAAAAAGGAGAACAAAGAAAATAAAATGTCAAAATGACAAGTTGAAGTTAGGCAAAAACCAAAAATTTTATACCTTGCCGTAGAAAAATATTCGGAAAAAAAAACTAATTTAGTTATGTAAATCTGGTTTAAACCATGCAAAAATACAATAAAGTACCTTTACATAATGTATAGATTATGGTAATTTTTGTATTTTATTGTGCAGTAAAGCAAAAGGAAAGAGAAGCACAATTTTATTTTAGTTTTGGCCGCATATTCACTTTGCAGTGTTTTTCTTTGTCCAGTCATTGTAAATACACTTTTTCTGATAGGATGCTGATTGTGGTGTTATTTTGAAACTGAATAGTCGTACTTTATCATAGTATGTTCGTGAAAGGAAAACAAAGGAAATATAAAGCCAAAGTGATGAGTTGAAGTTAGGCAAAAACCAAAATTTTTTACCTTCCTGTAGAAAAATATTCACCAAGAATATAATGATAAAGAAACAAAGCCGTGAGTCAGACCAGCTGTGCAGTACCTGCCACGCATAGAGCAACCATTCTATGATGTCATGCTCGAGTCTCTTTGTTATGTTGGGGTATGTAAGAATTCCGAATCGAAGTGAGAATTCTGAATCAGAGCAAGATTTCCGAATCAGAGCTACTAGTGCCCTTTTTAGTTTGTTTTTTGTTATATCTATCAGATATCTTTCTTATCACGATATGACTTTAACTGGTTGGATTTTAGTTATTTCATCGCGTGTTTGGTCTTGTATTTTCAGTCACGGAGTCTGGGATATAGGTAAGTTCGAAATTTGGAGTTTTTCGTCAGTGAGCACTGGTTAATGAGATTTGGAGATACATATACAACATGCATTTCATCTGCATCCAGTAATTTACATTAAATTGTAATAAATAATTTCAGTAGTGGTAGGTGGTGTCGACCATCATCCACTTACTTGATGTAGTGCTTCCTACTTCTTCTTTAGCCTTTATCATTCTTTTTTTGTGCCTGCCCTCCTCTCTTCCTCTTTCTCCCATCTTTCCTGTCACTTCTTATTTCTTTTCTTTCCTTTACAGGTGTCTTTACATTGAGTGACAAGCCAAATGGTTTCCTGTAAGCCAAGAAGCCATTTACAACGCTGGGTGGTAACCATATAACCAAACCATACGTGCTCCTTACGTGTCAGCAGGTGGATTATTGGAGGGTTAGTGCCCCTCCCTGTAAAACAAAAAACTCTAAGTCAAATGGCCACCCTTATGAGATTATGGTGTCTGGCTATAGATAGATAGACTTAATTTCAGTAATTTTTCTCCTTTTCTACTCTTCCTTGCAATCATATCTGGCAACATTTCACCACTGCAGTTTCTTATTCAGAGATTTCTCACACCTTTTTTTAGCTTACTCGGTTTCATTATACCAACACCTGTCAGGTCTTATCATCATCGTCATCATCATTGTCATCATCATCATCATCATTATCCTTCTTCACCCATGGTGGGGAGCATTAAGCATGCTCCCAGGAGATGGCAGGTGATTTAGGGATTAGAGGTCAATGAAGGATTAGGGTTAAGCCCTCCGGGGAATCTCAAGCTTTTCACACCTGAGTGTGAAATCACTTCTCTACTCTGACCATATGTTTTTCACCTTCTGAGTCAGTCATGTGCATAATTATTATAAAAAAAAAAAGTCTAGAAAATACCAATTTTCTCTGAATACGGCAAAAAAACTACTAAATTTCTAAGAGGCTAAATTTAAGGCCAAATCCAGGAAAATCAACCAAAAACAGCTAAATTTAGCCTGAAAAGGCTAAATCTGGTCAGCGTGTTAAAGCTCCATGACGATAAATAACGGGAAATGCATCCCACTGCAAACAAGTACACTCAATCCTCGTAAATCACGTGTTCATAAATCACGGATTCGTATATCACGGCTAGATGGCCGTCAGACTGCCGGCAACCTTAAATCACTGTTAAGTCACGAAAATTGCGGACCTAGGCACCCAAGTGGGCCTTTTCCGAGGAGAACCGTAAACCGCGGCATTCAAACTGAAAATCGCGACCCAACAACCAATCATCGCGCGTCCCTGGTGGCATATGTGCATGCTAATGTCGCCATGTTGTTGTTGTTCTTGCCCAGCCAGTCCGCACTACAGACTGTCGCCGTGGAGTACGAGAGTTACGTGCCTTTTTTGTGCAACTTCCTCCCGCCTCCTACCTGCCGTGGCTCCTCCCGACCCCCCGATGAAACACTCTAAGCAGTATGGCGTCAAGAAGCTGCCGCAGTTGTTGTACAGTCAATGTTTGGAGCTCATTCGTCATGTTGAGAGGGGAGAGAAGTTTTCAAAGTTGTCAAAAGAGTTTGGGAAGAACAAGTGCTGAGAGGTTCAAAGTTCTTCCCAACACCACCCCACTCCATTCACTTAAGCACTTTCGGCATAGGATTAAGGTGAGATCCGTTAACATGGCTTATTTCTATTTAATACATGCATTGAATATTCCTAAATTTGTATGTTTGTGTTTGAAGGTGCCTAGATGGGTGTAGGTAGGGTGCTGTGGGGGTGGGTTGGCCAAAGTCCAGACCCAGATTAATTTTTCACGAGTTATTATTCATAAATCACGGAATTCGTAAATCACGGCAGTGGTTCAGACCCAAATTGCCGCAATTTACAAGGATTGAGTGTACACTCATAAACAAGTTAAAAACACATAGGATCTAAATACATGTAGTTACAGCCCCACCTGTTTCAAAGTCTAGTTCCAATTCAGAAATTTCAAGTTACGATTTGGAAATCTCGCTCTGTTTTGGTGATCTCACTCCGATTCGGTATTCTTACGCACCGGTTATGTTGCATAAATGCGATTTGTGGTGAATACTTTACAAAAGTTTCTTAAAATGACGATTAAAAGCGTCATTGGAATCTCTGAGGTTGGATTTGAAATGACTATCAAAATCATCATCGGAATCTCAAAGGGTTATTACACATTAGTGGTTACTCCTGTGGAAGATTTTGACTGGTTGATAGGTGTAAAAACTGTGTCATTGATGCATTAAAAACAACAAGATTATTTTTACCTCTGTCAGAGATAGAGCCAAGTCAGACATTAGGTGTGCCATAGCCTCATTCCTTGTTTGTTGAAGTAACTGCTGAGATGGACGTTGCGGAAACCGAACGGAAAGGTGAAGGGTGGAATCATCAGCATACGAGTGGATAGGATTAGATGTAGAGCTTAGAAGATTACTGGTGATTAAAAGGAAGAGAGTTGGTGATAAGACAGAGCCCTGAGGAACGCCACTGTTGATAGATCTAGGAGAAGAACGATGGCCGTCTACAACAGCAGCTATAGAATGACCAGAAAGGAAGCTATAGATGAAGTCACAGATAGATGGATAGAAACCGTAAGAGGGCAGTTTGGAAATTAAAGATTTATGCCAGGCTCGATCGAAAGCTTTCTCCAAAGTCCTGAAAGGAGGATGACCAGGAGTCTGAAAAGTAGGTGAGAAGATCGCCAGTACAGCGTCCCTGACGGGACCTATACTGATGATCAGAACGAAGGTTGTGATGGGAAAGATGCTTTAGAATTTTTCTGTTAAGAATAGACTCAAAAACTTTTGAGACACAGGATGGTAAAGCAATTGGACGATAGTTTGAGGGTTGGGAATGGTCACCTTTCATTAGGACTGGCTGAATGAGAGCAAACTTCCAGCAAGAAGGAAAGGTACAAGTCAAAAGACAAAGGCGAAAGAGTTTACTTTGGCAGGGCGTAAGCACAAAAGCACAGCTCTTGAGGACAACAGGAGGGACTCCATCAGGCCCATATGCCTTGTTAGTATTGAGGCCAGTGATGGCAGAAAATACATCAACTGAAGACATTTTAATGTCAGCCATGAGGAAGTCAGAGGGGGGAAATGATGAGGAACAGCACTGGAATCATCTAGGCAGAATTGGAGGAGAAAGTCTGAGCGAAGAGATCTGCTTTATCAGTAGAAGAAATAGCTACAGGGCCATCAGAGTAGAAAAGAGGAGGAAAGGATGATGAGGTAAAGTTGTTAGAAAGGTATTTGGCAAGATGGCAGAAGGAGCAGGAAGAATTCGAGTTGGAAAGTTGGGAGCATTTAGTACAGATGAAATTATTTTTAGCAGGGCGAAGAACAGACTTAGCACGATTCCGGGCAGAAATATAAAAAAGATGTGATTCAGGGGTGGGTTGGCTCTGGTACCTTTTATAGGCCCTCGTCTTGTTGCGGACAGCATTAGAGCAAGCGTGATTAAACCAAGGCTTTCTTGCATTAGAGGATGTGAGAAGGGAATGCATGCTTCCATGCCCGAGAGAATAACCTCTGTAATGCGCAATGCACACTCAGATGGCTCCCGGCCATGGAATCAATAATCGTTCCATGGAAAATGAAAGAAATACTGCCTGTGGGCCTCCCAATCTGCAGCTCCATAGTGCCACAGACAACATTTCTTTGGAGGGTCCACAGGCCTCACCGGAGTGATAGGACAGGTTAAGGTAATAAGGTTATGATCGGAGGAGCCCAACGGAGAGAAAAGATTAACAGTGTAAGCAGAAGGATTAGTTGTAAGGAAGAGGTCAGGTATGTTGGAGCTTTCTCCAAGGCGGTCAGGGTTACGGGTACGGTACTGTACAAGCTGCTGTAGGTCATTAAGGATAGAGAAGGTGTAGGCTTGTTCACCAGGTGGATCAAAAGAATGGAGATTTCAGAGAAAGGAGAAATGGATAGAATGTGTTCCATTGTAGAAGTAAGATAGTCGAAGAATTTTTTATAGTAGAATTGGGAGATAAGTAAACAACACAGATAAATTTGGTCAGAGAATGACAGGAGGGCCAAAGCCAGAGAGTAGAGAATTCAGAAGAATCAAGTTCAGGAACATGAGAGCAAGATAGATCGTTGCGTCCATATACACAACAGTTGTACACTGTCTTGTTACAGTATTTGAAAATTGATTGCGATTTTACTACAACGATATTTTTGATGGCCACCTCCGAGTGTCTCGTGTGGACGCGGTGGTGCATGCAAGCCAAAATGACCACCCAGTGTTTACAGTTGCTGTGATCATTGCGTTTCGTTCTAGTTTATGCATGAAAGGCCTCTGAAACACCATTGTTATCACCAGATAGCAGTGCAAGTGCATAAATAGTGCAGTGTGCAGTATTAAGTGAAGTGATAGTTTCTGTGTGTGAAATCCTGAAACCTGTGGCCTGAAAATCATGTCAACCTTGCGTAACCAGTGTCCCCTTTATGGGCCTTTACTCATGCATGAAAGCCATTGGAACACAATTGTTTTTGCCAAGTACCATACAGTGGAAACTCTGAAATCACTTGTTTCTAAACTTTGAATTCATAATATGCGGCAACATCATGCAGCAATTTACAATATCAATAATTCGTGGAAATTACATGTAATTCGCGATTGCAACTTCAAAAGTGAAGGTTTTGTGATGTTTTTTTGAATATCTGTTATGCTATGTTTGCACAACTGGTGGTTTTCCTAATAAGCTGTAAGAAAAAGATATTCCTCTTTGTATTGGGTAGGCAGATTCTGAAGCATATAAAGCTCTGGGATGAGTTGCCACATGATGCTAGAACAATTAACACCAGCATTCTTTACTTATTTTGCCTGCAGTTTTTAAGTTGATGGAGTTTTGGTTGAATTTAGACATTGTCATTTTTCTTGATATCCATAATTGTGGTAAAATGGTTTCCATCAGGATATTTTTTTGGCATACCTCCATGTATAGTTGTGGGCCAGATACTGTACATGAAATTTGCCTAACAAAGCTGACGAGACTCACTTGCAAACCTTTTTTTTTTTTTTTTAAGAAGAAGAAGAAGAAGAAGAAGGAACCAAAGGCCAGGAGCCCACAAACCGTTCCTTCCAAGAAAAAATCAAAACAATACAAAAGAGAACCAAATTCACGATCCATTCATTTTGAGATGCCTGGACACACTGCATTTGAAAGACTGGAGATCATAGGAAGTAGGAAATGCAGACAGAGGGAGACAGTTCCGGAGCTGATGTGTTGCATAAATAAATGACTGGGAGTAACAGTTAACTCTTGCATTAGAGAGTTGACCAGAAAAAGGATGAGAGTTTGTTGCTACGCGCCCTTTGTAGAGGTGGAGGGATGCAAGCGGAAAGTTCAGAGGAGCAGTGACCATTGCAGTAGCGATAGAAAAGAGATGAAGATGCAACAAGGCGGCGAAGAGTCAAAGATTGAAGGGAGCCAGTAAGAAGAGGAGAGTTAATGAGACGAGAAGCCTTTGACTTCACCCTATTGAGAAGAGTTGTATGTGGGGAGCCTCCCCACATATGAGGGTTGTACTGTACACAGGCGAATAAAATCCATGTATAAAGTCAACAACTGTGCAGGGGTAAAGAAGGTACGGACTTGGCTTAGCTTGCTCTCTTCACCTTAACCCGTAAATTGCGCAATTACCCATTTTTATCCCACCCCGTGGTGCAAAAAAAATGAAGGATCATCTGGACCTCCTTTCCCACCCAAGGGCACAGTGAGGAGTAGCAGCGTCCAGACAGCACAAACTTGCCCAATCCAAATAGGCCACACTTCCATTCACTCATCATTCAAGCCCCCAGAATCCTGGCTCCACCAGATACGCCAAAAAACATTCACCACATTCTGCAGCATCACACAACGTGTCCGGTTGAGTCAATCTGAACACTTCCATGCTCACAAGGGGTGCCAAAATCCCTGATCATGCATTTCTCCTCACAGCATTCATCCAGCCAGCTCGATCTCTTGTCAGTTTCCTAGCCTCACCGACTTCCAAACCTCTCTTCCTCAAACACTCATCCACCATATCTTTCCACCTCCTCCTTGGCCTACCTCGCCTCCTCCCTCCTTCAAATTTTTCTTAGATATACCTTTTTCACCACTCTATTGTTATCCATTCTTTCCACATAACCATACCATCTTAGGACACTCTCTTTGATTCTGGTGTCCACCAACTTCCTCGCTCCACACCTTTCACGAATCACATTATTTCATATCCTATCCACCCTCTGTACTCCACATACACTCCACAGCAGTCCTGTCTCCACTGCTCTTACTCTTGACTTTTAATTTTCATGCCACACCATAGTCTCACATCCATATGTTAGAGTTGGCACTAACACTCCCTCATGTAAGCCTCGTGCAGCTGCAACACTCGAGCCTATGTTTCTTATCAAGGCCTTCATTGCATCAGCTACGTATCTTCCTTGTGTTACTCTACTTTCAACTTCTTTTGCACATTTTCCTCTCTTTTCTTTCATTATACCCAAGTATTTGAACACTTTCACCAATTCCAGTCTCTCTCCATTCACTGTGACATCACACTGGGAGTCACCCTCTCTCTCAATAACCATCACTTTACTCTTCTCTGCATTTACTCTCAAGGCACGATGCTCACAGACATCAGCAAAACTCTTCACTAGCTTACCAAGTTCCTGTCTGTTACTTGCAAGCAGTACTGCATCATCAGCCTACAACAAATTTGAGATATTCCATCCATCACCATTCATTACCAATGCCATCCCTCTCTCCATTACTTGTGTTTTCACTACTCTCATCACCCCATCCATATATATATATATATATATATATATATACAGTATATATATATATATATATTGAACAACCATGGGGACATCACACAACCTTGTCGCACGCCCACACCGATCGTGAACCATTCACTTAGATGCCCATTAACCCTTACACATGCTGTGCTACCATCATAGAAACTCTTGACGGGTCCTAGCAGCTTACCATCTACACCATACATGTGCAGAACTTTCCACAATCCCTCTCTGTCTGCTTTGTCTTATGCTTTATCCAGATCCATGAATGCCATAAACACCTTATGGTCGTTCTCACAAGCATTTTCTACTATTTATCTCACTGCAAATACTTGATCCACACATCCTCTGCCACTCCTAAAGCCACCCTGTTCATCACTCACTAGGACTTCTGATATCTCTCTTACTTTCTCTATAATAATTCTTTCATATACCTTCCCTACCACACTCAATAAACTTATGCCACGATAATTGTTGCACTTACTTCACTCGTCTTTATTTTTGTACAGGAGTACAATCACAGCCTTTTTCCACTCTGCAGGCACAGTTTCACTCATCCATGGCTTCTTACATATCTCCAACAAGCACTTCATTCCACTCTTTCCACTAAACTTCAGCATCTCTGCATACACATCATCAACCCCAGCTCCTTTCCCATTTTTCAGCCGTTTCACAGCACTCTTCACCTGTGTGAGTGTCACGTCTCCTGGCACTGCATTCCTTCTCTGCACACCCCCAAAACCAATAATGTTTACAGTAGCTCTGCTCTCTCTATTCCCATTCATCAGGCTTTCAAAATATTCTTTCCATCTGGTCCTTACTTCATCCCCATGGGTTAGTAACCTACCACCTGCATCCTTCACACTATCACATATTTTTCTGCTGTCACTTCTACATTTCCGCATCTGTTTTAAGAATAACTTCCTGTTTTCAGAGTAGTTTGCATTCATTTTTCTTCCCAGATCATCATTTACCTCCTTCTTTATCCTCTTCACAAGTCTCTTTATGTGCTTCTTGCTCTCGATATACTCAGTTCTTATTTCAACTGAACCCCTATCCCGTAACCACTTTAGCCACTTCTTCCTCTTTTCCTCCACCGCTCTCTTAACCTCCTCATCCTACCATGCCGTACGTTTCTTTTTTGTTGATACTCTTGCCACACCACACACCTCTTTAGCATTCCTAAGCAATCCCTATATGCATTCCACAGGCAGTCCAGATCCAATTCATTCCAATTCACTGAATCTATCTTGTCCTCTACTTTGGTCCTGTATTCATTTGCCACTTGTTTGATCCTCAGCTTCTCAACTTTCAGTCTTTCACCCTGACTGCTCTTCTCTCTCTTGATCCACCTCACTCCTCTCAGCTTGATCTTGCATACCACAATCATATGATCTGACAGACCTCCACATCGTCCTGTCACAGCCCTCGTATCAGCAACCATTCCCATCATCAACCTCTCTACGAGCACATAATCAGTCAGGCTTCTTTCTACATGATCCCTGTTTCCTCTGTACCATGTATATTTATGTGCATCTTCGTGTTTGAAATACGAATTACAAATGTACAACCCCCTCTTCTGACACATATCCTTTAGTCGATTCCCATTATCATTTTCTCCCAGTACTCCATAACAACCCATTATGTCATCCTCTGGACCAGTGCCTACTCTTCTGTTCACATCCCCCATCACGATCACATTATAGCTCCTGGGCATTTCTCCTACTACTTCACCTAGCTCATCCCAAAACCTGTCTTTCTCTCTCTCACTCCTGTCCTCACACAGTGCATATGCTGCAATCACTGCCACTTTCACCTTCTCAGACTTGAACTTGACATACATACACCTCAAGCTGACACATTTGTAGTCTGTCATTCCACTGTGCCACACCCCGTTCATTAACAAAGCAACTCCTTCCTTACATCTTCTTCTCCCATTCATTCCCGATCTTACATATTTCACACCCTCCCACTCCACCACTTCACACCCTTTCATCTTTGTTTCACACAGTGCCATCACAGCATATCTCGCACTCTTGAACACATTCACCACTTCCACCCTCTTGCTCTCCTTATTCACACCTCTCACATTCCACATGGCCACACGAGTCTGCCCATTTGGTTGGGGTACTGGGCCCTCTGAGGCTCTCTGAAACGATTCCCATGATTAAGTGATTTGGGATAGGAGTATCTGGGGGACACTTAACCCTGCCAGAAACCCTGGTTCTTTGGTTACCACCCAACGTAGTAAATGGTTTCCTGGGTACAGGAAACCATTTGGCTTGTCACTCAGTGTAGAACTCATATGGCATCACTCTGCATTGAGTGAGTGGATGATGGGCATCCCCACCTACCACAAATTTGAAGATAAACATCCAGGGCATCATATGGTGAAAAGAAAAAAATCTCTCTCTCTCTCTCTCTCTCTCCCTCTCTCTCTCTCTCTGTCTTTGCATAGGGCCATGCATAAGTTTATGTATGGGAGTAGTAAAAAAAAAAAAAAAAAAAAAAAAAATGTTTTTGTTTATTATAAACTTGAAGTGTTTAATCCAGGGCATCATATAGTGAAAAGAAAAAAATCTCTCTCTCTCTCTCTCTCCGTCTTTGCATAGCACCATGCATAAGTTTGCATAGGGATCGAGTTGTTTACGGCGATGCATGGCCAGCACAGCCTGAGCTGTGGCTCGCAACGCGACGCTACCAAGCCTGAGCTGTGGCTTACAATCCACAGGTTAATATCCCATAATTTCCATCTTGATGGATCACAAGGGAGTTGAAAGAGTCACATAGACGGTCCATCAGTGTTATTGCACCCAACTGCAGCACTATCAGACCATTAATAACAGCAAAAAAACACCTACCTGGGGGTAGGGGGGTTTCAAGAATACGTTGTACGAGGCTACTAAAGGGTTGGTGGTGGGTTAGTGCCCCACCCCGTAAAAAGAACTAACTAAACAATAAAGCGCCTCGGACCAGGACAGACATATGTTGACGAGTAAGGAACGGACAAAGGACATTCTGAGGGTGGGGACATGGAATGTGAGAGGAGTGAATGATGAAGTGAAAGAGAGAGAGATTGTGCAGGTGCTTGAGGATGCAAGAGTGGATATATGTGGATTTCCTGAAACTAAATGGAAAGGTGAAAGGGTGAGAGAGTGGGAATATGATTTAGGTATATGTGCAGGAGTTAATGAGAATGAGAGGGCAAGAGAGGGAGTATGTCTGATGATATGCAAGAAGTGGAAGGAGAATATAAGAGAGTATGGAACAGTGGGTGCAAGGATTGTATGGGTGAGGATGAAAGAGGGTATACAAGCGTGGATGATTGTATGTGCATATGCTCTGACAGAGGACCGAGTGGCAAGAGTGAAAGATGAGTTTTGGGTGAGTGTAGAAGCATGTATGGACAAATTTGAGAAGAGCAAGAGAGTGCTTTTGATTGGAGACATGAATGGCAAAGTTGGGAATGTACGAGTGGATGGAGTGGTTGGTCAGTGGGGTGTGCCAGTTGAAGTAGATGGGAATGGTAGTGCTTTGGTGGACATCTGTGCTGGTAAGGGGTTGGCAATTGCTAGCACCTACTTTCGGCATAAGATGATCCACAGGTATACATGGAGAGTAATGAGGAGGATGGATGGTGAACTTGTTGAATGAAAGGCAATGATAGACTACGTGTGCGTGGATGAGTGAATGAGAAGACAAGTGTTGGATGGAAGAGTGTGGAGAGGGTGGGGGAATGGAGTCTTGGACCATCACTTAGTGATGGCCAAGGTAAAGCTGCAAAGAAAATGGTTGAAGAGATGAAGGGGAAGAAAGGAGGATACAGCTTCTGTGAGAGGAGTAGAGAAGCTGCAAGATAGTGAGAAAATGGCAAAGTATAAGAGCATAGTGGAAGAAAGATTGGAAGGTATGAGTTAGAGCAGATGGAAGGGGTGGAATATGTATGTAAGATATTCATGGAAGAGATAGGCTGAGCATGTGAGATGGTTTGTGGAATGAGGAGGAGATGCAAGGGTGTGCAAGGGACAGCATGATGGAATGATGAGGTGAAACGAGCTGTGAAACAAAAGAAGAAGGCGTATAGTGAATGGCTAGCGAGTAGAGGTAGAGGAGAAGATGAGAGAGAGAAGATAGAGGTATATGTAAGCAGGAAAAGGGAGGTGAAGAGACTGGTGAAGGAGAGTAAGAAGAAAGTGGATGAAGAATTTGGCAGGAATTTGAGTGTGAAATGGAGGGAGAGTAAGAAATTGTTATGGAAGGAGGTAAAGAAAGTAAGGCAGTGTGAAAGGGGAAATAGTAGGGGAGTGAAAGATAGGAATAATAGATTGTTGGTGGACAAGAGAGAGAAATTGAGGAGATGGAAGGAGCACTTTGAGGATTTGTTGAATGTAGAGAGTGAGAGCAGTGCAAGTATAAGTGGTTGGGGAATGGGTGGGAGAAGAAGAGATGAGTGGAGGGAGGAAGAGATCAGTAGGGCGGAAGTAGTGGAAGCAATGAAGAAGATCAAGATGGGAAAGGCCCCAGGAATTGATGGAGTGTGTGGTGAAATGCTGAGGTATGGGGTGAGATTGTTGTGGAGTGGATATGGAAGTTGTGTAGATTGGCTTGGGAAGAGGGAAGGGTTCCAGAGGACTGGAAATCTGGTATAAATGTTCCTTTATACAAAGGAAAAAGAGAGAGAGAAGTATGTTGTAACCATAGGGGTATTTGCCTTCTTAGTGTGACTGGAAAAATGTATGGTAGAATACTCATTGATAGGGTTAGGCATATGACAGAAGAGCTAGTTGGAGAAGAACAAGGGGTATTTATGAAGGGAAAAGGGTGTGTAGATCAGATATTTGTTCTAAGATGTTTAGTGGAGAAGTATCTAGAGAAGGGAGAGAAAGTGTATGGTGCCTTCATGGACTTGGAGAAAGCTTATGACAGAATAGGTAGGCAAGGTATGTGGAAAGTATTAAGAATATATGGAGTGGAGGGGAAATTGTTGAGTGCTGTGAAGAGTATGTATGAAGGAGCTAGGGCTACGGTGCGAGTGGATGGTGAGCTGAGTGAGTTCTTTGATCTCAGTGTGGGACTGAAACAGGGTTGTGTGATGTCTCCATGGCTGTTTAATATATATATGGATAGGGTTGTAAAGGAGGTGCAAGGTAGGGCAGTGGATGTGAGGGTGGCTGTAATGCATGAGGGTGAGATTTGGAAGATTCCGGTGTTGCTGTTTGCTGATGATACAGTATTGTTGAGTGAAGATGAATGGGAGTCGCAAGGTTTTGTGAATGAATTTGGGACAGTGTGTAGGAGGAGGAATCTGAAAGTTAATGTAAACAAGAGTAAAGTTATGGTGTTTGAGAGGAATGAAGTCACAGAATGTACAGTGAGGGATGGTGAGGATATGGAGAATGTGAGTGCATTCAAGTACTTGGATAGTGTGATGAGTAAGGATGGAATGTTGGGGGATGAAGTGCATGAAAGGGTACAGCAGGGAAGGAAGGTTGTTGGTTCACTGAAAGCAATGATGAGAAATAGGGAGGTGCGTATGGAAGTTAAGAAGTCACTGCATGATAGTATTGTGATCCCTACCGTGACGTATGGAAGTGAGGCGTTGACCTTGCAAGAGGGGAACAAATCAAGAGTGAGAGCAGTGGAAATGAGTTACTTGAGACGGGCATGTGGAGTGACATTGAGGGACAGGTTGATGAATGAAGTAGTGAAGGAATGTTGTGGGGTGGATGTGGATGTGGTTGAGAAGATATAGAGAAATACTCTGAGGTGGTTTGGACATGTGGAGAGAATGGAGAATGAAAGACTGACTATGAGGGTGTATGTAGGCGAGGTGGAGGGAGGGAGAGAGAGGGGTAGACCGAGGATGAGGTGGAGGGATGGAGTTGAGAGGTATATGAGGGGAGTGAGTTGGGGGGAGGGTAGTCAAATGGTGGATGACAGAGCGACTTGGAGGCGTTTTGTCTGCGGCCACCCTTTGCGGGATTAGGGCATCTGGCTGTAGATAGATAGATAGACCTCCCCCATTTTGCTAACAGTTTGGTTTGGCAGTGTTACAGTTTGGCAGTTATCTCAGTGTATACATATGTAGAGATGAGGATTAACCCCTCCATGCACAATGACTCATTTGTCGTCATATGGGTGTAGCTGCAACTATACTCGTTGACGTTTTTGGCGTCATTAAAGCATAAAAACTTTCGTCAGAGTAAAAGTTTTCATCCAATCAGCGTTATTTTTGGAGGCGTCATAGCTTCCCTGTTTCTCGTCTAAAGTAATGAGTTGGCAACTGTGGGTCCCGATACCAGCAAGAGAGCGGACAGGTTATTCAGTACCAAATGAGCTGTGAGTGGGGAAGGTACTGCGCCGTTCTCTCCCTTTAAATCTCCACTCTTACCCCCGTCCCAGCCGTGCAACATATTTCACTATACCAGTACTGCTTGTGTATAGTGTTTGGGCACTGTGATTAGATTTGGTGTTTGCAATAGGAAATTTGGTGTTTGTGAAGCAATCCTGGTCATTATCAGCCATTGGCCCAACGAAGTTTGTGCTACTGTTTCTAATCAACTACACTGCTTCTACCCTGCACCAAATGTGAGTATTCAGCTATAATAATAGTGACAGTGAATCATATGAATATAGTTTGCATATCTAGTGTACAAAGAATTGGTGAAATACATGCAGTAGCTTAGAGGAAGTCAGGAAACTGTCCTAAATTCACGACACGGTGTGGGTACACCATAGTTTTTTGCATTTTTCTCAAAAACTGTGAGGCCTAGTATCACTGTTTGGGCTCAAATGAAAGCCAGTTAAATTCTGCATAGGATGATAAAATAAAAACATTGGCAAGAAAAGTTTTTCGCTAGAGCTCCCCGAATAAAAAAAAATCTGTTGTCTGTTGGAAATGGGTTTTACTTTTTTGTTTATTATTTGAACACCATACCTCGTATCAAACTGGGACCTCTGTCATTCGAAAGCTAATAAAATTCTCTTTCCAATGATGGTATAACATGTAGAGATTGATTAGTAAACATTTGAGTTATGATGTTGGGAAGTGAGATGTATGCTCTTGAATGTTTATTAAACACGGCCCTGTTGTAGGTATAGTGTGTTTTTGTGTGTGTGTTTTTTTTTTGCTTAACATGTAGAACAAACATCGACGAATAGGAATATGTGGGTTTTGTGGCAAAATAAATATGTTTGGGTGGTCAAAGTAAGCCGAAAATACACATTTTTGGAGCGCATGGCGGGCAGGGGGAGGAGGGGAGAAAAGCTGGCGTGTCATGTCTCACAAAACTTAGTAACTTATCTTCATGTGAAAGGGTTAAAACAGAAATTTTCAATAGCTCATATTAACAAAATCTACTACAATTAAAGCATTATTTTATTCATCAACTAATCATGTATCACAGTAGATGACAAGATGTATTTTGAGACGAATTTGCAGTCGGCCAGTACCTAGGCTGTGAGGCCGTAGTCTGCCCAAATCCTCAGAACCCCTCCCCCCCACCCTTGTCCATTCAAGCAATGTCGTCAGTCAGAGTCACGTAAGAATCTTACAATAAATATTGTTCAGTTCCATCAAATTCTGTATTAATTTCTTTTCCAGGTTGTTAGTGTTCACTGGTGACCAGATTGATGTACGTTTGGGGGTAAGGGGGGCAACTTTTCCAAAATGACAGACTCATAAGTAATTTTGCCCATCGGATTAGTGGTGGATGGGGGCACCCATCATCCACTCACTCACTGTAGAGGTGCCATATGATTACACTGAGTGACAAGCCAAAGGGTTTCCTGTACCAAGGAAACACAAATTTACTACACTGTGGTAATAATATCACCAGGGTTTCTGGCAGGGTTAAGTGTCCCCCAGATACTCCTATCCCAATTCACTTAATCATGGCAGTTGTTTCAGAGAGCCTCAGAGGGCCCAGTACCTGCCCATGGCCCCAACCAAATGGGCAGATTCGCATGGCCATGTGGAATGTGAGAGGTGTGAATGAAGAGAGCAAGAGGGTGGAAGTGATGGATATGTTCAAGAGTGCGAAATATGCCATGATGGCGTTGTGTGAAACAAAGATGAAAGTGTGAAGTGGAGGAGTGGGAGGGTGTAAAATGTGTAAGATCAGACATGAATGGGCGAGGGAGAAGCAAGGAAGGAGTTGTGTTGTTATTGCATGAGGTGTGGCAGAGTGGAATGAGAGACTACAAATGTGTCAGCTCAAGGTGTACAATATGTATGTCAAGTTCAAGTTTGAGAAGGTGAAAGTGGTAGTGATTGTAGCGTATGCTCTGTGTGAGGACAGAAGTGAGAGTGAGAAAGATAGGTTTTGGGATGAGGTGGATGAAATAGTGGGAGAAATGCCCAGGAGCTATGAAGTGATCGTAATGGATGATGTGAATGGAAGAGTAGGCATTGGTTCTGAGGATAATGTAATGGGTTGTAATGGAGTACCAGGAGAAAATGATAATGGGAAGCGACTAAAGGATATGTGTCAGGAGAGGAGGTTATGCATTTGTAATTCGTATTTCAAACACAAAGTTGCACATAAATATACATGGTATAGAGGAAACGGGGATCATGTTGAAAGAAGCCTGATTGATTACGTGCTTGTAGAGAGGTTGATGATGGGAATGGTTGCTGATATGAGGGCCTTGAGAGGACGATGTGGAGGTCTGTCAGATCATGTGATTGTGGCATGCAAGACCACACTGAGAGGAGTGAGGTGGATCAGGAGACAGATGGGCAGTCAAAGAGATAGACTGAAAGATGAGAAGCTGAGGATCAAAGAAATGGCAGATGAATACAGGACCAAAGTAGAGGTGGAGTTAGGATCAGTGAATCGTAATGAAATGGATCTGGACAGCCTGTGGAATTCATATAGGGATTGCTTAGTTAGGAATGCTAAAGTGGTGTGTGGTGTGGCAAGAGTAACAACAAAGAAGAAAGGTACGGCATGGTGGGATGATGAGGTTAAGGGAGAAGTGGAGGAAAAGAGGAAGAAGTGGCTAAAGTGGTTACAGGACAGGGGTTCAGTTGAAATAAGAACTAAATATAATGAGAACAAAAGCACATGAAGAGATAAGTGAAGAGGAAAAATCCATCCATCCATCATCTAATCCTGTGTCGCCCCATGAAGAATGTAGGAACCCAGGGCTAGGCAAGTTGGTCCTGGAATTTAAGATGAGAGTGACCAGCCTCACTCATCCCTGAGTGGCATCACGTGACCAATAAACTCCAACCACCCTTTGAATATAGACCTAAACGGGCTCAATCTGTTTTGACCACCTTAATTACCCACTAAACCACCAGGTGCCATACTTTGGTTATATGGTTACCACCCATTGTAGTAAATGGCTTCCTGGTGTACAGGAAACCATGTGGCTTGTCATTCAGTGTAGAGTTACTCATAGGCAGAAGGAAGATGAAAGAATGAAGGAAAGAAAGACAAGAAGGAGTGTAAACTCACTTGTAGGCAGAAGAAAGAGGAAAGAGTGAAGGAAAGAAAGACAGAAGTGGATGGATGGAAGATAGGAAAGGACAGACACCAAAAGGAGCATTACATCAAGTGATTGGATGGTGAGCATCCCCACCTACCACTAGAGGAGGAAAAAGGAGGTAAATGATGATCTAGGAAGAAAAATGAATGCAAACTACTCTGAAAATAGCAAGTTATTCTGGAAAGAGGTGCGGAAATGTAGAAGTGAAAAGCGGAAAGAAATGTGATGGTGTGAAGGATGGAGGTGGTAGATTATTAACCCATGGGGATCAAGTAAGACCCAGACGGAAATAGTATTTTGAAAGCCTAATGAATGGGAATAGAGAGAGCAGAGTGGCTGTAAACATGATTGGTTTTGGGAGTGTGCAGAGAAGGAATGCAGTGCCAGGAGATGTGACACTCACACAGGTGAAGAGTGCTGTGAAGTGGCTGAAATATAGGAAAGCAGCTGAGGTTGACGAGGTGTATGCAGAGATGATTAAATGCAGTGGAGAGATTGGAATGAAGTGCTTGTTGGAGATACGTAAGAAGGCATGGGTGAGTGAAACTGTGCCAGCAGAGTGGAGAAATGCTGTGATTGTACCCCTATAGACAGGGGCACACCCAGGAATTTTCTAAAGGGGGGGCCCATAGTGAGGTGAGGTCAGGTAATCTGATAATAACTGGGAGGTCATATGCAGGTTTAGAGTCAGAGAGCTGCTGGCTCATGTGTTACTCTTTGTTTGTACTTGCCAATTTTTCATGTTTTGCCGTTATCAAAATAAATATATATAAATTTTTAAAGGACCCAGAGAGCTAAGAGGGGGGGCCTGGGCCTGGAGCCCCCCCCCCCCTGGTGTGCCCCTGCCTGTAGAAAAATAAAGGTGAGCGAAGTGAGTGCAAGAATTATCGTGGCATAAGTTTGTTGAGTGTGGTAGGGAAGGTGTATGGAAGAATTATTATAGAGAAAGTAAGAGAGATATCAGAAGTCCTAGTAAGTGAATAACAGAGTGGCTTTAGGAGTGGCAGAGGATGTGTGGATCAAATATTTGCAATGAGGCAGATAGCAGAGAAAGCTTGTGAGAAGGACCATAAAGTGTTTATGGCATTCGTGGATCTAGAAAGAGCATACGACAAAGTGGACAGAGAAGGACTGTGGAAAGTTTTACGCATGTATGGTGTAAATGATAAGCTGCTAGGTGCCATCAAGAGTTTTTATGATGGTAGTGAAGCATGTGTAAGGGTTAATGGGCGTCTAAGTGAATGGTTCACGATCAGTTTGGGCATGCGACAAGGTTATGTGATGTCTCCATGGTTGTTCAATATACTGTATATATGGATGGGGTGATGAGAGAAATAAAAACACAAGTAATGGAGAGGGGGATGGCATTGGTAATGAATGGTAGTGGATGGAATATCTCTTATTTGTTGTATGCTGATGATGCAGTAGTGCTTGCAAATACTGGACAAGAACTTGGTAGGCTAGTGCAGAGTTTTGCTGATGTCTGTGAGCATCGTGCCTTGAGGGTAAACGTAGAGAAGAGTACAATGATGGTTATTGAGAGAGAAGGTGACCCCCAGTGCGATGTTACAGTGAATGGAGAGAGACTGGAGTTGGTGATTGAGTTCAAATACCTGCGTACAGTGATAGAGAAGAAAGGTAAATGTGCAAAAGCAGTTGAAAGTAGAGTGACACAAGGAAGATACGTAGCTGGTGTAATGAAGGCCTTGATAAGAAACAGAGGCTTAAGTGTTGCAGCTGCACGAGGCTTACATGAAGGAGTGTTAGTGCCAGCTTTAACACATGGATGTGAGATTATGGTGTGGCATGAAAGTGAAAAGTCTAGAGTAAGAGCATTGGAGATGGGACTGCTGAGGAACTTATGTGGAATACAGAGGGTGGATAGGATATGAAATAATGTGATTCGTGAAAGATGTGGAGTGAGGAAGTCGGTGGACACCAGCATCAAAAAGAGTGTACTGAGATGGTATGGTCATTTGGAGAGAACGGATAACAATAGAGTGGTGAAAAAGGTATATCTGAGCAAATTTGAAAGAGGGAGGAGGCGAGGTAGGCCAGGGAGAAGGTGGTGAGATGTGGTGGATGAATGTGTGAGGAAGAGAGGTGTGGAAATCGGTGAGGCTAGGGAACTGACTAGAGATTGAGCTGGGTGGATGAATGTTGTGAGGAGAAGAGCATGATCAGGGATTTGACACCCTTATGTGGCATCATCCGAATTGAATCTATCGGATAGGTTTATGTGAAGCTACAGAATGTGGTGAATGTTTTGGGCGTATCTGATAGAGCCAGGATTCCAGGGGCTTGAATGATGAGTGAATGGATGTGCCCTAGTGGACTGGGTAAATTTAGGCTGTCTGGACATTGCTACTCCTCACCCTGCCCTAGGATGAGAAAGGAGTTCTAGATGATGATGAATGATGAAGATTAGTTATTTTTAAATCGCAAAATTTCAAATCGCAGCATGTGCCCAGTCTCATAAGACTGCAATTTAGGAGATTCCACTGATGACAGTGCAAGTGCTTACTAAATAGTGCAGTGTGGAATATTAAGTGAAGTGATACTGTCTGTGTGTGTACTGCTGAAACTTGTGACCTGGAAATCGAGGCAGCCTTACATAACCATGATCTCCTTTTTAGGCTTGTGCACAGCTGATTGAGTCAAGATCCCTGCCCAGTGTTTACACTAGCTGTGTTCATTGTCATTCATTTTACTTTGTGCATGAAAGGCCACTGAAACACCATTGTTAATGCCAAATAACATCACAAGTCCGTAATAAAGTGTGCAGTGATTGAAATTAAGTAGAGTGATACTGTGTCTTTTTGTGGAGTGGTCGTCCAGGCCATCCAACTGTCTCCCTCCCTGGGGGTCGGGGAACCCTTGGTGACAATTCGTACCTGCATAGAACAAACTTCAGGTGGGTGGCAGAGGCTTTTTAGGTCATTTTAAGCTTTGCAGTTGAGGTCATCCTCCATAACCCCATTGAACCCGTGTTATATCGACCCCATTACGCGATAATTCGTTATGCAGTGGGCCCTCACTTGACACAACTGTATTGCTTAACAAGGCTGCACTGTACTGTATTGTCTTTTTCTGCCATTGAGCAATGTGAAATAGCTACAAGAGGATGAAAATGTGGGCCAAGTTAGAGTAAAAACAATACAATATTTGTGCAGTTAGTTTTTCAAGTAATTTCCATTAGCCATCTTAATTCAAGAGAGTTTGTCTAGTAATTCATTGGATATGGCCGACTGTAGTAATCCCACAATTAACTGGATGTCCTGTATCCGGACATGCCCCGTATCCAAACGTTAGGCCTTGGCTCTGTTATGTCATTATCCAAAATCTTTGTCCATTTCTGAACATAAAATTTCCTACATGGCCAGTTGGGCGGCCTACAAATTTTAAAAATCGGTTGGGTGGCTGACCAGCCTCTCTGGCCACACGCGGGTCAAAGTCACCCAGCCAGCCAGCCGGCCTCTCAAGCCGTGCACAGGTGATAGACCCTAACCCACCAGCTGAGCAAAAATGGCCGTCCTCCTCCTCACCAAATGGTCAAAGTCACCCAGCCAGCCAGCCGGCCTCTCAGGCCTTGCACAGGTAATAGACTCTAACCCACCAACTGAGCAAAAATGACCATCCTCATCCTCACTGAATGGTCAAAGCTGCCCGGCTGGCCGGATCACTCCACTCGGATGCTTCTGGGCATGCGCAGCCATCTGCCTCCATTGAATGGTCAAAGTCGCCTGTCTGGCCAATAGAGACGTGGCAACGTTGTGTTCAGTGGCAGGTTCCGCATGTCCCCACTCATCGTCCAGCTCCAACAGGTGGAGGAGGAGGAGTTTTCTGACATTTGTTATGTGATTTCGTTAGCCACTAGACCACACGGGATTACTGTACTGAGCTACTGTACAGGCAAGCAAGTTACGACGCCTATCTGCCATTCACTGGGTGGTAAGTACAATAGAGTTCAGTATTGTAGCTGTTAAAATTCTTTTGGCAACCTTTATCTTCTTCATAGATTTTTTGTGTGGATTTTTGTTGTTTATGCATTGTTTTCTTATTGTCTAGCATTATATCAGATATTCCCATGTGTTTTTGATATTTAAACAAATGAAAGACTGAAGCACACTGCCAAAGTTAGGAGGGGTGCTGTACAAATTGGTAGGGTCTGAATGGTATTGTTCTGTATCTGGACATCGTCCATATCTGAACGCGCCGATGGCACTATTATGTCTGATAATTGAGGGATTACTGTATTAAAATGTACAGTGGGAGCTGATGAGAATCTTACACATGATGTCACTGTACACTTGGGTGGGAAGCTGTCATTTCCACCTGGGAGCCAAACCTCCTTGTATTTCTCCTCACGTCACCATGGGAATGACTCTGGTCTAACCCTGATGAGGTGCTGGCTACCACAGGGGGGCACCAGATCCCTGCACAGTGTTTGCACTGTACTGTACCTATGGGATGGCTCCACAGAAG
The DNA here is from genome assembly GCF_032717465.1 of Coenobita brevimanus. NCBI lineage: Eukaryota > Metazoa > Arthropoda > Malacostraca > Decapoda > Coenobitidae > Coenobita > Coenobita brevimanus. The sequence goes on along the minus strand of NC_137061.1, from coordinate 5,345,964 downwards.
TGGTTGTTTACCTGTGGTTGAAGGGTCTGCTTTGCTTTACCAGATGGACCATGATTAAGCAGTATCAAAATTAACACTAACTTATGCAACTTGTAATTGATTTCGAATTATGTAACCGGCAGGCGATGGTCAATCATACGTACTGGAAGAGACGTACCACCAGCTGGCCACATACACAGATCAACTGCATCGCCAAGTTCTGCGACATCTAGAGGGTAACACCATACAGGCCAAGCGCCTGTATGTTGAACAGTTCAAGCAAGAAATTGCCCGTGTGGAGGGCCTGGTTCAAGAATGTACTGACGAGACTGAGAAGATTGAGTTTACGAGGTGAGAGAAAAAGAGTAGAAGGGCGTGTTGGTTAGAATGTATCGGCAAAATATTGACTTTTCTAAATATTTATTTACAGTATTTATTCATTTATTTTACTTTGATGATGCATTTTTTATTTTTTGTTACCTGCAGTGAAGTGGCAGTACTGTCCAAGCAGGAGTATGGCCATGCACAGTGTGTCACAAGGATGTGAAAAATAACTCCATTTTGTGCAGTGTTTGTAATAAAAGGATGAATGAGTTCTAGTGGTTGTTGTTGTACAACCCTAGTCTGTCTGACCCATCACCCACAAGCAGGCAACTGCCCCTGTAGGGGACAGTTGCCTGCTTGCAATGAACAGATGTTCCTGTGTGACCTACAGTGCCACACACAGTGAGGTGCAGGGAATAGTATTGAGGTTTGGTTCCTGGGTGAAGCAGTTGCATCTTTCCACCCATTTAACAGGGGCACAATGGTAGGCTCCACATTGCCCCATTATTTGTCCATATGGTTACCACTCAGTGTTGTAATTGATTTCCTGAGTTACAGGAAACTATTTGGTTTGTCACTCAGTTTAGTGCCACCTGAAGTGGAAGGAAGATATTAAATAGTGACAGGAAGGATGGGAGAAATAGAGAAAGAGGAGGACAGACACAGTTAAAGAATGACAGACATGAAGGAAGAAATAAGCAGCAGTAATTCAAGTGAGTGGATGATAGGTGTCCCCACCTTCCTCCAGATGTGATGGTATTAGAGGTAGGCTGTAAAATATCACTGAGTTTGAATGTGCACAGTAGTTTGTAAAGGAGAGCATACAGAAGCATTGAGGAGTAGCTTTGTTATTTGGGAGACATGAAGTGTGTTGGAGGTGGAGCTGGATCTCGGTGGCAAGGGTAAGGAGTGGTTGGAAGAAGTTTGGGGAGCTGTTGCCTCTCCCGATATTGATAATGCACTACCCGTGTGCTAAGGGGTCCTTTTATGTAGCATGTGCAGGAGTGTAGTTTTGGATCATAGTGGGGCCTGGATAGAATAGGAAGTGATAGTCTCAGATGTGCAGAGATGATGATGATTAAATGGATATGTAGTGTATCCATGAATGACAGGCCTGGGGGGGGGGGGCTAGGGTTTCAAATGAAGAATTTGAAGAAGGATGGGACTAGAATGTATTAGTGTTGTGATGAGAAAGGGTAGATTGAGATCATCTGGGCATGTGGGGAGGATGAAGTATGACAACTGGGTGTGGAGGATGAGAGTTGAGAGCATTGATGTTAGAGTTGTGAGAGGTGGACCGAAAAAAGGCCTGGGGTGAGGTCATACAGTGTGACCTCAGGGATAAAGAACTGAATAGAGACGTTGCTAGAGACTGAGCAAAATGGAGAGCTACCATTAGGTGACCAAGACTGTTGCAGGCAAGCATGGTGGAGCCTTTATCAATGAAAATTGTCATTATTATTTCTATCTATCTATCTATCTATTGCCAGACGCCTCAATCCCGTTTGGGGTGGCCACAAACAAATTGCCTCCAAGTCGCCCTGTTCCCCGCCATTTCACTGCCCTGCTCCCAACTCACACCCCCCTCTCTCATATACCTCTCCACCCCATCCCTCCATCTCATCCTCGGCCTCCCCCTCCCTCTTCCCCCCTCCACCTCACTCACATACACTCTCTTCGTCAGTCTTTCACCCTCCATCCTCTCCACATGGCCAAACCACCTCAGTGTGTTCCTCATAACGCTTCCCATCACATCCACATCCACACCACAACGCTCCTTTATATCCTCATTCGTCAGCCTGTCTCTCCACGTGACTCCACAGGCTCCTCTTAAATAACTCATTTCCACTGCTCTCACTCTTGACTTGTGTCCTTCCAACAATGTCCAAGCTTCACTTCCGTACGTTAGAGTTGGTATCACAATACTGTCAAGTAGTAACTTTTTCACTTCCATGCTCACTTCCCTGTTTCTTATCACTGCTTTCAAAGAACCAGCAACCTTTCTTTCCTGCTGTACCCTTTCAAGCACTTCACCCTCCAAACCTCCATCCTTACTCATCACACTACCCAAATACTTAAACATACTCACATTTTCTCCTTTCCAGAAAATTAGTGGTCCTTAATAGGAACTTAAAAAATGAATGCAGCATACTGGCCGAGGTTGAGCAAGAGCTAGAGGACTACTTAGCCGAGGCCTTGAAGAACTACCTCAAGTGCCTCCGAACCTCGTCAAAGTATCACCACGACGTGTATCGAGTTGTGGCGTTGTGGGTCCAGAACATCGGACTTCCTCGTATCAGTATAATGGTAGGGTTAATTTTCTCTCTCTCTCTCTCTCTCTCTCTCTCTCTGCACATTCTGCACATTTACACAATTTTTAGAACTTGCATTTTTTTTTTTTTTTGGGGGGGGGGTGTTTGCATAAGGAATGAAAATAGTAATGACTGTACTTTGCGAAATAAGTGTATCGGGTATAATTTTTTAAAATTTAATTTTGCTTAGATACTTAAATACACTGAGTGAATTCTTCTTATATGATTTTTTAAGTCATGATTTTAAATGTTTCCAGATGGGGGAATACATTGAGCAGATAAACAGCCACCAATTTGTGCCAGTCTTGTACCAGCTCGTTGCTAGGCTCAGCTGCCAGCGTGACCAAAACCCTACATTCCACACAGCTCTTTACAGGCTCCTAGGTTTGTGGACATTCATTTCAGCATGTGTATTTTCCCTTGTTTCTGGATCCTGCCGTACATCATCTTTGCATACATACATACATACCTAGATAGCTATAGATAGATACAATAATCCCTCCACTATCCAATGTAATAGAGCCATTGGCATGTCCGGAAAGTGATCCTGTCTGGATAGTGGGCCCCAGCCTCCTGGACTAGTACTTATAGACCCTAACTCAGAAAAACACCTATACAACTCCCTCTGGACATGCATAGCATCTATTTAAGACCCAAATCACACCAATAAGGGACATAAAAGAATGAAATAAATGCAAAAGAACCACAAAATGAGGTTTTAGAGGTGAGTTTATACAATATTAAACATTCTGGGTACTTACAACAAATCCCTGGCTCCTGGACTGGTACTTATGGACCCTAACCCAGCCTGATTTTGCAAGCCACCTAAATAACTCCCTTCCGGACATGCATAGGACATATTTAAACCTATTTAAGACCCTATTCACACCAGTAATAGACATAAAGCTTGAAATAAATGAAAAGGAACCAAAGAATGAGGAATTAGAAGTGACTGTACCTCATCTAGGGTAATTACAGCACGTTTGTGGTTGCCTTTTGTAAGGTTTTGGCAGTGGTGAAAATGCTCTTGAAGCACTTACAGTAATCCAGTGTTGTGCTGCACATACAGTAATTCTTTGCACTGTGAGTTATAACTGTTTAACACTGCACATTGTTAATTGCACCAGGCCAGTCAAACTGCCATTTGCACCCCACAGTTAATCCTTTGCACTCTAAATTCTAATTTCTTAACACAACATAACATTGTAAATTCCTGTGTGGTCTAGTGGCGAGGTATTGCAGTTTATTGACAAAAAAATGAACACTTGTGGCTCCCATTACAACATGCTACCACTCGCGATCGAAGTTAGGGAATAACTGTTTGGGTGTTGGTGTGAGGGGGAAACAGAGTTGCCAGATCTCAGTGGCCACATTACCAAACTCCTCAGTTTTCTTTACCAAATTTGTAATGCTAGCATTTTTTCCTCACATTTTATATATACAAGTGGAAATACATGTAATCACTTTTTGTATAATTAACCCCTTAAACGCGGCTGTGAACAGTCGACCCCCTCCGAGTGGTGGGGTTGTATCACGGTCTGAGCACCTGTAGGAAAATATTAGCCAAAAATCAGAGATTAACCCTAGAACATTATACTTGGTATGGCAGATAGTACTTACATTCAGCTTTCTCCAGAGACAGGTGTTGAGCCTTCGTGGACTACTCAAGGACTTGTGGAGTCTTGCAAAGTTGGGTAACCAAATCTTCACTTTCACACCTCCAGCAACCCGGTTTCCCCTCTACCACAGCCTCATTCTGTCACAGTAAACTTTATACTACAACGTACAGGTAGTTTGGAATCCGTATTTGTACAATAAGCACTGAAAATAAGGCTAAAATCAACGGAGCATACGGCCGACATGCACCGCGGCGGCGGTCTTCCCGTCACTCAACAAACATTTCCATTTTCACAGCTAAAAACATGTATACTACATTATTTTCAATCATATTACTTCCCAAAAGATCACCACGGCGCGCTTTTTATTCTGCATTACGCCCGCCACTTTATTCTCGTTCCTGTCGGCCGCTTGCACTGACTCGGAAGAGCTAGAACTCGCCATAATGTCACTTTGAAGGCCTGCGGTAAACTGACGCTAAACAGGGGCAAACCGTGAGAAAAAAAGCTAGTGTTACAACTGGGGAAACAAGCGTTTCCTATTAGCATAAACTGCTTGTGAGAGGAGAGCGCAGATTTACAGTTCTGAGCACTCAGAGTGCTGCCATGTATCACAGCCAGGCTGGCCGGGCCGTGGTGGGGGGGGGACGGGGGAAAAACGCGATGCTTGGCAACAATGGAGGTCGGTAGTACAAAGGTAAAGTATGCTAATTGTAGCTAAAGGGTGGTGGTACTGATAGACAATACCAGCTGGAGCCTGCTTGCCCGCGGTTATTCAAAATTTACTAGAATCGCAAACGCGACGATCCGCTGTTATGTCCTTTTCGCCGAGCGTCGCAAACGCGACGATCTGCGCTTAAAGGGTTAACAGCATGTTGGTTATTTTCACGCTATGTACATTAGCAGATTAATCAGAGAGAGCAAACAATCCACCATCTCCATCCTGTGTATCCTCATACATGTGAAAAATCCGTTTGGTAATGCATTACTCTGATTCATTACCAAACGAATTTTTCATGACCAAATTGGCCCACATTTGGTAATGAAAAATACCAAATGGCAACCCTGACAGGGGAGGGGGGTAGAAGGAAGGGGGGAGGGTCTGTGGTGTAACAGCTGTTCGGCGCCGCTCGGCAATTTCAAATTACGGGTGGGGGAAAATTCGGATTTTGGGGGGATTTTTTTTCTTTTTTGGCCATTTTTGGGTTCCGAAGGTCCAGGCCCACAATGTCCAGTAAGTGGGGATATCCGGAAAGTGAGCATCTGGATAGTATGGGGATTACTGTATATGTACATAAAAATGATGCGTCATAATGAGGTTAGCCATGGTACAGCTGATGTTTTGTATGGAGTGGAAGCTAAACCAAGTGCCAGAACTAGCTAATTACTTCCCAACAGTTGCTGGAAGCTGTTAGGAAAAAAGGAAATCAAGATGTGTAATAATCTTTAGGTGGGAAATTTACCCTGATATAGTTGCCAGCGGTTCATCTGAGCCTTCTTCTTTTTGTACCTAGTGTATAAGTATGGATCACCCCCACCCCAGCCTTCCCATGGTGGTTGTTGCTAGTTGTATTCTAGTAGAAGATTAGGACTTAGCAGGGCTTTGATTGTATCTTCAGTGACTATAGTGTGTTAGATAGCAAATAATCTAAAGTTTCTTCTCTTTCTTTTATCCAGAGTGTATAAGTGTGCATCACCCGCACCACACCCTTCCCTTAACGAGGCATATGCTAGCAGAAGATTAGAACTTGGAGTAAATGTGAATGTAGTCTTTAATTATCATTATGTACCTGATAGTCAGTAATTTAAGTTGTCCATTCTCTCTCTCTCTCTCTCTCCAGAGCTTGTAAGTGTGGATCACCCCCACCACAGCCTACCAGTGTTGATGGCACAGGCCCATGCTCACACCAACCATCACATCACCACAGGCATGGACGAGAAAAAGAAAGTCAGTGAGGAGGCAAGTACTTGAAAATACATTGTTTAAAATAAATAGCTGTAGTTTTGTAGTACATTTGGTTTAATATGCAGAGATTTTCATATTTTTGTCCATTATTTCCTGTAGCTTAGTGGCAGAATAAGACAATACTTTGGCTGTACATGCTTTTCATGGCACATCTTTGTGACTGCCACCATATTCTAGCATTAATCTTTTGTTATAGATCAGCATATACTGTATAATGGAGAAATGGCAATTTTAGGCCTATACTCTCTTTCACGGAGTTTGACGCACTGATTTTGCTAGCTGAGGACAGGTGTATTTGGTAACACTGCGCAATGCCCTCGTGTGCTGATTGGTCAATATCCGTTGTGTTTGAACGTGCATCAAATTGACTTTGTATTCCAACCAAGGCCCTCATATATTTTAATATACTGGATTATAGAAATACAAATTAAAGCAATGGTATCCTTTATGATAAATATGTGCCTTTTAAATTACTAGAGATAAACCTGAACAAAATTGATAACAAAACTAAGTAAAGTCGCAACTGGAAGCATACAAACACAGTTACCGACTGTGGCGGGAATTCAGACGTTCATAGCAAGGTGGTCCTGAGGTCCTACGAAGGCTCGAATGTTTTTCCCACCACTGCTACACAGTGTCCAGTCTGCACAGTCTACACCATGTCCTTCATTATCTCATCTACTAATATACAACCTTATCCTAGATACACTTAGCTTCTAATAATTATGATTTGTGTAAGCACACACACACATACCCTCACAAGTAGAACTAATTGCAGTAGAGATCAACACATCTGAAGGGAAAGTAATTGTAGCCAATTTGTACACGCCACCCAGATCAAGCACATGGGAAAGAGACGAATATGAGGACCTAGCAGAGAGTACAATTCAGAGTTTAAGAGCATTACTACATAAAATGGAAGAGAAATTGGAAAGAATTATACTAACTGGAGATTTTAATACAAATATAAATTGGAATACAGTAATCCCGCATTTTTTGCGGATTTTTTGTCTACAGTTTTGCCCTCTCGTGGATTTTCTTAGCATTAATAAGTTCAACTAAAATATCCTTGAATATACAGAAAACAAAAAATTTGAAATTCCCGCAGCTTTCAATTTTAGCGCAGTAAACTCACGCCACCCTCTGTCCCTTTCCCGCGGTCCCTCTGCCAGTGTTACCATATCTAGCATAATTTTATTCTTTTAGCATAATTTTGATCAAATTTTCGAGTTGAATATTTTTTAGCATATTAGAAGTTTTAGCATCATTCTAGCATAATTTATAATGGAATGTAATATTTTTGGAATAATTTTATAAAAGCTACAAATCAGAGAGAGAGAGAGAGAGAGACGAATAAGGTAAGAAGATGTAAGATTTGAATAGTTGGTTACTTTCAGTTTGGGCTTGGTTGGGTTGGATTAGGTTAGGTTAGGTTAGGTTGGATTAGGTTAGGTTAGGTTAGGTTGGATTAGGTTAGGTTAGGTTAGGTTTTAGATTAGGTTAGGTTAGGTTTTAGATTAGGTTAGGTTAGGTTAGGTTTTAGATTAGGTTCGGTTTGGTTCGGTTAGGTTAGGTTAGGATAAGTTTGAGCTTTATATTTTACCCATGAAACCTAGGTTTTTCTGATGGATTTTGGTATGATTCATTCGATTTTCAGCTTCATTTCAGTCGGAAATTACCATTTTCTGTGTTTCCCCCCTTCCCTATAACCCCCAATTCCCCAAAGATCCCCCATTATTGCAGGGGGATGGGGGGGGGTCATATCTCAAAATCTGGTTATTTCCGACGGAGATGATGCACAAAATCGAATGAATCACATCAAAATCCATCAGAAAAACGTAAGTTTCGTGGGAAAAAGCAGTATGGGCAGAAAACCGATATTTACCCTCTTACTGTATGTAGGTTCATTTTAATATTTTCATAGTAAACAATATATAATTAATATGTAGCACGAATATGTATAGAATTTTATCATTTAGCTTCAAGTTAGCATAATTCATTTTTTACTTGGAACAAATTTGCTCAATCTAGCATAATTTCATTTTTTACTTGGAACAAATTTGCTCAATCTAGCATAATTTTTTCATTTCCCTACCATAATTTCGTTGTTTGGATATGGCAACACTGCTCTCTGCCCCGCATTCCTCAGTCCACGCCTGACTGCCTCACGTGTCTGGTGTCCTTGTAACCGCACTATGATACGAGCCTCTTGCCTCCCACTTGCTTTCCACATGGCCCCAGGATGTAAGCCAGCCTCACCAAAGGCTAATAATACAATTAGTAAGAACTCCAAAGTGACAAAACGATCAAGAAAAGTTATGACCTTAGCAGAGAAAATTGTGTTACTGGACAAGCTAAGAAGCGACCGTGCAAGTGTTTGCTATCACCAGTTAATGCATCTTTTTATTTTGTAATGTTTTGTGAATAAATGTGTAGATAATTGTGTATTACAGTACGGTGTTTACGTTTATCCTTCATAATGGAGTATGTGCTTTCAATCTTGTAAGAAGGTATTTCGGGATGAGTATGGAGGTTTCGGGACAATTCGCAGTCACAACAAACACAAGACAATTCGCCTTCATTAATGAGGATAGCTAGGGGTGACGCTAGAATATAATTCAAAGGCGACTACAGCGAGGAAGAAACAAGTTAATTATTGACTAAAGGTGCAACTAATAAATAATATCCAGAACCTATGCTACTGAACATAGACTTTGCTAGATCCCCCTGAAATATAGTTATTAAAGTATTGATTAATTAATAATAAGTATATTTATAAAAGTATTGATTAGTATATTTATAGAATGGCGGGGCATCGTCCAGGGTGCGAATTGTTCTGAAGGGGAATCGTCCATGTTTTGACGGGGAATTGTCTAACAGCGAATTGTCTCGCAATCTGTATGGACATGGACTGTGTGATGGGCAGCATGGTGGACACAAGTGCAAGATTCAATTGTTAATTGAGTATTCGCGAGTTTGACTTTTCGCGGGGGTTACAAGAACGTAACTACCGCGAAATATGCGGGATTACTGTATTCTAGATATAATTAACCAAGAAAGCTGTTGGGACCAAAAGCTCCTGGATCTCGTGCAAGAGTTTTTCCTAACGCAACATGTGAGGGAAACCACCAGAAAAAGAGGACTCGGTGTACCTTCAATGCTAGATCTCATATTTACTAGGCAGGAAAATGATATTGACAGTTTAATATATTACCCTCCACTCGGCAAAAGCAACCATGCAGTACTAAATTGCAACTTCAGGATAGCATATGACATAGTTAACAGCAATGATAGTTACAAAAAGAGTCTAAACTATAAAAAGGGAAATTATCATGACCTAAAGAATTATTTCTTAGAAGTTGATTGGGAAAATGAGCTTAGAGGACAAGATTTAAATGCTGTATATAAAAAATTCTGTGAATTTTATGAAGTAGGAGTCCAGAAGTACATCCCACAGCACAAAGAAGCAGATAAGAAAATACAGAAATAGTTCAATACAGAATGTAAAAAATAAAAAGAAAGAAGAGGTTTGTTGTGGAATAGATACAGAAGACACAATAGTGAAAGGGCATATAATAATTACAAACAGGCAAGAAACGATTATACAAGAATAAGGAGGGAAGCCCAGAAACAGTTTGAGGAGGATATCATAAATAAAAGTAGTGATCAACTGAAGCTATTTTACAGCTACATCAGAAGCAAAACCAAAGTAAAAAATATAATACAATCCATTACGGACGAGGGAATCACCAATACACAAGAGAAAGATATTTGTGAAGTACTAAATAAGAATTTCCAATCAGTTTTTACAGAAGAAAAAAATTTTGAGAGGGAACATGTGGAACATGCATGCCCACACATACTACCAGATATAAAAATATCAGACAAAGTAATACAGGAGGAGTTAAGTAAATTAGACAGAGGAAAAGCAAATGGTCCTGATGAAATTTCATGTTGGGTGCTATGAGAATGTGCAAAGGAGTTAAGTAAACCATTATTTTTAATTTTCAAGCAATCCTTGGGTCAAGGTAAACTACCTGATATTTGGAAGAAAGCAAATATTGTCCCCTTATTCAAGAAAGGGAATAGACAAAATCCACTCAGCTACCGACCAGTATCACTGACCAGTGTTGTAAGCAAGGTATTAGAAAAGCTTATGAGAAAAGCTTGGGTAAATCATCTCGAAGAACACAATATGATAACAGAAAGACAGTTTGGTTTCAGAAAAGGAAAATCATGTGTTACTAATCTGTTGAGCTATTATGACAGAGTAACAGACACAATACAGGAAAGAGAAGGATGGGTGGCCAGTATCTATTTAGATTTCAAGAAAGCATTTGACACAGTACCACACCAAAGACTTTTATGGAAACTGTACAATCAAGTGGATGTAAGTGGAATAACTGAAACAAAATGGAGAGGAGAAAGTGTGAGAGAATGGGAGTATGGATGGGGTGTATGTGCAGGAGTAGGTGAGAATGAGAGGGCAAAGGAAGGAGTATGTATAGTTGTGAGTAAAAGATGGAAGAGGAGCATAAGACAGTATGGATCAGTTGGGTCAAGGATTGTGTGGGTAAAGTTGAAAGTTGGAATACAAATGTGGGCGATTGTGTGTGTGTATGCGCAAACGCAAGATCGTGCTAGAAGAGTGAGAGAAGAGTTCTGGACAAATGTACAAGTGTGCATGGAAAAGTTTGGAAGGAATGAGAGAGTGTTTTTGATTGGTGATATGAATGGTAAAGTTGGGAATGTGAAGGTGGATGGAATAGTTGGTGAGTGGGGTGTGCCTGCTGAGATAGATGAGAATGGGAGTGCATTAGTGGACATTTGTGCTGGGAGGGGGTTGGTAATAGCCAATACCCTCTTCAGGCATAAAATGATCCACATGTATACATGGTGAGTGATGAGAAGGGTGGGTGGTGAACTGAATGAAAGGAAGGCAATGATTGATTATGTGTGTGGATGAAAGGATGTGAAGATGTGTAATGGATGCAAGAGTTTATAGAGGTTGGGGGAGTGGACTTTCTGACCACTACTTGGTGGTGGCCAGAATTAGAATTCAAGTAAGATGGAGGAATAGAAGAAGGGAAAGATGAGAGGCAGGAGTAGTTGCAAGGAGAGTGGAAAGGTTACAAGAGGATGAGAAAAAGGCAGAGTATAAGAGAGAAGTGGAGGAACGATTGGGCAAATATGAATTGGAGCAGATGGGAGACATGGAAGGTGTGTGTAGGATATTTACAGAAGAAATATGTGCAGCATGTGATGTGGTGTGTGGAAGGAAGAGAAGATGGAGGGGGGTGCAAGGAACAGCGTGGTGGACTGAAGAGGTGAAACAGGCTGTGGCACAAAAGAAGAAAGCATACAATGAATGGATGAGGAATAGGGGCATGGAAGAAGTTGAGAGGCGGAAGAGAGAGTTATATGTAGAAAGAAAGAGAGAGGTGAAAAGATTAGTAAGAGAGAGTAAGAAGAGAGTGGATGAGGAATTTGGAAGGAATTTGAGTGTAAAGTGGAGGGACTGTAAGAAAATGTTCTGGAAAGAGGTGAAAACAGTAAGACAGGGTGGAAATGAAGTTAGCAGGGGAGTGAAAGATAAAAATGGTAGATTACTAGTGGAGAAGGGAGAAAAAGTGAGCAGATGGAGAGAACACTTTAAGGAATTGTTGAACGTAGAGGATGGAAGTAATGCAAGTATAAGTGGCTGGGGAATGGCTGGGAGAAGGAGGGAGGTGAGAAGACAGGAAGAAATCAGTAGGATAGAAGTTGTGGAAGCAGTGAAGAAAGTGAAATCGGGGAAAGCGCCAGGAATTGATGGAGTGTGTGGTGAAATGCTGAAGCATGGGGGAGAGATAGTAGTAGAATGGATGTGGAAGATGTGCAGATTGGCCTGGGAGGAAAGTAGAGTCCCGGAGGATTGGAAGTCAGGTATAATTATTCCCTTGTACAAAGGAAAAGGGGAAAAAGAAGTGTGTGGTAATCATAGGGGCATTTGTCTTCTTAGTATAATAGGAAAAGTGTATGGTAGGATACTTATTGACAGAGTTAGAGAAAGAACAGAGAAATAAGTTGGAGAAGAACAGGGAGGTTTTAGGAAGGGAAGAGGTTGTGTAGATCAGATATTCATTCTTAGATCTTTAGTAGAAAAGTTTCTAGAGAAGGGAAAGAAGTTGTATGCAGCTTTCATGGATTTGGAGAAAGCATATGACAGGGTAGATAGACAAGGATTGTGGAAAGTGTTAAGAATATATGGAGTAGATGGGAAGTTGTTGAATGCTGTGAAGAGTATGCATGATGGTGCGAAGGCTGCAGTGCGTGTGGATGGTGAACTAAGTGAATTTTTCTCTTTGAAAGTTGGGTTGAAACAGGGATGTGTCATGTCTCCATGGTTGTTCAATCTATACATGGATGGGGTAATAAAAGAGGTACAAGGTAGGGTAGTGGATGTTGGAGTGGCCCTGGTGAGAGAGGATAGTGTTTGGAAACTCCCTGTACTGTTGTTTGCAGATGATACTGTGTTGTTGAGTGAAGACGATGGGGAGCTGCAAGGCTTGGTGGATGAGTTTGGGAGAGTGTGTAAGAAACGGAATCTAAAGGTGAATGTAGGGAAGAGTAAAGTGATGGTCTTTGAGAGAGGTGAAGTCAATGAATGTACAGTGAGGTTGGATGGTGAGGAATTGGAAAATGTGAGTACGTTTAAGTACTTGGGTAGTGTGATGAGTAAGGATGGAGGTTTGGAGGGTGAAGTGCTTGAAAGGGTACAGCAGGGAAGAAAGGTTGCTGGTTCTTTGAAAGCAGTGATAAGGAACAGGGAAGTGAGCATGGAAGTGAAAGAGTTACTACATGACAGTATTGTGATACAAACTCTAACGTACGGAAGTGAAGCTTGGACGTTGTTGGAAGGACACAAGTCAAGAGTGAGAGCAGTGGAAATGAGTTATTTAAGAGGAGGCTGTGGAGTCACATGGAGAGACAGGCTGACAAATGAGGATATAAAGGAGCGTTGTGGTGTTGATGTGGATGTAATAGGAAGTGTTATGAGGAACACACTGAGGTGGTTTGGCCATGTGGAGAGGATGGAGGGTGAAAGACTGACGAAGAGAGTGTATGTGAGTGAGGTGGAGGGGGGAAGAGGGAGGGGGAGGCCGAGGATGAGATGGAGGGATGGGGTGGAGAGGTATATGTGAGAGGGGTGTGTGAATTGGGAGCAGGGCAGTGAAATGGCGGGGGACAGGGGAACTTCGAGGCAATATGTTTGTGGCCACCCCAATTGGGATTGAGGCGTCTGGCAATAGATAGATAGATAGACCATCAAGGAGGAATTCGAGGCAAACTGTTTTGTTGGATGAATGATTTTCTCATAAAAAGAGAAATGAGAACAGTACTAAGGGGAAACTACTCATCATGGAAAGAAGTGACTAGTGGAGTACCACAGGGCTCAGTGCTGGCACCAATCATGTTTTTAGTGTATATAAATGATATAGACAGTAACACTGGAAATGAAAGCTATCTAAATATGTTTGCAGATGATGCAAAAATACAAAGGAGAATTACTAACACATACTCTTGTAAAGAGCTACAAGAAGAATTAAATAAACTTCATGAATGGAGTAATACATGGCAAATAGAATTCAGTGTGGACAAGTGTCATGTAATCAAGTTTGGTAAAAGTGGAAAAAGACCTGATTGGGGTTATACGTTAGGAAATAAAACCCTACACACATCAGAAGGAGAGAAGGACCTAGGTGTGATTATCAATAACAGACTATCTCCGGCTGACCACATCAGTGAGAAGGTACGGAACATGTATACACTGCTTGCAAATATGAGAATAGCATTCACATACATAAATGAAGAAATGCTAAGAAGGATAATAACATCATTCATCAGACCAACCCTGGAATATGCATCAGTTGTCTGGAGTCCTCATCTCAAAAAACACATAGACAAGATTGAAAAAGTTCAAAGGGCCACTACAAGATGGATACCAAGCTTAAGGGATCTAAGCTACGAAGAAAGACTAACTAAACTGAATCTACCAACACTACAGGAGAGAAGGAAAAGAGGTGACATGATAATGCTATATAAATGCATATCAGGGAAGGAGAAAATAGACATAAATGATTACTTAACATATGGGGAAGCATCAGCAAGAGGACACTGCAAAAAACTGCATAAGAAGAGAGGTGATAAGGACTTGAGGAAATTCAGTTTCCCAAACAGAGCAATTGATCATTGGAATGCATTACCAAATGAAATAGTGTGTGCCAAAACAATTCACAAATTTAAGGATATGTATGATAAATATGGTTTAAGACACGGGATAGTACGACCTTGAATCATTCCTGTAAAGATACAATTAGGTAAGGTAAGAAACACACACACACACACACACACACACACACACACACACACACACACACACACACACACACACACACACAGGAGACACGAAGGAAAGCAGACGCGGGCCGACAGCGCTCCATACCGAGCCAGCACAGCCAGTGTCATTACCTAAATTAGTACCTTTATATGATTCAAGCTCTGTACCATGTTAGACTAAATGATTTTTTATTATTTAAAAAAAAAAAAAAAAAAAAAGTTTAAACAAGACTTGTTCAAACAAAAAAGAGAACCAAGTAGCGAAAGAATGTGCTCAATCAGCTGATTGTTTGTTTAGACTACAACTGGCCCAAGGAATGTAAGTACTCTGTGCTTTTAGTATTGCAAAATGGGCACATACTTTAGTAAAGCAAATTTGGAAAAGAAAAGGGATAAAGGTAGAAAGCAAGATGATGATTTCTACCAAGAACTGGTTGAAATGGAGACTCACAATAAACTGGTAGAGCGTGTACACAGACTGGAGATGGCCTTCCAGAATGCGATTGATGAAATAAAGAAGCAGATGCACTTGGAAAAGGAAGAAATAGAAAAACTAGGAAGGGAGGTCAACAAGAAAGACACAGCCATATGTGAACTAACAGTGGAAGTGAGTACAGTTAGGAGGAAAATGAGTGAAATGGCAAGTACAGTAGTCAACCACGAGAGTATTATGGAAGAGTTCAAAAATGATACAAAAACAATTAGGCAAGTAAGCAGTCTGATGGACCAGAGCAGTGATATTGAGGAGAAAATAACACAGGTGAATGAAGCTGTGCAAAGCTACAAAAATGATGTGGAAACCACGCATGCTGACATGGTGAAAGTAAAGAAAGACTTAGAAACTAGGGTGGAAGAAAAAAGCATTAAAAAGGAAGTGAAAAGAATAATCCAAAACAATACAAAGTTAGTCAGAGATTCAGTAGATATCAACAAATATATAGTAATCACTGGTGGAAGAAGTAAAAAACAAGATTTCAAGAGACAAAAAGGAGATGGCAAATGTAATGAGCTTATTGAAAGAAGTATCGGAGGAAATCTGTAGTAAAGACATAGAGGAACACAAAAGGTTAGGGAAATACGAGAAAAACAAGTCAAGACCTCTAATGGTAACTTTCCAGAGTGTAAACACCGTGGAGGAGATACTAAAAAATGCAAAGAATCTTATGGAAGAAGAGGAGTTCAAAAATGTATAGATAAAAAGATGCCTAACACAAGAGGAACTGGAATTATTGAAAGAGAAGAGAGAGGAAGCAAAAACAAAAAATGAGGGAAGATCAGAAGAGAAGAACACATTTTTTTTTTACAAAGTAATAGGATTGCTGGTACGAAAGTGGTACATTAACAGGAGGGAATAAAAAGGAGGAAGGTAATAGAACCATGTCATGACAAGTATATAAACAAGATGATTAAGTTGATGTACTCAAATGTGGATGGAATGGTATCTAAATTATTAGAGATGAATGATTATGTCAGAGAAAATGAACCACATATAATATGCCTAACTGAAACAAAATTAACACCAAGGCTATCAAATGACATACTAAACTTAGAGAAATATAATATATGGAGAAGAGATAGAAACTTAAAAAAAGGAGGAGGAATTATGATATTAACTAAGAAAAATCGGAAAGTTAGTGAAATAAAACTAGATATACCTTCACAAGTAGAACTGATTGCAGTAGAGATCAACACATCTGAAGGGAAAATAATTGTAGCCAATTTGTACATGCCACCCAGATCAAACATGTGGGAAAGAGACGAATATGAGGACCTGGCAGAGAGTACGGTTCAGAGTTTAAGAGCATTACTACATAAAATGGAAGAGAAATCGGGAAGAATTATACTAACTGGAGATTTTAATACAAATATAAATTGGAATACTCTAGATATAATTAGCCAAGAAAGCTGTGGGACCAAAAGCTCCTGGATCTCGTTCAAGAGTTTTTCCTAACGCAACATGTGAGGGAAACCACCAGAAAAAGAGGACTCGATGTACCTTCAGTGCTAGATCTAATATTTACTAGGCAAGAAAATGATATTGACAGTTTAATATATCACCCTCCACTCGGCAAAAGCGGTAGAGAGGCGGCCTGCAGTCCTGATGGACCCAGGTTCGAATCCCGGCTGGGGCAGGGAACAGTTTAAGGATTTGAATTTCATAAAAGCAGACTTTCCTGATCTACCAGATGACCCGCCGACATGTCATAAAAGTACCCCCGCTAATACCAATACACCAGTCCTGTATGAGACAGCCCTAGCATGTATTCAATATGGACGGTGGGTGTTAGTGCCGAAGTGGTGACATGTAGAGAGGTGTATGGTATGTAGGAGGACTACTGGGCCTTGAGAGCAGGCTGTGAAGCCTATGCCCAGAAGTCGGACACATAAAAAAAAAAAAAAAAAAAAATATATATATATATAACTTCAGGATAGCATATGACATAGTTAACAGCAATGAAAGTTACAAAAAGAGCCTAAACTATAAAAAGGGAAATTATCATGACCTAAAGGAGTATTTCTTAGAAGTTGATTGGGAAAATGAGCTTAGAGGACAAGATTTAAATGCTGTATATAAAAAATTCTGTGAATTTTATGAAGTAGGAGTCCAGAAGTACATCCCACAGCACAAAGAAGCAGATAAGAAAATACAGAAATAGTTCAATACAGAATATAAAAAATAAAAAGAAAGAAGAGATTTGTTGTGGAATAGATACAGATGACACAACAGTGAAAGGGCATATAATAATTACAAACAAGCAAGAAACGATTATACAAGAATAAGGAGAGAAGCCCAATAACAGTTTGAGGAGGATATCATAAATAAAAGTAGTGATCAACCAAAGCTATTTTACAGCTACATCAGAAGCAAAACCAAAGTAAAAGATATAATACAATCCATTACTGACGAGGGAATCACCTATACACAAGAGAAAGATATTTGTGAAGCACTAAATAAGAATTTCCAATCAGTTTTTACAGAAGAAAAAAATTTTGAGAGGAACTATGTGGAACATGCATGTCCACACATACTACCAGATATACAAATAGGAGAAAAAGTAATACAGGAGGAGTTAAGTAAATTAGACAGAGGAAAAGCAAATGGTCCTGATGAAATTTCATGTTGGGTACTACGAGAATGTGCAAAGGAGTTAAGTAAACCATTATTTTTAATTTTCAAGAAATCCTTGAGTCAAGGTAAACTACCTGATATTTGGAAAAAAGCAAATATTGTCCCCTTATTCAAGAAAGGAAATAGACAAAATCCACTCAACTACCAACCAGTATCACTGACCAGTGTTGTAAGCAGGGTATTAGAAAAGCTTATTAGAAAAGCTTGGGTAAATCATCTAGAAGAACACAGTATGATAATAGAAAGACGTTTGGTTTCAGAAAAGGAAAATCATGTGTTACTAATCTGTTGAGCTACTATGACAGAGTGACAAACACAATACAGGAAAGAGAAGGATGGGTGGACAGTATCTATTTAGATTTCAAGAAAGCTTTTGAGACAGTACCACACCAAAGACTTTTATGGAAACTGTACCATCAAGGAGGAATTCGAGGCAAACTGTTTTGTTGGATCCAAGATTTTCTCATAAAAAGAGAAATGAAAACAGTACTAAGAGGAAACTACTCATCATGGAAAGAAGTGACTAGTGGAGTACCACAGGGTTCAGTGCTGGCACCAATCATGTTTTTAGTGTATATAAATGATATAAACAGTAACACTGGAAATGAAAGCTATCTAAATATGTTTGCAGATGATGCAAAAATACAAAGGAGAATTACTAACACAGACTCTTGTAAAGAGCTACAAGAAGAATTAAATAAACTTCATGAATGGAGTAATACATGGCAAATGGAATTCAATGTGGACAAGTGTCATGTAATCAAGTTTGGTAAAAGTGGAAAAAGACCTGATTGGGATTATAAGTTAGGAAATAAAACCCTATACACATCAGAAAGAGAGAAGGAGCTAGGTGTGATTATCAATAACAAACTATCTCCGGCTGACCACGTCAGTGAGAAGGTACAGAACATGTATACACTGCTTGCTAATATGAGCATAGCATTCACATACATATGTGAAGACATGCTAAGAAGGATAATAACATCATTCATTAGACCAACCCTGGAATATGCGTCAGTAGTCTGGAGTCCTCATCTCAAAAAACACATAGACAAGATTGAAAAAGTTCAAAGGGCCGCTACAAGATGGATACCAAGCTTAAGGGACCAAAGCTACGAAGAAAGACTAAATAAACTGAATCTACCATCACTACAGGAGAGAAGGAAAAGAGGTGACATGATAATGCTATATAAGTGCATATCAGGGAAGGAGAAAATAGACATAAATGATTACTTAACATATGGAGAAGCATCAGCAAGAGGACACTGCAAAAAACTGCATAAGAAGAGAGGTGATAAAGACGTAAGGAAATTCAGTTTCCCAAACAGAGCAATTGATCAATGGAATGCACTACCGAATGAAATAGTGTGTGCCAAAACAATTCACAAATTTAAGGATATGTACGATAAATATGGTTTAAGACACGGGACAGTACGACCTTGACTCATTCCTGTAAAGATACAATTAGGTAAGAGCACACACACACACACACACACACACACACACACACACACACACACACACACACACACACACACACACACACACGTGATGACGCAATGGGTCAGAGAAGAGACACAGTTCCGAGGTGAGGACACACCAGCAATGTTAGATTTACTGGTTACCAAAGAACCCGATGTAATAGAATCATTGAAATATTTCAGTCCTATAGGAAAAAGTGATCATGTGGTCATTGAGTTCCAGATGATAATAGGGAACGTCGATCCAAGAGACGAGCTTCATAGACAGGGAAGATACAACTTTGGGAAAGCAAATTTCACAGGACTGAGAAACTTTTTTGAAAATGCGGATTGGAGAATATTCAGAGAAACAAGAGAGATACAAAGGAAGTGGAATATCTTTCTAGACCTCTACAATTTGGGAGTGGAAAAATTTGTACCAAGAGTAAGAGGGAAAGAAAACAGGAAAAAGGAGTGGTTCAATAGAAGGTGTATGATAGCAAAAAAAGAAAGAGATAAGGCATGGAACAACTGGAGAAAGAGGGGCAACACCAGAACAAAGGAAGAATATAAAAGAACTAGAAATGATTACAGAAGAATACGTAGAGAAGAAGAAAGGAATTTTGAAAAAGGTATAATAAACAAATGCAAGGATGAACCCACACTGTTCTACAGATTTGTTAATGGCAAATTGAAACAGAGGAAAGGAATCTCTAAATTGAAAGTAGAAGGAGAGGTCTATAAAGATGCAGCAATGCAAGCTGAAATAATGAACAAATGTTTCTAATCAGTTTTCACTAATGAAAAATAGTTTGTGGAAGGGGAGGGAGTAACTAGACACGGGACAGTACGAAGAGGGCAAATGTGGTATCAATTTATAAGGGAGGAAACAGGGAAGAACCCCTGAATTATAGACCAATGTCTCTAACCAGCATGGTCGCAAAATTGTGCGAGAGAATCCTGAAAGACAGATGGATAAAATATCTAGAAGAGATGAATATTTTGGCTGAATGTCAGTGTGGACTCAAAAGTGGAAGGTCATGTGTTTCTAACTTGTTGAGCTTTTACTCAAGAGCAATTGACGTGGTACAGGAGAGAGATGGTTGGGTGGATTGTGTGTACTTAGAGAAGGCCTTTGACAAGGTACCTCATAAGAGACTAATGTGGAAACTAGAATATATAGGAGGACTGAAGGGGAAACTCCTGGAATGGATGAGAGACTTTTTGAGAGGCAGACAAATGAGGACAGTAATAAAGGATAGGATGTCTGGATGGAGGGAAGTAACAAGTGGAGTCCCCCAAGGCTCGGTGTTGGCGCCAGTAATGATCCTGATTTACGTAAATGATATGGTAGATAGAGTGAACAGTTATGCAAGTCTGTTTGCTGATGATGTAAAGATCTTGAGGAAGATAGAGGTTGAGGAGGATTGTAAAATGCTGCAGGAGGATCTGGATAGGATACATGATTGGAGCCGGAAGTGGGAAATGAAATTTAATGTAATGAAATGTAAAATATTGGAAATAGGTAAAAGTACCAGGAGGCCATCAATGAATTATTTGTTGGGCAATGAATTAATCACTAAAATGAGAGAAGAGAAAGACTTTGGAGTGCTGGTCCAAGATAGTTTGTCACCTGAAAAGCACATTAATAAGATAGTTAGAGAGACTTATAAACTTCTGACTAACATAAGAGTACCATTTCATTATATGGATGAGGAGATGATGAAAAAATTGATAGTGGCCATGATCCGCCCCAGGTTAGAATATGCAGCGGTAGTGTGGTCCCCACACAAAAAGAAAGATCTAAACAAGATTGAGAGAATACAAAGAACAGCAACCAAAATGGTCCCCAGTCTGGCAGATCTGTCATACAGAGAGAGGCTGGAAAAGCTGGATTTGCCTTCCTTAGAGGAAAGGAGAAAGAGGGGAGACATGATTGCAGTGTTCAGGACCAAGGTGGGAGTAGATAAAATTGACCGAGAAGATCTGTTTTTATGGGATAAGAGAGCAACAAGAGGACACGGAATGAAATTGAAAAAGTCAAGCTGCTTGAAGGATATCAAGAAATATAGCTTTCCTTACAGAAGTATAGATTTATGGAATATCCTGGACAAAGAGATCATCCAGTCTAAAAACTTAAACGAGTTTAAAGCTAAATTTGACTTACTGAGAAACAGCAATGGGAACCCACGAGCATAGCATATTTCGTGTGTATCTCAGTTAGGTATATTGGGTAAATACACAAGTATTTGGAACGACTTAGAGAAAAAGGTGGTGTAGGAGAAAAACATTCATGTGTGTAAAAGTAAACTAGATAAATGTGGATATGGAGACAGGACAACACGAGCATCGCTCAATTCCTGTATACTACAAATAGGTAAATAGGTAAATACACACACACACACACACACACACACACACACCTCACTGCGGCCAGTACATGCTATTCTCCATATATATAGTTTATATACACATTCTCATTATCTCCATAAGTAACAGTAGCTCTAAAAATCTGCATTTGTTTGTATTCATAGTCAGATTCAGTAAAACTATTTCTTACATTAATAAGTTTGGTGTTTGATTTTCCTGCACATCTTCATAAGTATCATACAAGACAGACAGACGGACTTACACCCTATCCCTGGTCAGCATGTACCCTCTCCTCAAGCATATCTCTGTCCCCTCAAGTGAGAGGAGCCGGGAGAGTAATGGTTTACATCAGTGTGCAATGATGCGAATTTTTGTTAATGGTCAAAAAAAGGAAAGCAAGATAAAGCAAACTCCATGAGAAAATAATAGTTGAACTATGCTGCTATAATAAAACCGCGTGCAGTGTGAACGAAATCAAACATAATGAAATGAATTTAAATAATCAGTCGCTGACTTTTGTCTGTATGTGTCCAGTTGCGACTTTACTTAGTTTTGTTGTCAGTGTCGTTCAGGTTTATCTCTAGTAATCTGAAAGGCACATATTTATCATTAAAGATATCATTGCTTTAATCTGTATCTGTATAATCCGGCATCTTACAAATAAATGAGGGTCTTGGTTGGAATACAAAGTCAATTTGATGCACATTCAAACACAACAGAAATTGACCAATCAGCGCACGAAAGCATCTCGCAGTGTTACCAAATCCACGTGCCCTCAGCTGGCAAAATCAGTGTGTCAGACTCTGTGAAACCGAGTATAGTTACAGCTAACTGAGTATACTTCATTCTAAACCCTATTTTGTTGAAATTTGGAAACTCTTTTTTAAGAGGTTTACTTTAAGGTACTGTACAGTATTTTCATAGTATAATAGTTTGGCCATTTGGAAATTTACTGAGGAGGTTTGTCCTTTTCATAAGAAACTTGGCTGACATTTGCTGGGGTATAATAGAAAAGTTTCTTTTACATGAATGGGTTTAAAATGAGATTGTAGCTCAGTCTTACTTGTGAATGATACCTCTAAGCTAAGGTATATAGGTTTATCTGGAATTATCTGATAGACATATATCGATAGACATGGCCATAGATGTAGATAGACGGAGAGAGTTAGGGACGTTGTTTGTAGATTGTCGAAGCATCGCCAGTATAAAGCCATGAGGCGTCGTATGGTGCGAACTTGTAGCTGCCACCAATATCGATATACTGTACATAGTTGAGGGGTTTGATTAGATGGAGAGAGATTGTAGGTGTATCGTAGATTAATGGCTGCCCCTGTATCACCAGTGGGGTATGTGAGCCACCGCTAGTAAAGTGGTGCGTCGTTGAGTAGAGTGAGCATGTCTCTCTCTCTCTCTCTCTCTCTCTCTCTCTCTCTTAGTATTCATTTATTGTAAATGAGGTGAGTTACAGTCGCTTCTTGGGTTATGAAGCTTTATTGTACAAAGTTATATGAAGATGTGCTTGACAGTGAAATGTAATGTAACAACGAACCACCTAACTATCCTCCTACTGTATCTCCGACCTTTATCTTGGGCTTTCTCCGCCTTTCTGCCCTTACAGTTGCTTTCCCTAGGATTTTATACCAACCATTTCATAGGTGTGTCTTTGCCTGGTACCTTTCCATAGTTTTCCATGACATCAGATAAGTGGCCGAACTGGTAGAGAGGTGGCCTGCGGTCTTAATGGACCCAGGTTCAAATCCCGGCTGGAGCAGGGAACAGTTTAAGGATTTGAATTTCATTAAAGGAGACTTTACTGATCTACCATAATACCTGCCGACATGTCGTAAAAATACCCCGGCCAATACCAATACACTAGCTCTGTAAAAGACAGCCCTAGCATGTATTCAATGTGGACGGTGGGTGTTGGCACCAACGTGATGACATGTGGAGTTGTATGGAATGCAGGAGGACTACTGGGCCTTGGGAATGGGCTGTGAAGCCTATGCCCAGAGTCGGACACATTTAAAAAAAAAAAGAAAAAAAAAGTTGGTTATACTGCATGCTCACGAAGTACCTGTATTGTCTGGCTTAAAAGAGTTTGTGATACATTGACATTCTTGAACTAGAATACTGTATGTGTTCGACTTTTCTTGTGCATCAGACATGACTTACTGTGTGTTACTCATATCAGTACCTAAATATTAATGTCTGCAATTATTACCTTTTGTCATAACGTATTAACTGTCTACGCATAAACCCTTCTGTTGAAGGGGTGGTAGTCCAGTGGTGTGTGTGTGTAGATACTTTTCGTACTATCTCTTCCCTACCCCACCCCATCCTAGAGTGGATAAAGAGGTCTGGATGATGATAATGGTGATGAAACAGCTGTAAGACAAGTAGATTAAAAAAAAAAATCCTGGCTTCAAAGCAGTTTATATTCATTTGTTCGTTTTTGAAGGCTCCAACATGCTTGCACGCTTCGATCTTGGTCTCCTAATGGTGGCTGTCCATGCTGCTTGATCTCTGGCAGCCTCCCTATTCAGCCCCTTTTCCCTGAGGTCATGCTCAGTGACGTCGTCCCAGGCCTTTTTTGGTCTGCCTCTTGCAACCCTGCCTCTTGCAACCCTGCCCCTAACATTAACACATCTCACTTTCTGCACCCAGTTATCATCCCTCTTCCTCTCCACAGGCCCAGACCATCTCAATCTACCTCTCCTCATCAAAACACCAATGCACTCCAGTCTCATCCTACTCCTCAACTCTTCCATCATAAACCTAGCCCACTCAGGCCTCACACTCAGGGACACACTGCACATCCACCTAATCATTGTCATTTCTGTACGTTTGAGTCTGCGAATATCCTCTTCCTTTACAGGCCAAGTCTCACTACCATACAGCATTACATTCCCAAGACATGCTGCATACTAAGATTTTTTAGCATGGTGGGAGAGCCCTCTCAATGTCAGGAGAGGCAGCAGCTCCCTGAACTTCTTGCAACCACTCCTCACCCTAGCCACAGAGCTTGCTCCATCCCCACCTCCAGCACATAACATTTCTCCCAAATAACAAAACTCATCCACACACTCAAGAGACTCACCAGCAAGTTCAACCCATTCACGCCTGACAATCTCCACGTGTTCTCCTTGCACACCGCACACATGAAATCAGCATTATCTCGCATTCTACCTCTAATGCTACTACATCTCTTATGCACCCACATATCACAGACGCTGCACAAGATGGAATTACTTCCCATGCCCTTGTGGCAAATCACACATGGCCACTCTCCCTCTTCTTTGACAGTACCACCACCAGCCCTAGATACCATCACTTTTGTTTTATCTACATTTACTCTTAGGTCCTGATACCTCATGCCATCTCTCCACTTCCTAAATCTTTCCTTCACCTCCCTTTAGTTCTCTGCAATCAACACCAAATCATCAACATACATCATCATCCACGGGAGTCCATTTCTGAAGTCACATGAAAGGGCTTCAAGTACCATGATAAACAACAAGGGGCTCAAAACTGATCCCTGACGCACACCAGCATTCACGGAAAACTCATCACTCAAATCTCCATTCACCCTTACCTGGGTGCGAGCACCCACATACATGGCCATAACTGCCCTTACCAGCCACTCCTCGATCCCAAGCTTTCTCATTGCTCAATTCACCACCTCTCTAGGGACTCTTGTCAAAGTCTTCTCCAAATCAACAAAAACAAAGTACAGTTCCCTTTTCTTTCTTATACATTTTTCCTGAAGCTGTCAAACAATGAATACAGCATCAGTGGTCTCTTTGTATGGCATAAACCCAAACTGCATCTCATCAATATTCACTTTTTCTCTTATCATACCTTCATGAATTCTCTAGAGCCATTACCTTCATTATGGTGGTAGGTGGTGGCGACCATCATCCACTCACTTGATGTAGTGCTGCCTACTTCTTCCTTAGCCTTTATCATTCTTTTTCTGTGCCTGCCCTCCTGTCTTCCTATTTTCCCATCTTTCCTGTTGCTTCTTATCGCTTTTCTTTACAGGTGGCTTTACATTTGAGTGGCAAGCCAAATGGTTTCCTGTAAGCCAAGAAGCCATTTACAACGCTGGGCGGTAACCATATAACCAAACCTTACGTGCTCCCTACGTGTCAACAAGTGGGTTGTGGAGGGTTAGTGCCCCGCCCCTTAAAACATATAACTCAAAGTCAGATGGCCACCCCTTACGGGATTATGGCGTCTGGCAATAGATAGATAGATAGACCTTCATTATCTTGTCAAAAAGCTTGATGCCTCTATAATTCCCTCTTTCCAAGGCATCACCCTTCCCCTTGTACACATATACACTTACACTCTTCAGCCAATCATCTGTGACAACACACTCATGTATAATCGTATTTATCAGGTCAGTGACTAACCTCACTCCTATATCTCCTGAGGCTTTCAACATTTCAGCAGTCAACCCAGATACTTCCACTGCCTATTTCCCCACTCACAGTAGCAGTGTCACTCAAAGGCCAAGGGCCAAACACTGGATCTGCTGGCTCCAAACCTCTCTGTCCCAGTCTAACTCCTCATTCAGCAACTGGCTGTAATGCTCTCTCCATGCGTCTTTAATATCCTCACTGTTTTATGGTAACCCTATTCTCCCTCATCATCTGATTTGCCACCTTAAATATCATATTCTTCCTTTCCACACGATTTAGGCTATCAAGTAAAAGTCTGTGTAAATCAGACTTTGCCCTGTAAACCTCTTTTCTAGCCCTATGCTTGGCAGCCAAGTATCCCTCTTTATTACCACCCATCTTCCATTCCCGGAAAAACCTTCTTTACTCCTTAACTGCAGCTTCTACACCCTCATCAACATACTGAATCAGTAACTCTCAAGAGTTTGCTCATGAGGGCTGTGGACTGTTCATTAACTCTTCTGTCAACTTCTCCCTGTTTAGCCACCACTCTCCTCCTCTCGCCGTAGAAGGCATCCCTTATGTCACGACCAATTTAGGTGACCTGAAGATATGGTGTTAAATATGAAATAACTGTACTGTACAGTAATTAAATATGAAATAACTGCAGAGAGTAGACTGTAGCACCAGTCGAGCAGGGCAATACTCCCAAGGTGAATGGTAAGCTGATGACAGGGAGAGCTGGAGCTTCCCTTTCATTAGCCCTTAGGACTGGCTCCTTACCATCCTCTTTTGATTAACTTTTTCAAGTGTTTTAATAAAACAGAGAGTAGACCAGCATGCTCTCCAACATAAGCTCCTCTTACTGTCAGCACCAAACTATATGCATATTACACACTACTCTTCCTATTCAAAATTCAACATGGCAGTTCATGATCAAGACTCAGTCCCCAGGAAAGGGGGGGGGGGACCATAAACATCCCCACTATCCCCCCCTTTCCCTGTGACGACTTTGCGTGATTCCTGGAACCACTGTCTGACACACTTCATCATTTCTGCAACATTCGTGGCCTTTCCTCTAACTTTCTCTCTGTTGAGCACCACCTTTACTCCTCTAAACCTCACCTTCTCATCCTAACAGACTAAGTTGTCTGAGGCAACTGAGAGCAAACTCTTCTCTGTATCCTCATACTTTCTCTATATCCATTTGAAAGCCAAAACAACACCATATCATGCTCTCATGTTCCTGAACTTGAATCTTCTGAATTCTCTACTCTCTGGCTTCTGCATTCCTGTCATTCTCTGACTGAATACTGTATACCTATGCAGATTACATATCCCCTAATTCTACTGACTATGAAAAATTCTTCTACTATCTTACTTCTAAGATGGAACACATCCTATCCATTTCTCCCTTCTCTGAAATCTCCATTTTAAGAGATTTCAATGTTCACCATCTCCTATGGTTCTCCTCCCCTTTCACTGATCCACTTGATGAACAACTTTACATCTTTTCTATCCTTAATGACCTAGAGCATCTTGTACAGCACCCTGCATGTATCCCTGACTGCCTTGGAGAGAGTTCCAACATAACTTGACCTCTTTCTTATAACTAATCCTTCTGCTTATGCTGTTAATCATTCCTCTCCATTTGGATCCTCCATTCACAACCTAATCAGCTTAACCTGTCCTGTTGCTCCAGTAAAGCCTGTGGACCCTCCAAAGAAGCGGCAGCTATGGCATTTTGGAACTGCTGATTGGAAGGCCCACAGGCAGTACTTCTTCAATTTTCCCTGGAATGATTATTGCATCCATGGCCAGGAGTTATCTGAGTGTGCCTTGCACTTTACGGAGGTTATTCTCTCAGTCATGGAAGCATACATTCTCATCTCGTATCCTTTGACTAATGCAAAAAAAACATGGTTTAATCATGCTTGTTCTAATGCTGTCCACAACAAGGAGAAGACATACAAACGGTACTGGAGCCAACTCACTTTTGAATCTCATCTCTCTTATGTTTCTGTCTAGAATCGTGCTATGTCTGTTATTCCCTCTGCTAAAAATAATTTCATTCATACTAAATGTGGATGAGAGCACCCATCATCCACTCACTCAGTGTAGAGATGCCACGTGATCTCAACACTGAGTGACAAGCCAAATGGTTTCCTGTACCCAGGAAACAATTTACTACACTGGGTGGTAACCATATAACCGGGGTTTCTGGCAGGGTTAAGTGTCTCCCAGATCCCCCTATCCAAAATCACTTAATCATGGGAGTCTTTTCAGAGAGCCTCAGAGGGCCCGATATCTGTCCAGGGCCCCAACCAAATGGGCAGACTCGCGTGACCATGTGGAATGTGAGAGATATGAATGAGGAGAGCAAGAGGGTGGAAGTCGTGAATGTGCTCAAGAGTGCGAGATATGCAGTGATGGCATTGTGTGAAATGAAAATGAAAGGGTGTAAAGTGGAGGAGTGGGAGAGTGTGAAATGTTTAAGATCGGGAATGAATGAGTGTGGAAGATGCAAGGAAGGAGTTGCTTTGTTGATGAATGGAGTGTGGCACAGTGGAATGAGAGACAACAAATGTGTCAGCTCGTGGTGTATGTATGTCAAGTTCAAGTTTGAGAAGGTGAAAGTGGCTGTGATTGTAGCATATGCACTGTGTGAGGACAGGAGTGAGAGAGAGAAAGACAGGTTTTGGGATGAGGTGGATGAAGTAGTGGGAGAAATGCCCAGGAGCTATAAAGTGATTGTAATGGGGGATATGAATGGAAGAATAGGCACTGGTCCTGAGGATGACGTAATAGGTTGTTATGGAGTACCAGGAGAAAATGATAATTGGAAGCGACTAAAGGATATGTGTCAGGAGAGGAGGTTGTGCATTTGTAATTCATATTTCAAACACAGAAATGCACATAAATATACATGGTATAGAGGGAACTGGGATCATGTTGAAAGAAGCCTGATTGATTATGTGCTTGTAGAGAGGTTGATATGGGAATGGTTACTGATACGAGGGCCGTGAGAGGACGATGTGGAGGTCTGTCAGATCATATGATTGTGGTATGCAAGATCAAGCTGAGAGGAGTGAGGTGGATCAGAGGGGAGAGGAGCAGTCAGGGAGAAAGGCTGAAAGTTGAGAAGCTGAGGATCAAAAAAATGGCAAATGATCACTGGACCAAAGTAAACGAGGAATTACAATCAGTGAATTGGAATGAAATGGATCAGGACAGCCTGTGGAATGCATATAGGGATTGCTTTGTTAGGAGTGCTGAAGCGGTGTGTGGTGTGGCAAGAGTAACAACAAAGAAGAAAGGTATGGCGTGGTTGGATGAGGAGGTTAAGAGAGTGATGGAGGAAAAGAGGAAGAAGTGGCTAAAGTGGTTACAGGACAGGGGTTCGGTTGAAATAAGAACTGAATATATTGAGGGCAAGAAGCACGTAAAGAGACTAGTGAAGAGGAGAAAGAAGGAGGTAAATGATGATCTAGGACAGTGGTTCTCAAACTTTTTAGTGGGTGACGCTATTTGAAATATTTAAGCCTTTGCGACCCACAGGGCAAAAAAATCCAACATAGAGAGATAGAGAGAGTAACCGGTATATAGCCTATCGTAGTTATTAAGAATTTGTTAATAGTGTAATAAGGATAATTACAATATCAATTATGTAAATAAAATAGGCCTACATTGAAAGCATTAGGCCTATTCTATGTCCCTGCAACCCAACTAAATTCCTCTCGCGACCCACCTTTGGGTCGCGACCCATACCTTGAGAATTACTGTTTTAGAAGGAAAAATGAATGTGAGCTACTCTAAAAATAGGAAGTTATTATGGAAAGAGGTGCAGAAATGTAGAAGTGAAAGCGGAAAGAAATGTGATGGTGTGAAGGATGTAGGTGGTAGATTATTAACCCATGGGGATGAAATAAGGACCAAATGGAAAGAATATTTTGAAAGCCTGATGAATGGGAATAGAGAGAGCAGAGCTGCTGTAAACATGATTGGTTTTGGGGGTGCGCAGAGAAGGAATGCAGTACCAGGAGACATGACACTCACACAGGTGAAGAGTGCTGTGAAGCAGCTGAGAAATGGGAAAGCTGCTGGGGTTGTTGAGGTGTATGCAGAGATGCTTAAGTGTAGTGGAGAGATTGGAATGAAGTGCTTGTTGAAGATACATAAGAGGGCATGGATGAGTGAAACTATGCCTGCAGAATGGAAAAAGGTGAGTGAAGTGAGTGCAAGAATTATTGTGGCATAAGTTTATTGAGTGTTGTAGGGAAGGTATATGGAAGAATTATTATAGAGACAGTAAGAGAGATATCAGAAATCTTAGTGAGTGATGAACAGGGTGGCCTTAGGAGTGGCGGAGGATGTATGGATCTAATATTTGCATTGAGACAGATAGCAGAGAAGGCTTGTGAGAAGGACCATAAGGTGTTTATGGCATTCATGGATCTGGAAAAGGCATACAACGAAGTGGACAGAGAGGGATTGTGGAAATTTTTGCACATCTATGGTGTAGATGGTAAGCTGCTGGGTGCCATCAAGAGTTTTAATGATGGTAGTGAAGCATGTGTAAGGGTTAATGGGCATCTAATGAATGGTTCATGATTGGTGTGGGCGTACGACAAGGTTGTGTGATGTCCCCATGGTTGTTCAATATATATATGGATGGGGTGATGAGAGATGTAAAAACACTTGTAATGGAGAGAGGGATTGCACTGGTAATGAATGGTGATGGATGGAGTATCTCAAATTTGTTGTATGCTGAGGATGCAATACTGCTTGTAAGTACTGGAGAAGAACTTGGTAGGCTAGTGCAGATTTTGCTGATGTCTGTGAACATCGTGCCTTGAGAGTAAATGTAGAAGAGAGTAAAGTGATGGTTATTGAGAGAGAAAAGGTGACTCCCAGTGCAATGTTACAGTGAATGGAGAGAGACGAATTGTTGAAAGAGTTCAAATACTTGGGTATAGTGAAAGAAAAGAGAGGAAAATGTGTAAAGAAGTTGAAAGTAGAGTGACACAAGGAAAAAAGGTAGCTGGTGCAATGAAGGTCTTGATAAGAAACAGAGGCTTGAGTATTTCAGCTGCTTGAGGCTTACATGAAGGAGTGTTATTTCCAACTTTAGCAAATGGATGTGAGACTATGGTGCGGCATGAAAATGAAAAGTCAAGAGTAAGAGTAGTGGAGATGGGACTACTGAGGAATGTATGTGGAGTACAGAGGGAGGAAAGGATTCGATATAATGAGATTCATGAAAGATGTGGAGTGAGGAAGTTGGTGGACACCCGAATCGAAGAGAGTGTACTGAGATGGTATTTCATGTGGAGAGAATGGATAACAATGGAGTGGTAAAACAGGTATATCTAAGCAAATTTGAAGGAGGGAGGAGGCGATGTAGGCCAAGGAGAAGGTGGAGAGATATGGTGGATGAGTGTGTGAGGATGAGAAGTTTGGAAGTTGTTGAGGCTAGGGAACTGACAAGAGATCGAGCTGGCTGGATGAATGTTGTGAGGAGAAGTGCATGATCAAGGATTGGCACCCCTTTTTAACAGTTCATTGTCTGGATTGACTCAATCAGATACGTTTATTTGAAGCTACAGAATGTGGTGAATGTTTCTGGCGTATCTGATAGAGCCAGGATTCCGGGGGCTTGAATGTTGAGTGAATGGACGCATGGCCTATTGGATTGGGCAGATTTGGGCTGTCTAGACATTGCTACTCCTCACCCAGCCATAGGGTGGGAAGGAGGTCTCGTTGATGATGATGACTAAATGCTCTGAACTCTCCAACTTGAATTCTTCCTGCTCCTTCTGGCACCTTGCCAAAAACCTTTCTAATAACTTTACTTCATCATTCTTCCTTCCTCCTTTTCACTCTGATGGCTCTGTAGCTATATCTTCTACTGATAAAGCAAAACTCTTCGCTTAGACTTCTCTCCTTCAGTTCCACCCTGGACGATTCCAGTGCTGTTCCTCCAACACTTTCAACTGATGTATTTTCTGCCATCACTGGCCTCATTTCTAACAAGGCATATAGGCCTGATGGGGTCCCTCCTGTTGTCCTCAAGAACTGTGCTTCTGTGCTTACTCCCAGTCTTGGTAAACTCTTTCACCTTTATGTGTCAACTTGCACCTTTACCTCTTGCTGGAAGCTTGCTCTCATGCAGCATATTCCAAAGATGGGTGACCATTCCCAACCCTCTAACTATCGCCCAATTGCTGTAACATCTTGTGTCTCAAACGTTTTTGATTCTGTTCTTAACAAAATTTTAAAACACCTTTCTTATCACAACCTTTTTTCTGATCATCAGTATGGGTTCCATCAGGGATGCTCCACTGGTGATCTTACCTACCTTCCAGACTCCTGTCATCGTCCTTTCAGGACTTTGACGAAAGCCTTGCCATTGCACTTGACATCTCAAAGGCCTTCGATGGAGTCTGGCTTTAATCTTTAATTTTCAGACTTCCCTTATACAGTTTCTCCTCTTCTATTGTTGCCTTCATCTCTAGCTTCCTTTCTGGTTGTTCTGTAGCTGCTGTTGCAGATGGTCACCATTCTTCTCCTAGATATATCATCGGGGGTGTTCCTCAGGACTCTGTCTTGTCACCAACTCTCTTCCTTTTATTCATCAGTGACCTTCTGTGCCATACATCTAACTTTGTTCGCTGATACGCTGATGACTCCACTCTTCACCTTTTCATTAGCTTCCTGCAGTGTCCATCTCAGCAGTTACTTCAACAAACAAGAGATGTAGCTATGACACACCTAATGTCTGATTTGGCTCGTATCTCTGCCTGGGGTAAAAGTAACCTTGTTGCTTTTAATGCTTGAAAAACTTAGTTCTTATACCTATCAACCCTACAAAATCTTCCACAGGAGTACCCACTAATGTTTAATAACATTCAGATCAATCCTGCACACATGGGGTTTCATTCTCTCAGGATTTATCTTGGAAAGATCATATTACATCTCTTGCAAAATCTGCTTCCAAGAGATTAGGCATCCTTAGCCAGCTCCATACCTGCACTGTTGTTGACTTTATACCCGGGTTTTATTCATCTCTATGTAAAGTACAACTCTCGTGTGGGGAGGCACCCCACATACAGCTCTTCTCAATGGGGTGGAGTCAGAGGCATTTCGTCTCATTAACTCTCCCCCTCTTACTGGCTCCCGTCAACCTCTGTCTGCTCGCCTCACTGTTGCATCTTTATCTCTTTTTTTTGTTGCTGCTTCAGTGATCACTATTCCTCAAGACTGTCTGCTTGCATCCCACCACCACTACGACAGGTGTGTAGCACCTGTCTAGCAACAAACTCTCATCCCTTTTCTGTCCAGCTCTCTAATGCAAGAGTTAACCATTCCTCCCAGTCCTTCATATATGCAACAGGTCAGCTCTGGAACTGCCTTCTTCTGTCTGAATTTCGTACTTCCTATGATCTCCAGTTTTTCAAATGCAGTGTGTCCAGGCATCTCGAAATGAATGGATCTTGAATTTAGCTCTTTTTTTTTTTTTTTTTTTTTTTTTTTTAATAGTAAATTGGTGCAGGCTCCTGGTCTTTGGTTCTTGCTTCCTTTCCTTTAAATTCATTCATTCGTCATCTAATCCTGTGTTGTCCAATGAGGAGTGGTAAAAAAAAAAAAAAAAAATTTCACAGGGACTAACAATTGCTGCCCCTTTTATGCCAGGACCGTGTGCGGGCAGCGCAGGCACTGGTGATGCGGCTGAAGAAAACCTCAATTGGGGAACATGTGCAGGAGTTTGAGAAAGTATCGCTGGCCTACCTCTCACTGGCTAATTGGGCTGACAACATAGACACTAATCAGCAACCAGGTCAACGGGTAAGCAAATTTTATAAAAGCACATCTGTTTCAATGTTGTTGTTGCTGTTTAATCACAGTCTGTTCAGCCAAGCAGACCAATGAAAATAGGTAAACTGCTTCTGTGGGGCTGTCCTTATGCCAGGTGAAGATCGACCATAAACAACCACTTGATGAAGCTGAAATATAAATATAATGCAATAAATTTGTTTGTACTGAAAGTAGACTATATTGTAAATGTTATAAATTATCTCCCAAAGATATTCTACCTGAAATCAGTATCTGTCCTTCCCACAGTACAGTATTATTTGTTTATTGCAGGTGAAAATCGACTTAAAGCAGCCACTGTTTCAGCTTAGGGATCAATGTTATCAGTGATTCTACTGTACACATATGTTATTTAAAATAGATTTACCATACAGAGATATCTATGCTTCCCCCAGTATGTTTTTGTCATCTCATATTGCAGGTGAAAATTTACCCTAAGCCACCACAGGTATATCTTAAGGATCTACAGTATGTTTTTAGTAGATTCATCTTAAAAGTTCTAATCAAACTAAATTCAGTCATAGACAGAATAGTTTTCTTTGCTTCTCTTATCCCAGGTGCAAATCGACCCCGAGCAGCCACTGATGCGACTCAACAATCTCAGCTACACCACTGCCCTCACCCGGCCCTTGCAAGTCCAATCCTCCTGCTGTTACAACCCCCCACCCATCATCAGCTGGGGGAACTTGTGTACCTTTGTAGGAGGGAACAACGCACCAAAACAACTGACTGTTAAGACCTCGGATGGGCTCCAGTTGTTTGAGTTACTAAAGGGGCAAGATGACCTTAGACAGGATGCTGTTATGGAGCAGGTAAGAGAGACACACACACAGACAGACAGAGACAGACAGATAATCTTACCTGTCAAAACCTAATTTACCCCATTGAGATGTAGGGGCCTGAGAGTAAGCTTCTGTATCTGATGCCCAATTGGCTTCTGATTTTGCTTCATTTTTTACAACTAAGATATCTCGCATAAGAAATTATTTAGACAACAGTTCTCCTAGTGAAGTGTGTGCAGTTTATTTCCAATCATGGTTCACTGGGGGTCATTTGCTTTCAACATTTCATCCACTGGATGTAAACAAAGTCAAATGTTACATCAGAGAACTTAACAAAACATTTTGCCTACTTGATCTGTGTAACATGTCACAACTACCAGATGTGTATGAGCATGCTGCAGAAGTTATCTGCAACTTAATAAATAGATACTTCTTAGAAAGTGATTTTGTGCAGTCTGAATATTGTGCTTTGCTTAGGCCGCTAATTAAGAACCCTGGCCTTGATGTCTCGAGAGCATAACAGATTATCATTGTGACTTTCTTAACCAAGATTATTGAGTGGACCATACTTGAACAGCTCATACCACTACTGGAACACAACAGAGTTGTTCCTGTTGTTCAGTCAGCATACAGAAAATACCATTCAACTGAAACCACCAACAAGGATTCATAGTGACTTGGTGGCAAACACTTGTAGTGGGATGTCCTCTCTCCTAGTTCTGTTGGATCTGTCTGCAGCTTTTGATACAGTAGATCATAAATTATTGTTGGATGATCTGTATTTTTATGACGTTCATGATAGTGCTGTTTTGCTTCTTAAGTTGTATCTGTCGGACAGATCTCAGAGAGTGGTTTTTGATTACGCTAGCTCTGATTCGCTCCCCATCTGTTCGGAGTCCCTCAAGGATCAGTTTTGGGTCCAGTTCTATTTACTATATACACGAGTAGTTTATCGTCTTGGTGCTCACGATGTGTCCTATCATTTTTATGCTGATGGCATACAACTCTGTGTTAAGATGTCAGACATTGATAGTACCAAGACTTAGCTTGAATCTCTAATGTCTGATATTAAGATTTGGATGGCTGGAGGAAACTAAAGCTGAATAATGGTAAAACTGAGATCATCATCCTCTAAGGAAACAGAAGGGATGATGACACTGATAATGCCCTGGCTTTGAACATTGGTGTGTCACAGTTTCTTCCAGTCCATTCTGTTCGAAATCTGGGTGTTTATCTTAATTTGAAGTTACAATAAATCCTCGTTTTTCACGGCTTGGATGTTCCATCCAAACTGCTTGAAGCACGAAGCATCGAATTGCGAAGTTAAGAATCAATGGGAAAAATAGAGGAGTGTTCCGGTGGGACATGTACCTACCCTATCAGAAAGTACTATAACACCAAACAGGCCCTACCCAAAAGTAAATGAAGTGTGTTTACTAGTGCTAAAACAGCATAACGCAATAAACATTTACCTGAAAAGACATTAAAGCTGTTATAAAGAGCTGGAACACCAAAAATCCTTATCAGAAATAAAGTGAAGACTGGCTTGAGTGGCAGGTGAAGGTGTGTTGAGGGTAGATGGGCTAGTTAATAGGTGACATGGGCCTCTCTGGGGAAGCCCCATCACCTATGCCGAAGCCCTCGAAGTTGAACTCAGGCTCCAGCACCTCCATTTCCTCTCTGTCCACCTCTCCTTCATCCACCCCTTGCAGAATAGCAGCCACATTCTGTCTCATGAAAATATCATGTGATCCAGGCTTGTCTCTGCTCCTGTATGTTTCTGTTGTAGATGGCCATCACTTGGGACTTCAGATCACTAAAGGTCAATAGGATGTTGGTAGCCTCAGGCATAGTCCTGGTGTATACATCGAAGGTGGTTGCCATGTCGGTTATGGTGGACAGGGTGGTCTCAAGATGGCCAGCAACAAATGAGCATCAGTATGTGTCATCGGCTGCCGGCTGGGAGCATTGAATTGTGGGGAAATTCGCGAATTGTGAGACAACTTGGAAAATTTTTTCTTTCATGAAAAATGAGGCGTTGAAGTAAAATGCGTCCAAATACGGGGACTTACTGTATATTACAAAGAACATATTAATCAGGTTGCCATAGGGTCTAACTTGCATATCAGAATTCCGTACTTTGTGAGAAAGTTCTTGAAAAGACGTTGCCTCTTAACATTAGTCTACGTAGTGGTCTTGTCTCATGTCGAGTATTGTTAATCACTGTGGATTGGTTTTCCGAACAATGTACTAACAAAAGTTCAGTCTGTGTTGGACAGGGTAGCATGGCTTATCTTTGGCATCCCCCCGAGAACCTCAACTACCCCTTTTCTAATTGAGTTGTATTGGCTACCAGTAAAGGCTAGAATTGAATTTAAACTGTCCTATTACATTCAAGGTTTTTAAGTTTGGTGAATCGAAGTATCTTGCTGAATTGTTAAAACTCCCATCGGCACGCCCAGGTATGATGTTACATAGTGAAGATGATTCCTTGCATCTTAACAAACCTGGAGCCATTCACCAGTCATCTTTCTCTAATTGTTCTTTTATGTATAGAGCCCCTAGATTATATAATAGATTGCCATTGTCCGTGAGACAGCTCTCTTCTGTTCAATCCTTTAAGAGACAGCTGAAAGTCTTTCATTTTTCAAAATGCTATGACCTGGAGAGAGGTATTATGACAGATGATTATAGAGTTTACTTATTGCCACTTTCATATATTTTTGTTTTTACTGATGTAGCTTGTATGGTATATGAGAGAGGTCATTCTTGTACAGTAGTTGTAAAAATAATGTATATATATGTGTGTGTCGAGCGTTAGTGAATTCCCAAAGGAAGAAGTGGCACTTTTGAGAAAGAAAAGACCAGACTATTATCCATCTATCCATCATCCAATCCTACGTTGCCCCATGAGGAGCGTAGAAGCCCAGGGCTAGGCAGTTGGTCCTGACATTTAAGATGACAGTGACCAACCTTACTCATCCCTCAGTGGCATTATATGAGCAGTAAACCCCAATCACCCCTTGGATATAAACCTTCACCGGCTCAATCTGATTGGGGCACAATAATTACCCACTAAACCACCAGGTGCCAAAATTTGGTTATATGGTTATTATTATTATTATTATTATTATTGGGGGTGCTCACCATCCACTCACTCACTGTAATGCTGCTCTCGGGTGTCTGCCTTTTCCTCTCCTCCCTCCATTCCATCCTTCCTCATCTTTCTTTACTTCATTCTTTCCTCGTCCTTCTGCCTGCAGATGACTTTACACTCCCTCTTTTGTCTTTCTTTCCTTCAATCTTTTCTGTTCCTTCTGCCTATGGGTGACTCTACACTGAGTAACAAGCCAAATGGTTTCCTGTACACCAGGAAACCATTTACTTGGCTGGGTGGTAACCATATAACCAAATTTTGGCACCGAGTGGTTTAGTGGGTAATTGCGGCACTCCAATCGGATTGAGCCGGTTAAGGTTTATATTCAAGGGGTGGGTGGAGTTATTGTTCACATAATGCCACTCAGGGATGAGTGAGGCTGGTCACTCTCATCTTAAATGTCAGGACAAACATGCCTAGCCCCGGGCTCCTGTGCTCCTCAAGGGGCAAAGTAGGATTGGATGATGGATGGATGGATGGATTATTATTATTACTATATTATTATTATTATTATTATAGTGGTAGGTGGTGGCGACCATCATTCTCTCACTTGATGTAGTGTTGCCTGCTTCTTCCTTAGCCTTTATCATTCTTTTTCTGTGCCTGCCCTTCTCTCTTCCTCTTTCTCCCATCTTTCCTGTCACTACTTATTGCTTTTCTTTCCGTTACAGGTGGCTTTACATTGAGTGACAAGCCAAATGGTTTCCTGTAAGCCAAGAAACCATTTACAACGCTGGGTGATAACCATATAACCAAACCATACGTGCTCCCTATGTGTCAAGTGGGTTTAGTGGAGGGTTAGTGCCCCTCCCTGTAAAACAAATAACTCAAAGTCAAATGGCCACCCCGTACAGGATTATGGCGTCTGGCAATAGATAGATAGATAGATTATTATTGTTATTATCAGCTAGTCAGGTCAGGTGCGGGTAAAGGGATGGGTCTATTATGATGTGGCAAGGGTAAACCAGCTCTGCTGTCGGGCCCTGCTGCGGATGTCACTGACTGCACTGCGCAATTGACCTTTGTGCGGTGTGGTGCGGTGAGGATCTGTCCCTTCTCCCCTCTGGGGCTAAGATGCTAATGAATGTGTTTGAATGGACGAGTAAATGGGGAGTGTGTCATCCTGTCTCGGCTACCTCCCTTTCCTTGAGGGAAGCTGCCTAGGTACATATAGATAGTTAGATTATAATTATTATTATTATTACCATAGTCCAGTCCACATAAGGGTAGATAACCAGCCTACTTCCCTTGTGGCATTACAAGATCGAAAAGCCTCTAGTCACCTCTTGGGGGGTCAGATCTTATGCAGGGCCATCACCCCGACAAGGGTGTTTTAACCACTAGACCACCAGGGAGTATAAATTATTATTCTTACCTGTTGCCAGTTCCAAAATATCACAACTTTTTCCCATCATTTGGACTGAGTAGCCAAGCTCAGGATTCCTATGCTCCTGGTGCAGCAATGCTTGATCAGATGAAGATACAACAGTTTCATTTTGTAAGTTTAAATTCTTCGGTTTGAACAGTTGTTGACACAACCCGTTTCACATGTAAGTCTTTGTAACTGCAGGTATTTGGTATTGTAAATCAGCTCCTCGCCCAGAACCGCAACACCCGTGAGCGTGGCCTGTCTGTACGAACCTACCAAGTCGTGCCTTTATCACAGACGAGTGGCCTTATCCAGTGGTGCAACAACACACAGGTAATATAGCATCATCTTCGTTGTCGAAGATATCATCATCATAATCATCAGTGGTTACTGCTCTTTTGAACTCTGGTCACATCACCCCTCCATTATGGCGGGTGTGTAGCACCCTTCTGGCAGCACACTCATCCCTGTTCTGTCCAACTCCTCATTACAAGAATTTACTGATACTTCGTCATTTATGTCTGCAATGAGTCAGCTCTGCAAATATCTTCCAGTACCTGTATTTCCCTCTGCTTATGACCTCCAGTCTTTAAAACAGTTTTTCCAGTCATAAGAAAATAAGAGGATCTTGAATTTGGCTGTCTCGTGTTTGTTTCTTTCTTGGAGCGAACAAAAGTTTGGCAGGCTTCTAACCTTTGGTAAATTTGTCTTTTGCATAGAAAAAAAAAAAAAACTCAATATCATTATGTAGGAGGAGACCGTAGCACGTGCCGAACAGGGTGGTACTCCCGAGGGGAATGGGAATGCTGGTGATAGGGAGAGT
The DNA here is from genome assembly GCF_032717465.1 of Coenobita brevimanus. Taxonomy (NCBI): domain Eukaryota; kingdom Metazoa; phylum Arthropoda; class Malacostraca; order Decapoda; family Coenobitidae; genus Coenobita; species Coenobita brevimanus. Next base: position 5,306,022 of record NC_137061.1, on the reverse strand, counting down.
TGGAGCTCCTGTTTCACTAGCTGACCTTTTTAGTGTGACAGTAACATGGAGAGTAGACCAGCATACTCTCCCAAACATTTCCACTAATTATCCTTTGCGCTACACCACACGCACTATACATTTCACACAACGTATCCCACTACGTTACAGGGGTTGGCACCAGCAAGGGCATGCGGCCAGAAAACTTTGCCCCCACTACCTAGTGGCGGACTTCTGGGGGGAGGCGTGACGGGGTTCCGCCGGCATAAATCTTGGGTCCAGGGTGAGATGGGGCTCAGGCCTGTGCTAGAGGGTACAGGGCATTGCGGTTCCCAGGCTGCCGCTTCCGCCCAATAGAGAGGGGCCTGAACCTGGGAGTAGCGCCCCAGGAGGCTGCCCTATCAGTGGGTGTATAATAGCGGGATAGTTGCAGTGCCAAGGCGCGCTTGGAGGGTGTCCCTGCAGCTGTCCTGGCAGGGTGCCCCGAGGCCACTACCACAGCCACTGGCAAACTGGTGGGCTAAGGGTCCCAGATCCATTCCCTGGACCTAGGACTGTGCATTGAGTGGGGCCTGCGGTATGTCTTTCCCTCTTTTATTAATACTGAATATGACAAAACACAAGAAAAAATTTAAAAGCAAGCCTGAGGACAGTAAATCACCCAGGGGGATGAGGGTGAGTTCATGGAATGTAGGAAGTTTGAGGGGAAGAGCGGGGGAAGACGTTGAGGCATTCAGTAGGAGGTGGGTGGATGCAGCTTGTTTGCAGGAAGTCCGGTACAGGGGTGGATCAGCTAGAAAGATTGTTGGGAAGGACTATTGCTGTAAGTTGTTTTGGCTGGGGGGGACAGATGGATATGGAGGTGTTGGTGTGATGGTTGTGGAAAAATGGGTGGAATATGTTATGAATGTTATGAGAGTAAGCGATAGGATATTGGTAGTGAAAATTCTGTTGAAGGATAGCTGCGATTATATCGGCATATGCTCCACAGGCAGGATTGGATGAAGCAGAGAAAGATAGATTTTGGGATGATTTAATACATGTAGTGGGTTGTATGTGGGATGATGAGATAGTGGTTTTGGGAGGGGACTTAAATGGTCTTGTAGGTGAAGCAGCACAAGGTTATGAAGGAGTGCATGGGGGATGTGCGTATGGTATAAGGAATGCAGAAGGGGAAAGGATACTCGAGTTTGGGGAGGCAACGGACACGATTGTGTGCAACACATATTTTAGGAAAAGAACAGTAGGTTAATTACGTATGAGTCTGGGGGAAATAGCAGTCAGATAGATTATTTTCTGGTCAGGAGGGCCGATAGGAGGTTAGTGAGGGATGTTAAAGTTATAGGAAGTGAGGAGTGTGTGCAGCAGTACAAACTACTGATTTGTGATATGGTGCTTAAAGAACGAGTGATGAAAAATAGGACTTATGTACCTAGGAAGAAAATATGGAAGCTGAAAAACCAAGTAGTAAGGGATGCCTTCTATAGCGAGTTGAGGAGAGTGGTGGCTGAACAGGGAGCTGTTGACAGAGGCATTAATGAACAGTACAGAGCCCTCAAGAACAATCTCTTTAGAGTTACTGATGTAACATGCGGTTGGACAAGAGGACCACCAAGACATAAAGTAACTTGATGGTGCGATAAGGGTGTAGAAGCTGCAGTTAAGGAAAAAAGAAGGCTTTTCCGGGAATGGAAGAAGGGTGGTAGCAAAGAGGAATATTTGGCTGCCAAATGTAGGGCTAGAAGAGAGGTATACAGGGCAAAGTCTAAGTCTAAATCATGGGGAAAGGAAAAATATGATATTTAGGGTGGCTGGTCAGGTGAAGAGGGATAATCGGGATATTATAGGTGAGCAGTGTGTGACGAATGACGAAGGAAGGGTAGTGGTGAGCAGTGAGGATATTAAAGATGCATGGAGAGAGCATTATAACTGGTTGTTGAATGAGGAGTTTGACTGGGACAGGGAAGGTTTGGAGTCATTAGATCCAGTGTCTGGCCCTTGGCCTTTGATTGATGCTGCTACTGTGAGTGAGGCAATAGGCAGGATGCAGGTGGGGAAGGCAACAGGTGCGTCTGGGTTGACTGCCAAAATGTTGAAGGCCTCAGGAGATATAGGGGTGAAGTTAGTCACTGACCTGATAATTAGGATTATTTATGAGTGTGTTGTCCCAGATGATTGGCTGAAGAGTGTAATTGTAAATGTATATAAAGGAAGGGTGATGCCCTGGAAAGAGGAAATTATAGAGGTATAAAGCTTTTAGATCAGATAATGAAGGTAATGGAGAGAGTTCTAGAAGGTATGATTAGAGAAAGAGTGAATATTGATGAGATGCAGTGGTTTATGCCAGGTAGGGGGACCACTGATGCCATATTCATTGTTTAACAGCTTCAGGAAAAATATATTGGTAGGAGAAGGGATCTTTATTTTGTTTTTGTTGATTTGGAAAAGGCCTTTGACAGAGTCCCTAGAGAGGTGGTGAAGTTGGCAATGAGAAAGCTTGGCTTGGAGGAGTGGCTGGTTAGGGTGGTTATGGCTGTGTATGTGGGTGCTCACACCCAGGTAAGGGTGAATGGAGATTTGAGTTATGGGTTTTCCATGAATGTTGGTGTGCATCAGGGGTCCGTTTTGAGTCCCATGTTGTTTATCATGGTACTTGAAGCCCTTTCACGTGACTTTAGAAATGGACTTCCGTGGGAGTTGTTGTATGCTGATGATTTGGTGTTGATTGCAGAGAATGAAAGGGAGGCGGAGGAAAGGTTTAGGAAATGGAGAGGTGGTATGGGGCACAAGGGCCTAAGGGTAAATGCAGATAAAACAAGTGATGATATCTAGGGTTGGTGGCGGTACTGTCAAAGACGAGGGAGAGTGGCCATGTGCAGTTTGCCACAGGGGCGTGGGAAGTAATTCCATCTTGTGCGGTGTTTGTGATAAATGGGTGCATAAGAGATGTAGTGGTATCAGAGGTAGACTGCGAGATAATGCTGATTTTATGTGTACGATGTGTCGGGGAGAGCAGGTGGAGATTGTCAGACATGAAAGAATTGAACTTGCTGGTGAATCTCTTGAGTGTGTGGAAGAGTTTTGTTATTTGAGAGACATGTTGTGTGCTGGAGGTGGGGCTGGAGCTAGTTCTTTGGCTAGGGTGAGAAGTGGTTGGAAGAAGTTCAGGGAGCTCTTGTCTCTCCTGACATTGAGAGGACTCTCCCCACGTGCTAAGGGGTCTTTGTATGCAGCATGTGTTAGGAGTGTAATGCTGTATGGTAGTGAGACCTGGGCAGTGAAGGAGGAGGATATTCACCGGCTCAGACAAACAGAAATGACAATGATTAGGTGGATGTGTAGTGCGTCCTTGTGTCCAAGGTCTGGGGGAGCTGGGTTTATGATGGAAGAGTTGAGAGGTAGGATGGTACTGGAGTGTATTGGTGTTGTGATGAGGAGAGGTAGATTGAGATGGTTTGGACATGTGGAGAGGATGGGGGATGATAATTGGGTGAGGAGGGTGAGAAGTGTTAATATTGGTGGTGGGGTTATGAGGGGTAGACCGAGAGAGACATGGGACGAGGTCATTAAGTGTGATCTCAGGGTTAAGGGACTGAACAGGGAGGCTGCAAAAGATCGTGCAGCATCGAGAGCCGCCATTAGGTGACCAAGACCGATGCATGCAAGCATGTTGGAGCCTTTAAAAATGAAACGAAACGAAACATCATCATCATCACACCAAAAAATATGATTACTCAGGTATGTCTTTAATGTGGTGGATGGGGGCGCTCATCATCCACTCACTCAATGTAGAGATGCCATATGATCCCTACACTGAGTGACAAGCCAAATGGTTTTCTGTACCCAGGAAACCATTTGCTACGTGGGATGATAACCATATAAGTGGGGTTTCTGGCAGGGTTAAGTGTCCCCCAGATCCTCCTATCCAGAATCACTTAATCATGGCAGTCATTTCAGAGAGCCTCGGAGGGCCCAATACCTGCCCAGGGCCCCAACCAAATGGGCAGATTCGCATGGCCATGTGGAATGTGAGAGGTGTGAATGAGGAGAGCAAGAGGATGGAAGTGGTGAATGTGTTCAGGAGTGCGAGATATGCGGTGATGGGATTGTGTGAAACGAAGATGAAAGGGTGTGAAGTGGAGGAGTGGGAGGATGTGAAATGTGTAAGATCGGGAATGAATGGGCGAGGAAGATGCAAGGAAGTTGCTTTGTTAATGAATGAGGTGTGGCAGAGTGGAATGAGAGACTACAAATGTGTCAGCTCGAGGTGTATGTATGTCAAGTTCAAGTTTGAGAAGGTGAAAGTGGCAGTGATTGTAGCGTATGCACTGTATGAGGACAGGATTGAGAGAAAGACAGGTTTGGGATGAGGTGGATGAAGTAGTGGGAGAAATGCCCAGGAGCTATAAAGTGATTGTAATGGGGGATATGAATGGAAGAGTAGGCACTGGTCCTGAGGATGACATAATGGGTTGTTATGGAGTACCAGGAGAAAATGATAATGGGAAGCGACTAAAGGATATGTGTCGGAGAGGAGGTTGTGCATTTATAACTCGTATTTCAAACACAAAGATGCACATAAATATACATGGTATAGAGGGAACAGGAATCGTTTTGAAAGAAGCCTGATTGATTACGTTCTCGTAGAGAGTTCGATGATGGGAGTGGTTGCTGATACGAGGGCCGTGAGAGGACGATGTTGAGGTCTGCCAGATCATGTGATTGTGGTATGCTAGATCAAGCTGAGAGGAGTGAGGTGGATCAGGAGACAGATGGGCAGTCAAAGAGAAAGACTGAAAGTTGAGGAGCTGAGGATCAAAGAATGGCAGATGATTACAGGACCAAAGTAGAAGAGGAGTTAGAATTAGTGAATCGGAATAAAATGGATCGGGACAGCCTGTGGAATGCATATAGGGATTGCCTAGTTAGGAATGCTAAAGCCGTTTGTGGTGTGGGAAGAGTAACAACAAAGAAGGAGGATGAAATGGCATGGTTGGATGAGGAGATTAAGAGAGCAGTGGAGGAAAAGAGGAACAAGTGGTTGAAATGGTTACAGGACAGGGGTTCAGTTGAAATAACTGAATATATTGAGAGCAAGAAGTACGTAAAGAGACTAGTGAAGAGGAAAATGAAGGAGGTAAATGATGATCTAGGAAGAAAAATGAATGCGAACTACTCTGAAAATAGGAAGTTATTCATGGAATGAGGTGCAGAAATGTAGAAGTTTGGTGTGAAGGCTGTAGGTGGTAGATTATTAACCTATGGGGATGAAGTAAGGACAAGACGGAAAGAATATATTGAAAGCCTGATGAATGGGAATAGAGAGAGCAGAGCGCCTGTAAACATGATTGGTTTGGGGGATGTGCAGAGAAGAAGTGCAGTCCCAGGAGATGTGACACTCACACAGGTGAAGAGTGCTGTGAAGCAGCTAAAAATGGGAAAGTAGCTGGGGTTGATGAGGTGTATGCAGAGATGCTTAAGTGTAGTGGAGAGAGTGGAATGAAGTGCTTGTTGGAGATATGTAAGAAGGCATGGATGAGTGAAACTGCCTGCAGAGTGGAAAAGGCTGTGATTGTACCCCTGTACAAAAATAAAGGTGAGTGAAGTGAGTGCAAGATATTGAGACATAATTTTATTGAGTGTTGTAGGGAAGGTATATGGAAGAATTATTATAGAGAGGATAAGAGAGAGATATCAAAAGTCCTAATGAGTGATGAACAGGGTGGCTTTAGAAGTGGCAGAGGATGTGTGGATCAGATATTTGCAGTGAGACAGATAGCAGAGAAGGCTTGTGAGAAAGATCATAAGGTGTTTATGGCATTCATGGATCTGGAAAAAGTATAAGACACTGTGGACAGAGAGGGAGTGTGGAAAGTTCTGTGCATGTACAGTGTAGATAGTAAGCTGCTAGGTGCCATCAAGAGTTTTTATAATGGTAGTGAAGCATGTGTAAGGGTTAATGGGCATCTAAGTGACTGGTTCACAATCGGTGTGGGCGTGCAACAAGGTTGTGTGATGTCCCCTTGGTTGTTCAATATATATATGGATGGGGTGATGAGAGAAATAAAAACACTAGTAATGAAGAAAAGGGTGGTGTTGGTAATGAATGGTGATGGATGGAATATCTCTTATTTGTTGTATGCTGATGATACAGTGCTGCTTGCTAGTACCGGGCAAGAACTTGGTAGGCAAGTGCAGAGTTTTGCTGATGTCTGTGAGTGTCATGCCTTGAGAGTGAATGTAAAAAAGAGTTAAGTAATGGTTATTGAGAGAGAAGATGACTCCCAGTGCAGTGTTACAGTGAATGGAGAGTGACTGGACTTGGTGAGAGTTCAAATACCTGCGTACAGTGATAGAAAAGAGAGGAAAATGTGCAAAAGAAGTTGAAAGTAGAGTGACACAAGGAAGAAAAGTAACTGGTGCAATGAAGGCCTTGATAAGAAACAGAGGCTTGAGTGTTGCAGCTGCACGAGGCATACATGAAGGAGTGTTAGCGTCAACTAACATATGGATGTGAGACTATAGTGTGGCATGAGAATGAGAAGTCAAGAGTAAGAGTAGTGGAGATGGGACTGCTGAGGAATGTATGTGGAGTACAGAGGGTGGACAGGATACGAAGTAATGTGATTCGTGAAAGATGTGGAGTGAGGAAGTCGGTGGACATCAGAATCGAAGAGAGTGTGCTGAGATGGTATTTCATGTGGAAAGAGTGGATAAACAATAGAGTGGTGAAAAATGTATATCTGAACAAATTTGAAGGAGGGAAGAGGTGTGGTAGGCCAAGGAGAAGGTGGAGAGATATGGTGGATGAGTGTGTGAGGAAGAGAAGTTGGGAAGTCAATGAGGCTAGGGAACTGACAAGAGATCGAGCCAGCTGGATGAATGTTGTGAGGAGAAGTGCATGATCAGTGATTTGGCACTCCTTTTTAACGTGGCAGTGTCCGGATTGACTCAATCAGATACGTTTATTTGAAGCTACAGAACGTGGTGAATGTTTTTGGCGTATCAGATAGTGCCGGGATTCTGGGGGCTTGAATGATGAGTGATTGGAAGTGTGGATTGGGCAGATTTGGGCTGTCTGGACATTGCTATTCCTCACCCATCCCTCGGGTTGGAAAGGAGGTCCAAATGATGATGTCTTTAATACAGAATTTAATGTTTTCCTTGTGTGTTTGCAGTCATTTGGTACGTACCTAATGGGGAGTGATAAGAAAAGCGGTGCACACAAGCTGTACAACCCAAGTGACTATTCCCCTTACGCGTGTTATCAAAAGATGTTCGAGGCAAAAGATGCACCATGGGAGCAACGTTATGAAGTGTTTAAGGTGGGGCTTTTGCATCTATTGAAGGGATAGTGAAAAAATGTTTGCGTTCAGTTAAAGATTTATCATGTTAATTCTGAATCCCTTGCACCATGTTAAAATGTGTCTGTCTATCCATTTCTAGATGCCTTAATCCCATAAAAGGTAGCCACGAAAAATCACTTCCACATCACTGTCCTTTGCCATTTGACTGCTTTCCCTCTGACTCCCCTGTTTTCTCACACATCTCTCCACTTCATCCCTCCATCTCATCCTTGGTCTCCCCCACTTCCCTAATCACTTGTTCTCCACCTCAGATAATGCTTTCTTATTCCCAGGATATCCTAAACTACTTCTGACAGTATTGCCTTGTTATTACCAAGATATCCTTGAGCACTTCCATCCTTTGTTCACTTCTTCCCTACTGCTACTACTACTGCAACTACTACTGCAACTACTGCTGCTACTACTGCTACTGCTGCTACTACTACTACTACTACTACTACTACATTATTATTATTATTATTACATCATCATCTTTGTATCTCATTCGTAGGACATCATCAGACACTTCCACCCAGTGTTCCATCACTTCTTCCTGGAGCAGTACCCATCGGTGCAGGAGTGGCAGAGGCGTCGTGTGGCATACACACGGTCAGTCGCCACCACCTCAATGGTCGGCTATGTCCTGGGCCTGGGTGACCGACACCCAGAGAACATACTCATTGACCGATCCACTGCCGAGCTCATCCACATTGACCTCGGGATTGCCTTTGAGCTGGGGAAAGTCCTGCCCACCCCAGAGACCGTACCTTTTCGTTTGACACAGGTATGACATGGAAAAATTACACTTTCATCATCAGAACAACTCTAGTATTACATAAAATCCTTATCCATGTTGACCTAGGACTTCATTTAAGTTGGGGAAAGTCCTGCTGCCCACTCCATGGCCTGTACACTTCCATATGACACAGGTTACGCTGAAAATTATTACCCTCACATGCTCAGGATTATTCTAGGATGGCCATATGGTCAGGAGAACTGTAGTATTCTGTTTCAGGTAATTCCAAGGCTAAACTGTACAGAAACATGATTATTATTATTATTATTATTATCATCATCATCATCATCATCCGGACCTCCTTTCCCACCCTTGGGCATTTTAATTTTGGTATCCTCACAAAAAATATAATTTTAATACAGTGTATGGGTAGAGTACATTTTGCTCATTTAAGCCACAGTAAATGGAGGAAGTTAAGAGACCAAAGAGAAAGTTATATGTAGAGGGAAAGAGAGAGGTGAAAAGATTAGTAAGAGAGAGTAAGAAGAAAGTGGAATTTGAGTGTAAAGTGGAGGGAATCTAAGAAAATGTTCTGATAGGAGGTAAAGAGAGTTAGACAGGGTGATAAAGAAGTTAGTAGGGGAGTGAAAGATAAAAATGGTAGATTGATAGTGGAGAAGGGAGAAAAAGTGAATGGACAGAGAGAACAGTGTAAGGAACTGTTAAATATAGAAAATGAAATTAATGTTAGTATAAGTGGCTGGGAGAAGGAGGGAGGTGGGAAGGGAGGAAGAGATCAGTAAGATGGATGTAGTGGAAGCAGTGAAGAAAGTCAAAATGGGGGAATCCCCAGGAACTGATGGAGTGTGTGGTGAAATGATGAAACATTGGTGAAATATAATAGTAGAATGGATGTGGAAGATGTGCAGATTGGCCTGGGAGGAAGGTAGAGTCCTGGAGGATTGGAAATCAGGTATAATTATTCCCCTGTACAAAGAAAAAGGGGAAAAAGAAGTACAACCTATATGTGGTAATCATAGAGGCATTTGTCTTCTTAGTGTAATAGGAAAGTACGAGGTGCTACCCAAAAGTTCCAATAATTAGAACAGAGGAAGCCAACCGTTTGTTTTTGCCACTAGGAGGAGTCAGCAGCACCCCTTGTGCATCGGTGTGGCCCCAGCTGTGTCTGTGGGTAGACGTGTTGTTGAGCTATGGTTTCTATTGTAATGTGGTGTGTAGGTGGTTTGGTGGTTTTGCAATGGTGGGCCAGTGGTGCAACAATGTCAAGTTGATATTGATCATTTTCTTCAATATCCAAGGGATTGTTCACAAGGAATTCATCCCACCCAGTCAATCTGTCAGCGGAAAGTTTTACTGCGAAGTTTTGCAGCTTCTGAGGGAGAACATCCACCGCAAACGTCCAGAACAGTGGAAAAATAAGGACTGGGTCCTGCATCATGACAACGCCCCCGCCCACACATCAGTTTTTGTCTGGCAGTTCCTGGCTTCCACTAACATGATAGTCATTCACCACCCACCCTATTCACCTGACCTTGCCCTCTGTGACTTTCTCCTGTTCCCAAGCTGAAATTACGTCTGAAAGGGCATCGATTTGACTCGATTGAGGAGATCCAGGCAGTTTTGCAGGAGGTGCTCAAGACTGTCATGCCTGAAGCCTTCCAGGGCAGGTGGGACCACTGTATACATGTCCAAGGGGATTACTTTGAAGGCAACAGTGAGAACTAGGAGGTAAGGTAACTTATTTTCCTACATCCATCCATCCATCATCCAATTCCACATTGCCCCATGAGGAGCGTAGGAGCCCGGGGCTACCATATTCAAATTACTGGAACTTTTGGGTAACACTTTGTATATGATGGGATACTTATCGACAGAGTTAGAGAAATAACAGAGGAATTAGTTGGACAAGAACAGGGAGGCTTTTGGAAGGGAAGAGGTTGTATAGGTCAGATATTCATTCCTAGATCATTAGTGGAGAAGTTTCTAGAGAAGGGAAAGAAGTGTATGCGGCTTTCATGGAGTTGGAGAAAGCATATGACAGGGTGGATAGACAAGGATTGTGGAAAGTATTAAGAATATATGGAGTAGATGGGAAGTTGTTGAATGCTGTGAAGAGTACGAATGATGGTGCTAAGGCTGCAGTGCGTGTGGATAGTGAACTGAGTTAATTTTTCTGTTTGAAGGTTGGATTGAAACAAGGATGTGTCAGGTCTTCATGGTTGTTCAGTCTGTATATGGATGGGGTTATAATATAGGTACAAGGTAGGGTAGTGGATGTTGGAATGGTCCTAATGAGAGGGAACAATGTGTGGAAACTCCCTGTACTGTTGTTTGCAGATGATACTGTGTTGCTAAGTGAAGACGAAGGGAAACTGCTAGGCTTGGTGGATGAGTCTGGGAGAGTGTGTAAGAAATAGAATATAAAGGTGAATGTAGGGAAGAGCAAAGTTATGGTTTTTGAGAGAAGTGAGGTCAATAAATGTACAATGAGGTTGGATGGGGAGGAAATGGAAAATGTGAGTGCATTTAAGTTCTTGGGTAGTTTGATGAGTAAAGCTGGAAGTTTAGAGGGTGAAGTGCTTGAAGGGGTACAACAAGGAAGAAAGGTTGCTGGTTCCTTGAAAGCAGTGATTAGAAACAGGGAATTGAGCATGGAAGTGAAAAAGTTACTGCATGACAGTATTGTGATACCAACTCTAATGTAGGGAGGTGAAGGTTGGACCTTGTTGGAGGGACAGAAGTCAAGAGTGAGAGCAGTGGAAATGAGTTATTTACGAGGAGCATGGAGAGTCACAGGGAGAGACAGACTGACAAATGGGGAAGTGAAGGAGTGTTGTGGTGTGGATGTGGATGTGATAGAAAGCGTTTGGAGAAACACATTGAGGAGGTTTGGCCATGTGGAGAGGATGGTGAGTGAGAGACTGACCAGGAGAATGTATATGAGTGAGGTGGAGGAGGGGAGAGGGAGGGGGAGGCCAAGGATGAGATGGAGGGATGGAATGGAGAGGTATATGAGAGAAGGGGGGTGTGAGCTGGGAGCAGGGCAGTGAAATGGTGGGGGACAGGATGGCATGGAGGCGATTTGTTTGTGGCCACCCCTTATGGGATTAAGGCATCTGGCAATAGATTGATAGATAAATTTGGAGTTACATGGAGAGACACACCGACAAATGAGGAAGTGAAGGAGTGTTGTGTTGTGGATGTGATAGAAAGCATTTGGAGAAATACATTGAGGTGGTTTGGTCATGTGGAGAGGATGGAGAGAGAGAGAGCCTAACGAGGAGAGTGTATGTGAGCAAGGTGGAAGGGGGGGAGAGGGACAGGGAGGCTGAGGATGATATTGAAGGATGGAGTGGAGAAGTATATGGGAGAGGGGGAGTGTGAGCTGGGGGAGGGTAATGAAATGGCAGGGGACAGGGCTAAGTGGAGGTGATTTGTTTGTGGCCATACCTTACAGGATTAAGGTGTCCAGCAATAGATAGAAAGATAGGGAAATGTTCTCTGTGCCATTGAATTTATGATAGACAAAATTAAAAGAGCACCTTGCTAAGCATACTATCTAATTGCCACAAATACAGATTACCAACATTAAGAAGCAGAAATACATCGAATCCAGAATACATATGAATATGAGAGGAACACAGTTTATCAGTTCAACACAAGACCTATATCACACTTATGACTCAATCTTGCATCCTCCCTTCCAAAATGCAGTAGTAATTGTAGTAGTTGCAGCCCCAAGTTCATTTGAGATGTAATCTGAGTAGCATGCTGATTGAATTTGGTCCCTCCCACCATCCTTCTTTTTGGGGAAAGGGGGGGAGTTGAGGGACTTATGTATAGGTGGATATTGCAACTGCTTGGTCATATCAGTGGCACCACATGAAGGCATCCCTCTCCAGCCCCTCCCTCCACATAAGAACAAGAAACAAACAACTGCCCCTCTCCCGGTGACAACCAAGTGAGATACCGAGAACCACTGTCTGACTAATTTCTTCATTCCTGCAACATTTGCAGTCCTTCCTCTAACTTTTGCATTGTTGAACACCACCTCACCTCCTCTAAACCTCACCTTCTTCTCCTGAGATTCAGCTGTCTGAGGCGAATGATAGCAAACCCTTTTGTGTCCTCCTGCTTTCTCTATACTCGATTCAAAGCCAGAAGTGGCTGTTGTGTATATGTACACAACAACGTATCTTGCACTCATATTCCAGAACTTAAATCTTCTGAATTCTCTACACTTTGGCTTTGCTGTCTTGTGATTCTCTAACTAAATATATCTATGCTGTTTACTTATCCCCTGTTGTACTGACTATGAAAAATTCTTTGACTGTCTTGCTTCTAGGATGCAGCACATCTTATTCATTAATTTCTCCTTTCTGTGGAGATTTCAGTGTTCATCACCACCTTTAGCTCTCCTTTCCTTTTGCTTATCCACCTGGTGAACAAGCCTACATCTTTTCTATCCTTAATGACCTGGAGCAGTTTGTACAGCACCCTACCCGTATGCCTGGCCGGCTTAGAGAAAGTTCCAACATACTTGACCTCTTCCTTATAATTATAATTATCCATCCATCCATCCATCATCCAATCCTATGTTGCCACATGAGGAGTGTAGAAGCCCAGGGCTAGGCAAGTTGGTCCTGACATTTAAGATGAGGGTGACCAGCCTTGCTCATCCCTGAGTGGCGTTACATGAGCACTAAACTCCAACCATCCCTTGGATGTAAACCTTCACCAGCTCAGTCTGATTGGAACGCCACAATTACCCACTAAACCGCCAGGCACCATAAACTTATGTGGTTACCACCCAGCATAGTGAATGGTTTCCTGGTGTACAGGAAACCATTTGGCTTGCCACTCAGTGTAGAGTCACCCATAGGCAGAAGGAACAGGAAAGAATGAAGGAAAGAAAGACAAAAGAGGAAATGTAAGGTCACCCATAGGCAGAAGGATGAGGAAAGAATGAAGTAAAGAAAGACAGAAGAGGAAGGAAGGAAAGGAGGGAGGAGAGGAAAGGGCACCCGAGAGCAGCACTACATCGAGTGAGTCGATAGTGAGCACTCCCACCTACCACAAATTATAATTATAATTATAATTCTGTCTATAATTCTGCTTATACTGTTAATCTTTCCTCTCCTTTGGGCTCCTCTGATCACAACCTTATCACCTTGACCTGTCCTATCGCTCCAGTAAGGCCTGTAGACCCTTGCAAGAAGCGTCAGTTGTGGCACCTGAGCTGCTGATTGGTAGGCCCTCATGCAGCACTTCTTTTATTTTCCCTGAACTAATTATTGCTTCCATGGCCAAGAGCTATGTGAGTGTGCTTAGTGCATTACGGAGGTTGTTCACTCGGGCATAGAAACATACATTCCTTTCTCATATCCTGTGACTAATGCAAAAAATCCTTGGTTTTAACCCTTACACCGCGGGCTTGTTTCCCAATGTTTTGCGTGTCCTGCGGACATATTCGGGCTCCGACAGACTCTCAAAAAAATATTTGCCAAAAATCAGTTATTAGTTCTAGAATATTAGAATTACATATGCATATGGCACATACCTTCAGCTTTCTCCGGGGATGTTTGTTGAGCCTTCGTTGATTACCGTAGGACTAGTGGAGACCTCTGAAGTTGGGTAATGATGTCTCCACTTTACACTTCCCGACAACCCGTAATATGATTACCACAGCCAGATATTATCACTATAAACACTATTCTATGATTATCAAGTAGTTTGGGATCCATACTCCAAAAAAAACCCACTGTGAAAGCAATGAAAATTACGAGCGCGTATGACCTTCCCACTTGCTCTAGTTTACTGTTGGTATTCTGTCATTTATTATTCATAAAACCCCTCACACTTTATATTTCTATTACCATATAACACTTATATATATCTGCAGTCTTTATACATAAGTTTCCTTCAGTAGTATTAGTTTATTGTCACTGAAGTTATTCAATTTTTCATTCAGTAAAATACGTAGAGAGCCACGGATTCACTTTCACTGTTATAACCTCAAGTATTTATACTCATATTCTTATATTACTAATTACTTACATTTCTATTTACATTTTCTATTGTATTTTCAATATTTACACTTCTATTTTACTTACACCATGTTATTCACTGTCACTTTCAGTAACATAAAACTATATTATACTGTTCAGTCATATGTACTGTACATCCATTGCTTTCACTTGCTATTTACACATTATTTACACATTATTTTCACATTATTTTCCTTTTCCACATGCACTTTTAGAACTGCTTCTGGCTGTGGTAATCAAAGAAGCAGGTAACACAGAGGGGAACCTGGCATTCAGCGCACTGCCAAGAGGTGCGTTTGTGCTCAGGTGTGCATCGGGTGGTATGTGCACACACCTGGCACCTGCAGATCGCAGCCTTCCTCTTGCTTGTGGCAGGCATTTGCACCAGTCTGTGCCGATCCATGTACGCCCTCTGCTCAAGTCTGTCGGGAAGTGTTACTGGATGGCGCCTTGGAGTTGCTGCTGTCACCCTACCATATCTTTCAAGCAGCTGCTGAACACAAGTCCTGGCGAACAACCTCAGGGAGAAGGACTTGGGTGACTTGACCTTCATCTTGTACAGGATGAAGGCGTTCAGCATCGTTATGTCTGTGAGATGCAGAAAAACTTTCCTGTACCACCTAGTATTCTTCCTGAGGCAGCGATCTCTCCAATCATCATGTTGGACTAGTCCACCAGCCGCATGTTGGTATTGTAGTCTAAGACAGCATCAGGTTTCCTCACAGGTTCGCCTGTCCTACGGTCGACCTTCCCACTGTCTGTCATTTCCCCCTTGTGTACGGTGGTGAGCATGTGCACAACCCTCTTGTCATGCCACCGTATTGCCAGCATCTTCTCAGACTTGCGTAGGTGCACGTCTCCTCGCTGCGAGGTTTCTGCCTCTGGGAATTTAGGGAAGTGGGCAAGATTACTCTTGACAGTGCCGCAGGAGCCGATGCCGTGCTCTGAAAGGTATTTGGTAAGTTTCGGTGCTGTATAATAGTTGTCTGTATACAGCACATGATTCCCACCAAAATACCTTTCAAGGAGCACTTTCACTACACAGCCTGAGAAGCCAAGGGGGGGTGTTTTATCCAGATTGACAGTGCTGGCTGAATAAATGATTAAGTCAAGGATGTACCCCGTCTTACAGTCGCACAGTACGAAGAACTTGATTCCAAAGCGATGGCGTTTGCTTGGAATGTACTGCACAAACCTAAGACGTCCTCTGAACAAAACCAAGGATTCGTCAATGACAACCTTCTGAAAGGGGTGGAAAAATGTCATAAACTTATCCTTCATTCTGCTCAGAATCTTCCGGATCTTCCAGAGTGGGTCGGTTTGGGAAGGTACATCATTGTCGGCAAAGTGCAAGTTTCCCATGATGTTCCGGAAGCGATCTCTGGCCATGTACTTATTGAAGGTGGGTGAGGGTAGTAAGGGGTCCATGGACCAGTATTCTTCCAACTCATGCTTCTTTGAGTGTGGCATGAGAAGCATGAGGGCGATGAACACTTACAGCTCCTGCACTCCCAGCATGGACCACTGTTGCATCTTGGCTGCACGTGTACCACTTGCAGCACATTGTGATTCATACCTGTTGGTCTCATCACATATGTGCTGCATGACTTCGTCATCGAGGAAGGCCAAAAGGAAGTCCACACACTCAGCATCCTCGTCAAGAGTGAAGACAGGCTGTATTCCTGAGGAACTCTCGTCAAAATGGAAATGTTTCGGGACAAAATCGGACCCTTCCGTCCACGCGAAGGCGTCCAGGATTCCCTGTCGTGGCGGTGTAGGGTGGGTGAGGGTGGAGGGTGGCTGTGAGGCAGATTTATCAGGTTCAAGGTCACTCACACTGACCCTGCCGTACAGCACTAGCAGCCCTTACTCTACTAGCAACTCTGCTTTTACGGGTCAGGGATTTACCTCTTCCTCTATGGCCTGCCTTCACTGTTGATGCTGGTGGTGACTCCAACGACGAAGACTCCAGAGAAAATTCAGCTGAAGAAGAGGAAGAAATGAGTGAAGTGGGGCTTGGGGAACGGGGAGGTAAATCAACTCGGGACTCATGGCGGGCTGGGTCACGCGGGGCCATTGATCCAGGGCTAACCCGCCGCCTTTTCATTCCCTTCCCAAATTCCTTCCCTTGCTGCACTAACGGCTCCTTTCCCTTGAAGCTAGGGATAACTTGGGACACTGAAGCACTCATACTAGTAGTTTCTGGCACGATTTCCTCACCCGCCTCATCACACGAATACCCCGAAGGGTCAAAGTCACTATCCATCATTACCATAGATAATTCGGCTAGTTCACGTTCCACTGCAGAGTCACTTAGTCCTTTCCTGCTTCCCCCATGAGTTTTTCTGGGTGTAGAGGTCACGGGGCCTTTTGCAATGGGCGCAGAAGCGGCAGAAATGGCGGGGCGCGAGTGCGACATGCTTTGACCACAGAGGAGGACAAGGAACTAAATGGCGCGGCTTATCTGAGAAGGCAAGGGTTGACAGTGACAATGGGGTTGACAGCTGCTAACTTACATGCTAATAAATTATTGGTAGAAAATCTCGGCAATACATAAAGAAATAGGTAGTTCCAGGTGAATGTAAATGTCACTTAGGCTTCTTGCTTCCTTTCTAATATATATTTTTATTACAGAAATAGATTACAAGGCATAATTCAAGGGGAAATTACCGTGGGAATGTAGCGAATGAATGCATGTGAGGTGTTGTCAGGTGATAATTAGCCAATTCCTGGTGTATACCACTATCACGTACCTTATTTTTTTTGGTATATATTATTTGGTATAAGTATAGGGCATAGGGCTTATTTCAATGGATGAAATCTGTGGAAAAATCCGGGGGAGATTTGCTTAGCACAGCGCGGCCGAGGAGGTGAGAGGACAGGGTAACGGAGGGGAGGTAGGGAGGGGAGTCAGGAACGGGGGAACATGGCTAAAATGTCAACAATGGATGGGAGTACAGATGAGATTTGGAGTGCTGACTAGTGTTGGACATTGGCAGTACTGATAGATGATACAAGCCCCAACTTGAAAGCCCGGGATAATTCAAAATAACACAGAATCACAAAAGTGACGCCCTGTGGCATGATCCATTGCACCCAAACATCACGAAAGTGACGCCCCGTGGTTAAGGGGTTAATCACGCTTGATCTAATGCCATCCACAACAAGGAGAAGGCCTACAAAAGGTACTGGAGCCAACCCACCCCTGAATCTCATCTCATTTATGTTTCTGCCCGGAATCATACCAAGTCTGTTCTTTCCTCTGCTAAAAATGTTTTTATTCCTACTAAATGGTCTGAACTTTCCAACTCAGATTCTTACCACTCCTTCTGGCATCTTGCCAAAAACCTTTTAACAACTTTACTTCATCATCCTTCCCTCCTCATTTTCACTGTGATGGCTCTGTAGCTATTTCTTCCACTGATAAAACAGAACTCTACACCCAGACCTTCTCCAGTTCAACCTTATATGATTCCGGTGCTGTTCCTCCATCACTTCCCCCTTCTGACTTTGTTATGGCTGACATTAATATTTCTTCAATTAATGTATTTTCTGTCATCACTGGCCTCAATACTAACAAAGGATATAGGCCTGAAGGGGCCTTTCCTGTTGTCGTCAAGAACTGTGCTTCTTTGCTTACACCCTGCCGACACAAACTCTTTTGCCTTTGTTTGTGAACTTGTATCTTCCTGCAGGAAGTTTCTTCTCATTCAGCCTTTCCCAAAAAAGGGTGGCCGTTCCCAGCCTTCTGACTATCCCCCAATTGCTTTAACATCCTGTATTTCGGAAATTTTGGAATATATTCTTTGAAAAAATTTAAAGTACCTTTCCAATCATAACCTTGTTTGTGATCATCAGTATTGGTTCTGTCAGAGTTGCTCTGCTGGCTATCTTCTCATCTACCTATTAGATTCCTGGTCATCCTCCTCCTGGGACATTGGCAAAACCTTTGCCATTGCACTTAACATCTCACAGGCTTTCGATCAAGTCTGGCATAAATCTTTAATTTTCAAACTGCCCTCTTGTGGTTTCTATCCTTCAATCTGCGCCTTCATCTCTAGCTTCCTTTCCGGTCATTGCGTATTTGCTGTTATAGACTCTCACAGTTTTTCTCGTAGAGCTATGAACAGTGATGATCTTCAGGGCTCTGTCCTATCACCGACTCTCTTCCTTTTACTCTTCAGTAATCTTTTAAGCCCTACATCTATCTATCTATCTATTGCCAGACGCCTCAATCCCGTTTGGGGTGGCCACAAACAAATCGCCTCCAAGTCGCCCTGTCCCCCGCCATTTCACTGCCCTACTCCCAACTCACACCCCCCTCTCTCATATACCTCTCCACCCCATCCCTCCATCTCATCCTCGGCCTCCCCCTCCCTCTTTCCCCCTCCACCTCACTCACATACACTCTCTTCATCAGTCTTTCATCCTCCATCCTCTCCACATGGCCAAACCACCTCAGTGTGTTCCTCATAACGCTTCCTATCACATCCACATCAACACCACAATGCTCCTTCATATCCTCATTCGTCAGCCTGTCTCTCCATGTGACTCCACAGGCTCCTCTTAAATAACTCATTTCCACTGCTCTCACTCTTGACTTGTGTCCTTCCAACAACGTCCAAGCTTCACTTCCGTACGTTAGAGTTGGTATCACAATACTGTCGTGTAGTAACTTTTTCACTTCCATGCTCACTTCCCTGTTTCTTATCACTGCTTTCAAAGAACCAGCAACCTTTCTTCCCTGCTGTACCCTTTCAAGCACTTCACCCTCCAAACCTCCATCCTTACTCATCACACTACCCAAGTACTTAAACGTACTCACATTTTCCAATTCCTCACCATCCAACCTCGCTGTACATTCACTGACTTCACCTCTCTCAAAGACCATCACTTTACTCTTCCCTACATTCACCCCCAGATTCCGTTTCTTACACACTCTCTCAGACTCATCCACCAAGCCTTGCAGCTCCCCATCGTCTTCACTCAACAACACAGTATCATCTGCAAACAACAGTACAGGGAGTTTCCAAACACTATCCTCTCTCTCCAGGGCCACTCCAACATCCACTACCCTACCTTATACCTCTTTTATTACCCCATCCATGTACAGATTGAACAACCATGGAGACTTGACACATCCCTGTTTCAACCCAACTTTCAAAGAGAAAAATTCACTTTGTTCACCATCCACATGCACTGCAGCCTTCGCACCATCGTACATACTCTTCACAGCATTCAACAACTTCCCATCTACTCCATATATTCTTAACACTTTCCACAATCCTTGTCTATCCACCCTGTCATATGCTTTCTCCAAATCCATGAAAGCCGCATACAACTTCTTTCCCTTCTCTAGAAACTTTTCCACTAAAGATCTAAGTATGAATATCTGATCTACACAACCTCTTCCCTTCCTAAAGCCTCCCTATTCTTCTCCAACTAATTTCTCTGTTCTTTCTCTAACTCTGTCAATAAGTATCCTACCATACACTTTTCCTATTATACTAAGAAGACAAATGCCCCTATGATTACCACACACTTCTTTTTCCCCTTTTCCTTTGTACAAGGGAATAATTATACCTGATTTCCAATCCTCCGGGACTCTACCTTCCTCCCAGGCCAATCTGCACATCTTCCACATCCATTCTACTACTATCTCTCCCCCATGCTTCAGCATTTCACCACACACTCCATCAATTCCTGGGGCTTTCCCTGATTTAACTTTCTTCATTTGCTTCCACAACTTCTATCCTACTGATTTTTTCCTGTCTTCTCACCTCCCTCCTTCTCCCAGCCATTCCCCAGCCACTTATACTCGCATTACTTCCATCCTCTACGTTCAACAATTCCTTAAAGTGTTCTCTCCATCTGCTCACTTTTTCTCCCTTCTCCACTAGTAATCTACCATTTTTATCTTTCACTCCCCTGCTAACTTCACTTCCACCCTGTCTTACTCTTTTCACCTCTCTCCAGAACATTTTCTTACAGTCCCTCCACTTTACACTCAGATTCCTTCCAAATTCCTCATCCACTCTCTTCTTACTCTCTCTTACTAATCTTTTCACCTCTCTCTTTCTTTCTACATATAACTCTCTCTTCCGCCTCTCAACCTCTTCCACGCCCCTATTTCTCATCCATTCATTGTATGCTTTCTTCTTTTGTGCCACAGCCTGTTTCACCTCTTCAGTCCACCATGCTGTTCTTTGCACCCCCCTCCGTCTTCTCTTCCTTCCACACACCACATCACATGCTGCACATATTTCTTCTGTAAATATTCTACACACACCTTCCACGTCTCCCATCTGCTCCAGTTCATATTTGCCGAATCGTTCCTCCACTTCTCTCTTATACTCTGCCTTTTTCTCATCCTCTTGTAACCTTTCCACTCTCCTTACAACTACTCCTGCCTCTCGTCTTTCCCTTCTTCTATTCCTCCATCTTACTTGAATTCTAATTCTGGCCACCACCAAGTAGTGTGTCAGAAAGTCCACTCCCCCAACCTCTATAAACTCTTGCATCCATTACACATCTTCGCATCCTTTCATCGACACACACATAATCAATCATTGCCTTCCTTTCATTCAGTTCACCACCCACCCTTCTCATCACTCGCCATGTATACCTGTGGATCATTTTATGCCTGAAGAGGGTATTGGCTATCACCAACCCCCTCCCAGCACAAATGTCCACTAATGCACTCCCATTCTCATCTGTCTCAGCAGGCATACCCCACTCACCAACTATTCCATCCACCTTCACATTCCCAACTTTACCATTCATATCACCAATCAAAAACACTCTCTCATTCCTTCCAAACTTTTCCATGCACACTTCTGCATTTGTCCAGAACTCTTCTCTCACTCTTCTAGCACGATCTTGCGTTGGTGCATACACACACACAATCGCCCACATTTGTATTCCAACTTTCAACTTTACCCACACAATCCTTGACCCAACTGATCCATACTGTCTTATGCTCCTCTTCCATCTTTTACTCACAACTATACATACTCCTTCCTTTGCCCTCTCATTCTCACCTACTCCTGCACATATACCCCATCCATACTCCCATTCTCTCACACTTTCTCCTCTCCATTTTGTTTCAGTTATTCCACATACATCCACTTTCGCATCCTCAAACACCTGGACAATCTCTCTCTCTTTCACCTCATCATTCGCTCCCCTTACATTCCAAGTTCCAATTACAATGTCCTTTGTCCGGTCCTTGGTCGTCATCGTTTGGTCAGTCCTTGTCCGAGGCTTATTGTTTGTTTTTTTAGTTGTTTTCCGACTCTCTTCCTTATACTCTTCAGTAATCTTTTAAGCCCTACATCTAACCCTGTTTAAGCCCTTCGTCTAACCCTATCCACATACACTGATGATGCCACCCTTCACCTTTCCACTTGCTTTCTGCAGCATTCATCTCAACAGTTACTACAACAGTCAGGGGATGAGGCTGTGGCACACCCAATGTCTGACTTGGCTCATATCTCTGATTGGGATAAAAGTAATCTTGTTTTTAATGCATCAGAAACTCAGTTTTTATGTTTCTCAACCCAACAAAATGAACCACAGGAATATCAGTTAATTTTTTACAGTATCCAACTCAGTCGTGTATCATCTTTAAACATGCATGGGGTTTCATTCTCTTGGGATTTATGTTGGAAAGATCATATTACTTCTCTTGTAGAATCTGCTTCCAAGAGATTAGGTATGCTAAGCCAACTCTGTGCTTTCTTTACCCCATGCACAGTTGTTGACTTTATCTATCATAATCCAACATCCAGTCCTATGGTGCCCCGAGAGGAGCATAGGAGCCCTGGGCTAGGGAAGTTGGTCATGACATTTAAGATGAGAGTGACCAGCCTCACTCATCCCTGAATGGCATTACATGAGCAATAAACCCCAACCATCCCTTGAATAAAAACCTGCAGACTCAATCTGATTGGAGCGCCTTAATTGCCCACTAAACCACCAGGCCCATAATATGGTTATATGGTTACCACCCAGCATAGTAAATGGTTTTCTGGTGTACAGGAAACTATTTGGCTTGTCACTCAGTGTAGAGTTACCCATAGGCAGAAGGGAGGGGAAAGAATGAAAGAAAGAAAGACAGAAGAGGGAGTGTAAAGTCACCCATATGCAGAAGGGCGAGGAAAAAATGAAGGAAACAAAGAGAAGAGGATGGAAGGAAGAGAGGAAAGGGCAGATACCCGAGAGCAGCACTGTATCAAGTGAGTGGATGTTGGCTTTATACATGGGTTTTATTCACGCCTGTGTAGAGTACAACTTAATGTGTGGGGAGGGTCCCCACATACAGCTCTTCTCAACAAGGTGGAGTCAAAGGCTTTTTGTCTTATTAACTTTCCTCCTTTTTCTGGCTCCCTTCAACCTCTGTCACTTCACTGCACTGTTGCATGTTTATCTCTTTTCTGTCACTATTTCAGTGGTCATTACTCCCCTGAACTGTGTGCTTGCATCCCTCCACCACTGTGGCAGGCACATAGCACCCATCGAGCAACAAACTCTCATCCTTTCTCTGTCCAACTCTCTAGTGCAGGAGTTAACTGTTACTCCTAGTCTGTCATGTATGCAACAGGGCAGCTGTGGAATTTTCACCCTCTGTCTGTATTGTCTACTGCCTATGATCTCCAGTCTTTCAAACGCAGTGTTTCCAGGCATCTCGAAATGAAAGGAATGGATCTTGAATTTGGCTTTCTGTTATCTTGTTTTTGTTTTTGTCTTGGAGGAAACAATCTTAGGGCTCCTGGCCTTTGGTTCCTTCTTTCTTACATAAAAAAAAGAAAGAAGAAGTAAAAGAAAAGCTTCTCTAGCATCATAAAATCTCTCCCTCCTACACTTAACAAATGCATATTTGATCGCACAACCACCACAGCCATCCAAAACCTTTAGCCAGAGACCATCATTTAAGAACCTGCCACCAAACATGCACCTCTCAGAAACTACCCTACCCAGGGAAATGTGAGTACACCTATCTGGAGTGCATTGCAGCCATCACCCATCCTGGTTGTACTAACACAAAATACAATACAAAAACAATCCACCTACCTACACTGCAGTGTAGCCCCCTTCACCACAACACATTTTTGCCATGCACCACACACAGCACAGACAATCCCTGAACCTAACCCAGACAAAAGATCCCTGGGAGTGACCAGTTAAAGAGGCTGGCTTCCTGCAGTCCACTTGGTTCACATCCAGATGAGCCTATGATTGCAGTCTAGGCAACAACAACAACAACAACAACAACAACAATAGCAACCATAATTTAAAATGAATAAAAAGAGACAGGGTTATGGGACAGCGAGAGAAGTGTAGCATTGTGCAGATAACCAGAATTAACTATCCATCATCCGTCCACCCATCCATCCATCTATCATCATTTCCTTTATTGCTATCTGAAGTGTGTACAGTAGGAGCCTGGGGCTAGGCTATTTAGTCCTGAGATTTAAGCAGAGAGTGACCAATTGCTGTTCCATTTGTGGATTTTTGTAATCAGTAAACCTGAGCCACACATCAGTTGTAAACTCTTACACACCACATTTAATAGCAGCACTGTAATTCACCAGACCACTGGGTGTCTGTTGAGTTTTATGGTTACCATCCATCATAATAAATGGTTTCCTTGGCTTCAGGAAGCCGTTTAGATTGTCACTCAGTTTAAATTCACCTGAAAGCAGCATTACACGAGTGAGTGGATGGTTGGCATCAACACCCACGACATACAAATAATCAGAATTACAGGTACAGTACATGCGTTTTATTTATAACACTTTGTATATGTTGTAGGACATGGTTGATGGTTTGGGTGTGTTGGGCATAGCAGGGAGTCTTCAGGGTGAGAGTGAGGTAACGCTGCGTGTGTTGCGTGAGTGTAGGGAGGTACTGCTTACCGTAGTGGAGGCACTCCGCCATGATCCCCTTTACCACTGGACACTGTCGCCACAACAGGTTGCTCGGCTACAGAATATTGACAAGGAATATGCTGTAGGTATGTATGTTTGCCATAATGAAATGTAACCTAACCTTGCCTTTCATTGACTAACCTCACCTTACCTGACCTGACCTAACCTAGTCAGGGAAAAAAGTAGGTTGTTACTATTATTATTACTGTGTTATTATTCTTACTGTATTATTATTATTATTTTTTATTATTATTACTATTATTATTATTATGCATTAGTATTAGTATTATTATTTTTATTTTTATTATTATTATTATTATTATGTTATTATTATTATTATTATGTTGTATTATTATTATTTTTATTATTATTATTATTATTATTATTACTACTATTATTATTATTATTATTATTATTATTATTGTTATTATTATTACCCATATTATTATTATTATTCTTTTTTGTGATGTTTCTCATACCTACTAATTTTTAACTCATTCCTGCCCCATCCATAGTATCATTGGCTTTATATACCAGGCTTGTAATTCTGCTTGTGTGTCAGTAGCTGGTGGATGCCAACAATGGCTTCAGTTGGACCCCAGAAAGAAAAATAGATTCTCTCTCTCTCTCTCTCTCTCTCTCTCTCTATCTATCTATCTCTATCTCTCTCTTTTCTTATGTAATTAATCATTTATCCATCCTTTTTATCCCAGTCATGGCACCAACAGTATCAATGGCAGAGCGAGTCTTGGAGCAAGTCCGTCTGAAGCTGGAGGGTCATGTGGATGGGCTCTTGCGCACCGTCACTCAGCAGGTGGAAATTCTTCTCCAGGAGGCTGTCGACCTAACAAACCTCTCACGGATCTTCCCTGGTTGGGGGCCTTTTGTGTGATTGACAAACCCAGTTCTTTGTATAGGTGTAGATCAAGGATGTACTTAATCATTTTACCTCTTTGCTGCATTTTATTATACAGTTCTCTTCCTAATCTGGTGTTGCGGAGATAGGCCTTCATGTGATGGTACCAATATAACTGGCCTATGGAGCTGCCTGGTTGTACAGATGTCACTCACTTCCATCCCAGTCTCCCCAAAATGAGGCTGGTGGACTGCAGAAGGAGGACATCTTGACCCTGTAGTCCACTGGGTTCATATTCCCATTGCCTACTGTTAATTGATATTATTTAGCTTGAGAAGGACTTATTGCGCTGGAGGGCAAACAATCTTCAAGTCCCTTCATTGTCAGAGATGTATTTTAATAAAGTCATCTGGAGCAAAAATATTTTCTGTCTATCTATCTATTGTCAGACGCCTTAATCCCTAATACGGGGTGGCCACAAACAAATCGCCTCCACGTCACCCTGTCCCCTACCATTTCACTGCCCTGCTCCCATTTCACACGCCCTTCTCTCATATACCTCTCCACTCCATCCCTCCATCTCATCCTTGACCTTCCTCTCCCTCTCTCCACTACCACTTCACCCACATACACTCTCCTCATCAGTCTCTCACTCTCCATCCTCTCCACATGGCCAAATCACCTCAGTGTGTTTCTCCTAATGCTTCCTATCACATCCACATCCACACCACAACATTCCTTCACATCCTCATTTGTCAGTCTGTCTCTCCATGTGACTCCACAGGCACCTCAAATAACTCATTTCCACTGGTCTCACTCTTAGACATGTGTCCCTCCAACAATGTCTAAGCTTCGCTTCCATACGTCAGAGTTGGTATCACAATACTGTCATGTAATAACTTTTTCACTTCCATGCTCACTTCCCTGTTTCTTATCACTGCTTTCAAGGAACCAGCAACCTTTCTTCCTTGCTGTACCCTTTCATGCACTTCACCCTCCAAACTTCCAGCCTTACTCAACACACTACCCAAGTATTTAAACGTACTCACATTTTCCAAATCCCCATCATCCAACATTACTGTACATTCACTGACTTCACCTCTCTCGAAGACCATCATTTTACTCTTCCCTACATTCACCTTTAAATTCCATTTCGCACACACTTTCCCAAACTCATCCACCAAACCTTGCAGCTTCCCTTCATCTTCACTTAAGAACACAGTATCATCTGCAAACAACAGTACAGGGAGTTTCCAAACACTGCCCTCTCTCATTAGGGTCACTCCAACATCCACTGCCCTACCTTGTATCTCTTTTATAACCCCAGTCATGTACAGATTGAGCAACCATGGAGACATGACATAGCCCTGTTTCAACCCAACCTTCAAATAGAAAAACTCACTCAGTTCACTATCCACACGCACTGTGGCCTTAGCACCCTCATACATACTCTTCACAGCATTCAACAACTTCCCGTTTACTCCATATATTCTTAATAATTTCCACAATCCTTGTCTATCCACCTTGTCATATGCTTTCTCCAAATCCATGAAGGCCACATACAGCTTCTTTCCCTTCTCAAGACACTTTTCCACAAAAGATCTAAGAATGAATATCTGATCTACACTGATGTACACAACCTCTTCCCTTCCTAAAGCCTCCCTGTTCTTCTCCAACTAATTCCTCTATTATTTCCCTAACTCTGTCAATAAGTATCCTACCGTATACTTTTCCTATTACACAGAGAAGACAAATGCCCTTATGATTACCACACTTCTTTTTCCCCTTTCCCTTTGTACACCCTGCCCTTGGGTGGGAAAGGAGGTCCAGATGATGAATGAATGAATGAATAAGTATACCTGACTTCCAGTCATCCGGGACTTTACCTTCCTCCCAGGCCAATCTGTACATCTTCCACATCCACTCTACTACTATCTCTCCCCCATGCTTCAGCATTTCACCACAAACTCCATCAATTCCTGGGGTTTTCCCCATTTTGACTTTCTTCAGTGCTTCCACAACTTCCATCCTACTGATTCCTTCCTGTCTTCTCACCTCCCTCCTTCTCCCAGTCATTCCCCAGCCACTTATACTTGCACTACTTTCATTCTCTATGTTCAGCAATTCATGAAAGTGTTCTCTTCATCTGCTCACTTTTTCTCCCTTCTCAACTAGTAATCTACCATTTTTATCTTTCACTCCACTACTATCTTCATTGCCACCCTGTCTGACTCTCTTTACCTCTTTCCAGAACATTTTCTTACATTCCCTCCACTTTACACTCAAATTCCTTCCAAATTCCTCATCCACTCTCTTCTTACTCTCTCTTACTGATCTTTTCACCTCTCTCTTCTTTTGTACATGTAACTCTCACTTTTGTCTCTCAACTTCTTCCATGCCCCTATTTCTCATCCATTCATTATATGCTTTTTTCTTTTGTGCCACAGCCTGTCTCACCTTTTGCATCCCCTTTTGATTTCTCTTCACCCCACACACCACCTCACATGCAGCACATATTTCCTCTGTGAATATCTTGCACACACCTTCCACGTCCCCCATCTGCTCCAATTCATATTTACCCAATCGTTCCTCCACTTCTCTCTTATACTGTATTCTGCCTTTTTCTCATCCTCTTGTAACCTTTCCACTCTCCTTACATCTGCTCCTTCCTCCCGTCCTTCTCTTCTTCTATTTCTTCATTTTACTTGGACCTTGATTCTGACCACCACTTGGTGGTGGTCAGAAAGTCCATTCCCCCAACCTGTGTATGCTCTTGCATCCATTACCATCTTCGCATCCTTTCATCCATCCATCATCTATCATCCAATCCTACATTGCCCCATGAGGAGCGTAGGAGCCTGGGGTTAGGCAGTTGGTCCCGACATTTCAGATGAGAGTGACCAGCCTCTCTCATCCCTGAATACCATTACATGAGCAATCAACCCCAACCACCCCTTGGATATAAACTTTCACTAGCTCAATCCGACTGGAGCTCAATAATTACCCACTAAACCACTAGGCGCCAAAATTTGGTTATATGGTTACCACCCAGCATAGTAAATGGTTTCCTGGTGCACAGGAAACCATTTGGCTTGTCATTCAGTGTAGAGTCACCCACAGGCTGAAGGAAGTGGAAAGAATGAAGGAAAGAAAGACAGAAGAGGGAGTGTAAAGTCACCCGTAGGCAGAAGGACAAGGAAAGAATGAAGGACAGAAAGACAGAAGAGAATGGAAGGAACGAAGGATGGAGAGGAAAGGGCCACACACACATAATCAATCGTTACCTTCCTTTCATTCAGTTCACCATCCACCCTTCTCATCACCCGCCATGTATACCTGTGGATCATTTTGTGCCTGAAGAGGGTATTGGCTATTACCAACCCCCTCCTGGCACAAATGTCTACTAAAGCACTGCCATTCTCATCTGTCTCAGCAGGCACACTCCACTCACCAACTACTCCATCCACCTTCACATTCCTTACTTTACCATTCATATCACCAATCAAAACATTCTCTCATTCCTTTCAAACCTTTCCTTGCACACTTCCACATTTGTCCAGATCTCTTCTCTCACTCTGCTTGCACGACCTTGCATTGGCGCATACACACACACAATCACCCACATTTGTAGTCCAACTTTCAGTCTTACCCACACAATCCTTGAACCAACTGATCCATACTTGCATATATTCTGCTTCCATCTGTTACTCACAACATTACACCTTCTTTTGCCCTCTCATTCTCTCCTACTCCTGCACATATACCCCATCCATACTCCCATTCTCTCACACTGTCACCTCTGCCTTTAGTTTCAGGTAATCCACGTACATCCACTTTCGCACCCTCAAGCACCTGGACAATCTCTCTCTCTTTCACCTCATTATTTGCACCCCTTAAAATTTTTTATGTACTAATAATAGTAAATGCTTTGAACTCTCCAACTCAAATTATTTCCACTCCATCTGGCACCTTCCCAAAAACCTTACTAACAACTTTACCTCATCATTACTCCCTCCTCTTTTCCACTCTGATGGTTCTGTAGCCGTTTCCTCCACAGATAAAGCAGAAATCTTCGCTCAGACTTTCTTGATCAGTTCCACCTTAGATGTTTCTGGTGCTGTTCCTCCATGACTTCCCCCTCTGACTTCCTCATGGCTGACATAGAAATTTCTTCAATTGATGTATTTTCTGCCATCAGTGGCCTTAGTAATGTACTAACAAGGCATATGGGCATGATGGGGTCCCTTCTGTTGCCCTTAAGAACTGTGCTTCGGTGCTTATACAGGGCTCTTGCTAACTGCCGTTGGTTGCGAGTCATTTGGCTCCTAAGGTTTCAGATTTATGAGCCAAATAAATTTTTAGTAGCCAAACTGACTATGAGCCGAAATATTTTACGAGCAATAACTATATTTTTATTTACACATTGTGATGATTAGAATCATATAATGAGGTTTTAAACATTCACAATGGCGATAAGGAAAGACTTAATAATCGATCACGTGTTTTGTTCATTTAAGTGAGATATATTTTTTAGTTTACTCCTCGCCAAAGTAGATGTATTTTCTCCTCGCCAAAAGGCGACTTGCTTGTAAAATTTGTTCGCTGAAGGAAAAAATACTCGCATTTGCGAGCCGTGGCTCGCCAAACATGAGCCCTGTTATACCCTTCCTAGGTAAACTTTTGCCTATGTCTGTCAACAACCTTCCCTACTTGTTGGAAGTTTGCCCTCATTCAGCCTGTCCCAAAGAAGGGTGACCATTCTCAGCCCTCTAACTATCACCCAATTGTTCTAACGTCCTATATTTTAAAAGTTTTTTAATCTGTTCTTAGAGGAAAAAAAATTAAAACAGCTTTTGTATCACAGCCATCCTTCTGACTGTCAGTGTGGGTTTCACCAGGGACACTCCACTGGCAGTCTTCTCACCTACCTTTCAAACTCCTGGTCATCTGCCTTTCAGGACTTTGGAGAAAGCTTTGCCATTGCACTTGACATCTCAATGGCTTTTGGTTGAGTCTGGTATAAATCTTTAATCTCCAAACTGTCCTCTGACAGTTTTCATCCTTCTGTCTGTGCTTTCATCTCTACCTTCCTTTCTGATCGTTATGTAGTTACTGTTGTAGATGCCCACCATTCTTCTCCTAGAGCTATCAGTAGTGGAGTTCCTCAAGGCTCTGTCCTGCCACCAACTTTCTTCCTTCTATTCATCAATGACCTAAGCTGTACATCCAACCCTATCCACTCACATTTATGACTCCATCTGTCACCTTTCCATTCACTTCTTCCAGTGTCCAACTCAGCAATTACTTCAACAAACAAGAGGACACCTAATATCTGACTTAGCTCATACCGTTGATTGTGGTAAAAGTATTATTTTTAACGCATCAAAAACTCAATTCTTACGTTGTTCAACCCATCAAAATCTTCCTCAGGAGTATCCTCTAATTTTTAACAATATCCAACCCAGTCCTACATCATGTTTAAACATTAATGGGGTTTTATTCTCATGGGATTTATATTGGAAAGATCACGTTACCTGTCTTGTAAAATCTGCTTCCAAGAGGTTAAGTGCATTAAACTGACTCCGTGCCTTCTTTACACCCTGCTCAGTTGTTGACTTTATTCATGGGTTTTATTTACCCTACTGTAGAGTACATCTCTCATTTGTGGAGAGGCTTCCTCGGTAACTGAGTGGTTAGCAATGCTGACTGTGAAGCTGCCAGCCCTTTAGCGCCAGAGTTCAAATCCTGGTGTGGGCAACTGGGGTCACTTGATTCAGGTGTCCATCCACCCGTTGTGGGTTGGTGGGTAAAATGAGTACCTAGGGTACACCTAGGGGAGGTAGCTGTGGCAATGTGGATGATGTAGTGGCCTTGCCTCCTAGGTTAGTAGGTGAATAACCCATTACAGGCTCAAGGGCCTATGTTATGGAGATGAGCACTACGGCTAAGTGCCTCATGGGATATGCTCCCACCTTTACCTTTTTCCACACACAGCTCTTCTCAACAAGATGGAGTCAAAGGCTTTTCGTCTCATTAACTCACCTCCTCTTACTGGCTTTCTTCAACCTCTGTCTCTTCACCACACTGTTGGATCTTTATCTCTTTTCTATTGCTACTTCAATGGTCACTGCTCCTCTAAAATGCCTGCTTGCATCCCTCCACTACTACAGTGGGTGCATAGAACCCATCTAGGAACAAACTCTCATCCCTTTTCTGCCCAGCTCTGATGCAAGAGTTAACCATTACTCTCAGTCCTTCACGTATGCAACAGGTCAACTCTGGAACTGTCTTCCTCTGTCTGTATTTCCTACTGCCTGTGACCTCCAATCTTTCAAATGCAGTGTGTACAGGCAGCTCAAAATGACCAGATCTTGAATTTAGCTCTCTTTAATCTTGTTTTTGTTTTTTCTTGAACAATCTTGCAGACTTCTAGCCTTTGGTTCCCACTTCCATGCATAAAAACCTAACCCCTCCCTCACCATGCATACCTACTACCTCACCACACACACTCACTACCTCATCCCTGCCTCACCACATGTACTTGCTACCTCAGCCAAGCTGCACCACACATACTGCTTCACCTCTGTCTCACTATGCATGCTCACTACCTCACCCCTGCCACATGATGCATACTTACAATCTAACCCCTGCTGCACCACACATACTTCCTCACCCCTTCCTCACCACAGGTACTTAGTACCTCATCCCTGCCTCACCACACATACTACCTAACCCTTGCCTCACCACACATAGCTACTTCTTCCTCCCTGCTTCACCACACATACCTACTTCCTCACCACATATACCTACTTCCTCACCCCTGCTTCACCACACACACTTACTACCACACCCCTGTCTCACCACACACATACTACCTCACCTCTGTCTTACCACACATATATACTACCTCATCTCTACCTCACCACACGTACTTCCTACCTCACCCCTGCCTAACCACACATACTTACTACTTCACCCCTGCCTCACCTTACATAATCACTACGTCACCATACATACTTACTACCTCACTCCTGCCTCACCACACATACTACCTCACCTCTGCCTTACCTCACAAACTTAATACTGCACTTTTGTCTCACCAGACATACTACCCCATCCCTTCCTCACCACACCTACTACCTCACCCCTGCCTCACCACACATGCTCACTACCTCACCCCTGGCTCACCACACCTACTACCTCACCCCTGCCCCACCACACATACTCTCTACCTCACCCCTACCTCACCACAAATACTTACCATCGCACCCGTGTCTTATCATTACAGATGAGGAGATCATCTGTGCACAAGAGGATATTTACAAAGCACTGAATAAACACTTCCAATCAGTTTTTACAGAAAAAAATAATTTTGAAAGAGATGATATGGAACATGCATGCCCTCACGTATTACTAGATATACATAATCAGAAAAATAAGTACAGGAAGAGTAAAGTAAATTAGACAAAGGAAAAGCAAATGGTCCTGATGGAATTTCAGGTTGGGTGCTACATGAATGTACAGAAGAGTTAAGCAGGTCATTATATTTATATAATATTCAAGGAATTCTTTGGTCAAGTTAAACTACCGGATATATGGAAGAAAGCAAACATTGTTCCCCTATTCAAGAAAGGGAATTGATAGAAGCCACTCAACTACCAACAAGTATCACAGACCAGTGTTGTAAGTAAGATACTTGAAAAGCTGATAAGAAAAGTTTGGGTAAACCATCTAGAACACAGTATGATAACAGAAATTCAGTTTGGCTTTAGAAAGGGAAAATCTGTGGTACAAATCTATTAAGCTACTATGATAGTTACAGAAACATTATAGAAAAGAGAAGGATGGGTGGACAGGATCCATTTAGATTTCAAGAAAGCATTTGACTGAGTGCTGCACCAAAGACTTTTATGGAATCTGTACCATCAAGAAGGTATCCAAGGCAACCTGTACTGTTGGATGCAGGATTTTCTTTGAAAAAGGGAAATGAGAACAGTACTAAGGAGAAATTACTCATCATGGAGGGAAGTGACTAGTAGAGTTCCATGGGGCTCAATGCTGACACCAATTATTACAGGGTGATCAGACACGCTTCCCTGCGCTTGCTTCTGGAGGAGGACTGCTTGCTGAGGGTGGCTGGGGAGGTCACGCCCCGGAGTCCTGGGGGCACCCCTGGGTGATTGAGGGCTGCGGTCTCGCTCGGGCCGAGCTGCAATCAGGGGCTGCCTGCGGCATCCCTTCCTCTGGGAGTCTGACAGCGAGGGGCATTGTAGGGATGCTGGCTGTAGGGCACAGATCTCCAGACTCACCACAGGGCCATGCCAGTTCTCCTCCAGCTGCAACTCCACCAGGGGACTGCCTCTGTGGGGAGAGAGAGAAGGGTGTCCAGCTCAGCCTCTGGATGGGTGAGGCAAGCAAGGGACGCCCTTCATGAGGGGCATCGCAGGGGTGGCAGACAAGGGATGTATGGTGACCGATCCCTCCCCGGCGCGGACGGTGGCCGTTGCCGCAGTTCTGCTCACCCCTGGGACAGCAGGTGAAGGGTGTACGGTGGCCGACCCTTCCCTGGCACGGACGGTGGCCGTCACCACGGTCCTGCTCCCTGTGGAGGTGGCAGACAAAGGACAGATGGTGGCTGATCCTTCCCTGGTGTGGACGGTGGCCGTCGCCATGATTCTGCCCTTCTCTGGGGTTGCAGCTGAGAGATGTACGGTGGCCGATCTCTCCCTGGTGCAGATTGTGGCCATCATCTTGGTGCTGCTCCCAGCGGAGGCTGCAGGTGAAGGGCGTATGCTGGCCGACCCTTCCTTGGTGCAGATGGTGGCCCTCACCGCGGTCCTGCAGAGGGTAGTAGCAGAGAGGCATACAGTGGCCGACTTCTCCCCGACGCAGACAGTGGCCATCGTCGCAGTGCTACCTGGGACTGTAGGAGTACAAGTCCCACCCCAATCCTGGCAAGTGCTGGCCCAGCTGGAGAGTAGTCTGCTGGGGCGACATTCTTCTGGCTGGCTCCATTGAGGGGAAGAGGGGCACAAGTTAGTGGGGAACATAGGCCTGTCTGGCCTGGGCCCTTCTCGTGCCCTGTGCTCTTCTCTGTGGTCTCCTCTTGGGGTGGATGTTGCGACACCCTGTCTGTGGTTCCTCCATGGGGTGGGTGTTGCGCCACCCCATCTGTGGTTTCCCATTGGGGTGGGTATTTCAATCACTAAGAAACCCTGGGGTGCCTGTGATAGGTTAAATTAATGCCTGTGAACGCAATCATTTCAAACTTACATCAAGGCCATTAGCATTGTACCATGACTATATTTTCACGTACCTTAAGACTTTTTCATGGTGTTACATTCACTGTGGTTAGATAATACAAAAAATTTAGAAACTTGAATAAAACATTACTACCGACCTATATATATATATATATATATATATATATATATATATATTAGTAATCCCTCTAACATCCGGACGCCCACTAACCGGACATAATCGTCCCGGGATCCAATACAGTAATCCCTCAAATATCCGAACGCCCAATATCCGAACATCCCCACTAACCGGACATAATCGTCCCGGGATCCAATATTCCCAAAATGGTCCGAAAGCCGCAAAAAAATCGAAAAAAAAAAAAAAAAAATTCCCGCCCATAATTTGAACTTGGCGCGTGCGGCGCGGGACAGCTTTGTTGTGGCGAGTCATTCCTCTGACGTCCGATAGAGCGCCGCTGCATCCTCCCCACTTTCCGCCTGTCTCTCGTCGCGAGTGCACGCTCGTCATCATGGCTGCCCACGTGCTCGCTTTTATGGTGGTGCCTTACCTGCTGCAGGCACTCCTGCTGCTCTCATGCCTCTCCTTCGTGTGTGTGATGATGGCCCCGCCGCCTGAGAAGAGGAAGAGAGTGGTGTTGACTCTGGAGAAGAAACGGGAGATATTGGAGAAAGTAGATGAGGGGTGGTCTTCTTCCTGCATCCTCCGCAAGTTCAACCTGGCCCGATCTACTTTGTTTGATATCAAGAGATCCTGAGACAAACTCATGCAGTACACGGATGACTTCTCGTCGAGAAGCAAACACAACGTGGAGAGGAAGGTGATGTTCACTCCCAAGTTTGCTGAAGTCGACCGCTCCACGTTGATTTGGTATCGACAGCAACGTGCTGCTGGTGTGATGGTACGTGGTACAGAGCTGAAGGCTGCTGCTGAGAAGTTCGCCAGGCTTCACGATGCCCTAGACTTCAAGACATCCGAGGGTTGGCTCTTTGCGTTTAAGTTACGCCATGGCCTTACCAACCGTAAAGCTCATGGCGAAGCTTTGGACGCTAACGAGGATGGAGTAGAGGAGTTTCGGCACAAGGTGAAGGGCTTGATCGACAGGGAGGACCTCACTCTCAGTCAAGTCTACAATGCTGACGAAACTGGTTTATTCTATCGCTCTTTGCCAACGAACACTCTAGCTGAGGAGACGGAGAAGCGTGTACCTGGCCGCAAGCTCTCCAAGCAACAGATATCTGCTTTGTGTTGTGCCAATACTAACGGCATGTACTGGCTGAAGCCCGTTATTGTTGGCTGTGCAAAGCAGCCTCGGTGTCTTCGTGGGGTGATGGATGTCCTTGCTGTCGTCTGGTACCATTCTTTGAAGGCATAGTTTACAGCCCAGATCTTCAAAGACTGGTTCCACTGCCACTTCGTCAAGGAGGTCATACATTACCAGATGAAGACACTAGGAATCCCGCGCAACCAGGTAAAGGCCCTCCTTCTCCTCGACAATGCACCAGCCCACCCGTGCGACAAGGACTTGGTGGCTGAGAATGGCCGCATTAGGTGCATGTTTCTGCCACCTAATACGACTGCTCTCATCCAACCAATGGACCAAGGAGTGATCATGGCAACAAAGCGCCTATACCGTCAGAAGTTCCTGGACGAGGTGATGGTTGTTCTTGAGGACGAGGACGAGCGCAGGGAGGGACGGGACACGCGAGGCCAGGGGACTTTGGAAAACCTTCGTCGCTACAGCATCAAGTCTGCAATCTACAACTGGGCTAGTGCATGGAAGGAAGTCCCTGTCAAGACTGTAGAAAATGGTTGGTCTCGTCTGCTTCTCGGAACGGATGTGGAGTACGGTTTCCTAGGTTTTGACGTGGATGACTTCCATGCACGTCTACATATGCATGGCGACGATGTTGATGTGGACGATGTGCTTGAGTGGTTGGATGACGACGAGGGCGATCCTGGGTATCAGACATTGTCTGATATCGAGATCGCATCTTCAGTTGCAGGTGTCAGTACCCAGCTTGAAGATTCCGACGAGGACGGTGACGATGATGCGGACTCCTCTCAGCATGACACTACTCCAGCTATCCCCAAGCTGAGCGCACTCCGGGAACACCTAGAGTTCGTTCTCGACTACCTGGAACACCCGGACTGCGACAGGGAGATGTGGCCCTTGGGACTTGTGGAGGAAGTGCGTGCTTTCAGGCAGCGCATCATCAATCGTCAGAATCGTCGTTCCTTGTGTCAATCAACGATTGACAGTTTTTTCAGGCCCGTGACCCCCGCTGTGCCCAGCCCTGGCTCCACTCCGTTGCCTCTCCAAGACAGGCCCTCATGCTCCGAGCCACAGCCCAGCACATCAGCCACGGTGGAGTCACTGCTCGACATGAGTTTACGTCTATCTTCAGAGTCGCTGCAGTGGGTACGCCATCACCACGACCCAGTGACACACCCCTAGGTCACCTGCCAGTGATACTCTTGGACTCTGACAGTGATTAAACAGCAAGAACTTCTCCACTAGACCACATGGGAATTTACAGTGTTGTGCAGTGAAAAAAACAGTGTGTTGTGTTAAGGATTTACAATTGTGCGTGAGAAGACAATTTTTGAACAAAATTTAACGTAAATAGACTTGTTTGTTTTTGCTTTAGAAAATGGTTAGAAGAGTGCGAAAAGTTAAAGTGCAGAGTGCAACACTTATTAAGTTACAATGGAGCATAAGTTAGACAAGAGTGCGCACTGTGAAGAGAACGGACTTCTGAGTGCGATTGACTAAGTTCAGTGCCAGACTTCATGAACAGTGTACTGCAAGTGCTTCAGGAAATCCTTCTTACTGTCAGAGTCTGAGAGGAGACGGTTATTCGTCGAGATGGCCATGGACTTGCTGTAAGTAGGCAGAATATTTCATACTGTACTTTTTTCCATACAGTACTATACTTACCTCAAACACCTCATTTCACTCTTTAATGTCCTTTATTGGTGTGAATAGGGTGTTAGGAGCTATGCATGTGCAGTAGGAAGGTGTTTTTCTGAGTTTGGCTTGGTTAGGGTTTATAAGTACCAGTCCAGGAGCCAGGGACTTCTAAGTACCCAGAATGTTGAATATTGTATGAACCTACCTCAAAACCCTCATTTTATGCTTCTTTTGCACTTATTTCAGTCTTTTATGTGCCTTATTGGTGTGATTTGGGTCTTAAATAGGTGCTATTCTTGTCCAGAGGGAGTTGTATAGGTGTTTCTCTGAATTAGGGTCCATAAGTACAAGTCCATAAGCTGGGGCCAAATATCCGGACAGGACCACTATCCGGACCTGCCTATGGCTCTATTACGTCAGATATTGGAGGGATTACTTCCCAAAATGGTCCAAAAACTGCAAAAAATTAGAAAAAAAACGATTTTTTCCCGCCCATAATTTGGACTTGGCGCGCGGGGCGCGGGACATCTTTGTTTTGGCGCATCGTAATCCAACGTCCGCTAGAGTGCCCCTGCATCCTCCCCACTTTCCACCTGTCTCTCGTCGTGAGTGAACGCTCATCGTCATGGCTGCAGTGTACTGCAAGTGCTTCAGGAAATCCTTCTTACTGTCAGAGTCTGAGAGGAGGCGGTTATTCATCGAGATGGCCATGGACTTGCTGTAAGTAGACAGAATGTTTCATATTGTACTCTACTGTATTTTCCATACTATACAGTACTTACCTCATAACACCTCATTTCACTCTTTTATGTCTCTTATTGGTGTGAATATGCTGTGCCTTAGGTGCTATGCATGTGCAGTAGGGAGGTGTTTTTCTGAGTTAGGCTAGGTTAGGGTCCATAACTACCAGTCCAGGAGCCAGGGACTTGTAAGTATCCAGAATGTTTAATATTGTATGAACCTACCTCAAAAACCTCATTTTATGCTTCTTTTGCATTTATTTCAGTCTTTTATGTCCCTTATTGGTGTGATTTGGGTCTTAAATAGGTGCTATTCATGTCCAGAGGGAGTTGTATAGGTGTTTTTCTGAGTTAGCCTAGGTTAGGGTCCATAACTACCAGTCCAGGAGCCAGGGACTTCTAAGTACCCAGAATGTTGAATATTGTATGAACCTACCTCAAAAACCTCATTTTATGCTTCTTTTGCATTTATTTCAGTCTTTTATGTCCCTTATTGGTGTGATTTGGGTCTTAAATAGGTACTATGTATGTCCAGAGGGAGTTGTATAGGTGTTTTTCTGAGTTAGGGTCCATAAGTACAAGTCCAGAAGGCTGGGGTCCAATATCCGGACAGGACCACTATCCGGACATGCCTATGGCTCTATTACGTCGGATATTGGAGGGATTACTTATATATATATATATATGTATATATATATATATATATATATATATATATATATATATATGTATGTATATATATATTATAATGTATATATATATATATGTTATGCTAGGTGTTTTTAGGTCGACTTCTCGTCCTAGAAACACTAGCTGTTGTCCCGGGGTTCTCTTTCGAGACCAGAGCTAGAACACACTATGAGAAGAGCAGGGCATAAAAACTCTGGCCAACAACCTTACACGTGTATTATCTTAATTTCCATTCACAGTACACAATATGAATATATGGTAAGTATCACACAGTACACTATTCAGTCTCAAATATACTAGGCAGACTAGAGGGCTCCAACTGGACTGTTATACACAGCATATAATATGTATAAGTATCACACAGTATACTATTCAGTCACAAGGGCACTACACGATATAAACGTAAGTACTGTATCACACAGTATACTATTCAGTCCCAAGTACACAGTATGAACACCTGTATCACACAGTATACTATGCAGTTACAAGGGCACTAGACAGACACAGTACACATTATGAATGTAAGTAACACACAGTATACTATTCAGTCACAAGGGCACTAGGCAGACATGATCTACAATATGAACACCAGTATAACACCGTTCATTATTCAGTCACACATACACCAGGCAGACTGGAGGGCTCCAACTGGGCTGCTGGAGTCTGGTGCCCTACAGGTGTCGGCCAGGTGTGGGAGAGGTCTCTTCAGGTGTTCCTTCTCTCAACGAACACGGAACAACCCTCAGGGGCGACATTGAATTCTGTGGGCTGCTGCTGGTCAGTGTGGTGAGAGGCCCTTTGCTCGTGGGGCCTTGCTGAGTGGTCCGGTCCTCGGGGATCGGGCCAAACAGAGAGAGTAGGCGCGCTTGTCTGCGACCACCCTGAGGAGGAGGTCACCGTCATCTGGAGCTGGGGAGGTCGCGCCCCGGGGTCGTAGGGGCACCTCTGGGAGTCCAGCGTCTTCAGTCTCTCTCCCGGTTGTACTGCGCACACTCCCGGGTTCACCATGGGGCCTCCCCAAACCTCCTCCAGACAGGAAAGTTCCTCCTGGGGGCTGCCTCTGTGGGGAGAAATGGAGGAGCATCCCACATGGCTACAGGAGGGGTGAGCCAAACAAGGGTCGTCCTCCACAAGGGAAGTCTCAGGGGATGAGAGACGTTTGGTGAGGTGTCTCTCCCTGCCGCGACTGATGGATGTCGCCGGGGTCCCGTGGGCAACAGGAGGAGGGCGGCTGATGGCCGTCCCTTCCCCGTCAATGAGGCTGTCACCAGGGCCCAGCTTGCTGAGGTGTGGCTGAAGGCAGTCCCCTGTCCACAGGTGCGACTGAATGCCATCACCAGTGTCCTGCATGAGGAGTGGAAAGCAGTTGAGGTGCGGCTGATGGCCATCACCTGCCTGCGGGTGTGGTTGAACGCCGTCATCGAGGTCCGACTCCTGAAGGAAGCTACAGAAGGAGAGGGGGCATTACCGTCTCTTCCCAAGTGCGACTGTTGGCCGTCACTGGTTTCAGCCGGGGGGGGGGGAGGTTGCTGCAATTGGGCGGCTGATGGCCGTCTCTGTGTTTGTGCAGCTGAAGGCCGTCACAGCTTTTGTGCGGCTGATGGCCATCATTTGGGTGCTGCTTGGGTCTGGGTATTCAGCCTCACCCCGAACCTGGTGAGGGCTGGTCCGGCTGTAGGGTAATGCACCCAGACTGCAAAATTCTCGCTGGGTCCGTTTTGGGAATAAGGGCACAAGGTTGTTGAGGACATAGGCCCGTACTGCCTGGGCAACACGTGTGCCCTCAGAGCCCCTCCGTGGTCTCCTCCTGGGGGGGGTGTCACCATGTCCCGGTGGTGTTCGGTTGCCACAGTGAGTATTTCACCACTGTCTAGGGGGCAAAAGTCACGTCCCCATGACTGGAGTTAGTAGGTCTCGGTGGTGGTGGTGCTGTGGGTTGGTGTCAGGTGCTGGGGGAGGGTGGTCCAGCGTGAGGTGGCTAGGTCTGAGTCTTGGTGATGGGCGTAGGTGACATAGAGGGTGGAGGCCCAATGTGTTGTCTGGAGGAGTCGAAGGAGGTGGTGTGTCCCACGGACGTATTGCTTTCTTCCATAGGTTGGGGCCCAGGTGACACTCTGTACCTTCATGGCTGGTGGTGGTTGGTGTTCGGTGTGCCCTAGCTGAAAGCTGGCGACTGGTGAGGTGGTGGGGGTTTTATGCGGCTGCTGAGGGTAGGTGCGGCTGTTTTCCCTGGGGATAGGGGCGGATGGAAGTTTCCACTGGGCCTGGTGTAGCATGAGTGTTATGGGGGCCGTGTTGAGTGTGTAGGAGGTAGGGGTGGTTTGTTCTGATGGTGTAGACGAGGTGGGGGGACTGGGTGATGGTGTGGTGGAGTATCTGGCCTGTGGGCGTGAAAGACGACTGGAGCGTGTGGTGGTGGTCTTGAGGGTGGGTGTGGGTGGTGAGAGAGGAGTGCGACCTCGTGGTGTCTGGGTCGGGCGTGCTGTCTGGGTGTTTGGTAGTGGGGTGGCATGGGTGGTGGTGGGGGGCTGTGCCCATGGTGTTGGGTGGGTGGTGGGTGTGGAGTGAGGTATAGGGGGTTGGGGGATGGTGTGGGGATGAAGGCAGCAGCTGATGTTATGCAGGGCTGGGGCATGGTGGCATGGTCAGAGGTGGACTTGGGGTCCCTGGGTCGGGTGGTTGGATTTGCGGTGGTGGTGAGGTGGCAGGAGATGAGGTGTGAGGAACAGTGGGGGAATATGCTGGAGGGGAAAGAGTGGGGGAGGAGGGTGTGACATAACAACTGTATGAGTCTGATGGGGGGTCTGGAGTGGTGGGTGGTGGCGAGATGGTGTGGGTGACGGGTAGAGGGGTCGTGGCGTGGGGTGGTGTTGGTCGGGAACGGACGTACATACATGCATGGTGTGTTGTGGTAATCTATGGTGACCTGGTAGGGGTTCAGGACGTCAGTGATGATATATGGTCCCATAAACCATGGGGAGACTTTGTTGGGTGTGGGTAGCTTTGCCAATACTACCGAGTCACCCGGTTTGTAGGGGTTGGAGGGAGCGGTGTCCGGCTGTAGGTCTAGATTTTTCTGCAGGTGGTGTAGTTGCCTCTTGAGATGGTGTAGGGGGTCGGACATGGGGGACGTGGCAGGGGGCTGTACATGTTGTCGTAGAGGTAGGAGAAGGGGGGCCTTCCTGAATACCCTTTCGTGGGGGAAGATGCCGTCGTCCCGGGGGCAGGAGTTTATTTCCCACTGAACAATCTTGATGTGGGCTGGCCAGTCCTCATTCTTTGTTTCTTCTATTTGGGCCTGCACCTGGTTTAGGAGGGTGCGATGGCTTCTCTCGCATATTCCATTCCCTTGGGGCCAGTAGGGGGAGGAGTATGAGATGCAGTAGCCAAAGATGGTAGTGAGTTCTTGCCATACGGCGCTAGTGAACTTGGGGGTGTTGTCGAGTGCAGGGCTTAGGGAATCCTGAAATATGGGATGTGGTGGACGAGGGCATCAGCCACGGCGATTGCGTGTTGTTCCCTGGCCGGGCAGGTGATGAGGAATTTTGAATATTTGTCTACAAAGGTGATGATATACCTGTACCCGGATTTGGGTGGTAGGGGGCCGACTACATCCATGGATAACAACTGCCAAGATTTGTGACCAGTGATGCTCCCTGACAGGCCAGGTGTGCAGGTGATATCCTTGCCTAGCGTGCAGGATTGGATGACTTGTTTGACCATGTTCGATGGGTTGGGGGTCCAATAGGCATCACTGAATACTTGCAACAGTTTCTTGATGCCCAGGTGAATCCCATTGTCAGAGTGGAGGTGCATCACAGTGTCTAGGGCAGTTTTGGGGTTGAGCATTATATGTCCCAACTGGGTAAATAGGTGGTCACCCTGCTGGCAGAGTATGGAGAACAAGTGTGGCGGTATCCAGTGGGGGCGATCTTTGTTGTACCATTGTTGCAAGAGCTCTGGTTGGCTTTGGATTGAGTTAATAGATAGTCGATATAGGACATTGGCATTGGTGTGTAGTTTGCCGGTCCGATAGGAAATCTCGTAGTTGAACTCCTCAAGAGTTTCCCTCCACCTAATGAGTTGGGCGTTGTGTGTGTTGGATTGCCTTAACCATTGGAGTGATTGATGGTTGGTGATGATGGTGACGTTCGTATGCAACAGGTAAGCTTGGAAGTGTTCTAGTGCCCATATGATGCCCAGGCACTCTCGTTTGGTGACGGTGTAGTTACTTTCAGCTTGGTTGAGGGTGTGGATCGCACAGGCGATGATGTGCT
Source organism: Coenobita brevimanus (assembly GCF_032717465.1). NCBI lineage: Eukaryota > Metazoa > Arthropoda > Malacostraca > Decapoda > Coenobitidae > Coenobita > Coenobita brevimanus. Next base: position 5,263,226 of record NC_137061.1, on the reverse strand, counting down.
CCCACCCTTCCTGCACTTGGGTGAGGACAGTGCCAATCACTATTAAGGACATTGTAATGCTAGGCGAAAAAGGCCTGACTCCTCGGTCCTAGAACACCTAACGTGTAGCGGAGTCCTCTTTCGAGACCGGGACTTAGTGTAATAAAGAGAGTTAGGACACAAAAACTCCAGGCAATAACCTTTACACGTATATTACTACAATCAGACACAGGACAAAAACAGCAACAGCAGATAGTACAACACAATATATGGTGGATAATAAAACCTTAACTAGATAATCAGTATCTCACAGGATACTAGCTTAACAGACACTGATGCTAACACTCTAGATTTAGTGCACAGGTTTACTTGGAACACAGGATTGCGGTGCATGTGGGAAAGTAGGAGTAGGTCTCACACGGGGGGGGGGGGAGAGGTGACGTGCGGAGGGTCAGATTATAATTATAGTAATATTAGGAGGGAATTGATGTTACAGATTCTGACTTAGTATTTTCTAGTAGCAAGGGGATTTTGATAATTGATTATATTGCTAGTCCTGGTTTTTACATACACACAGACTGCTGAGAGGAGATTTACTAAGGCAGGGTGGAAGGCACTGTGAGTCTCGTTATGTTTATGGTAATACAAGCGGGAGGGTATTATTAACACTTTCTCTTCACTATTTCCTGGTAGCAAAGGACGTTTGGATATTTTACTAAGGAGAATCTCTCGTGTTGGGAGTCTTATTGATTTTATACAAGGGCATCACTCGTGAGTCTGATTCACCAGAACTTAGGCCCCGTCCACACGAGCGGGCAGTGCCCAACGGGCAAACAATGATACCAAATCACGTTCCAATTCACACATTTAGAAGGTGGCTGGCGGGCACGAGTGTAGATGACGTCATAAGCAGGGAAACCACAGGCAGACTATCTATAACACCCTGGCCCGTTGTTGAGACAATGCTTGCCATGTGGACAACAACACGAATGTGCCCGGTAGTGACCAATGACCCCCAGAAACTGTTTGATCTGGTAACACTGCTAAAGAAGCGAGGGATATACACTCAGCAGGCAGTGCCCGTCAGGCATTACCCGCTCATGTGGACGGAGCCTTAGTCTCTGCACTCGTCCTTATTAATCCGCCCCGTGATAGCGCGTATTCTCCTGCTATTTTCTCCTGAACACTTGCCCTGTTATTCGACATATACTACATCACTGTATCACTGTTACACTAACTCTGGGGCAACATCACACTTAACATATGTCACTTACACGGTGGGGGGCAGCGGGGAGACACGCAGGCAACAATTCTGCCGGTACAGGGGCACCAGCAGGGGAGGGCGTGCCAAGAGGGCACGGGACGACTCACAGGGGCGTCTACTCTCGTCTGGGGCTGCAGGTGGTGAAGGGGCCCGTATTCTTCGGGCTGGGCACAGGGGTGTGGCAATCAGGGCTGGGGCCAAACAGGTCCAGAAATCTCTGGCTCAGGCCTCGGCCGAAGGTGGAGGTCTTCCGCTGTCGGGGCATGGGGAGATCTCGCCCGGTCGTCCTGGGGAGGGCCTGGAGTACCCTAGGACTGCGGCCCCCAGAGTCAAGGGGCGCCATCAGGGAGGGGCTGTGGCACCGACCTGAATCAGGGTCCGTCAGGTGGGTCCTCTCCGGGACCAGGTGTATGGAACAGAGGCCTGGGGAGGCTGTAGGGCCTCTCTGGGGTCCTGCGTCGGGAGTCCAGGCACTCGTCTCATGCGGGGCGGTAACACTGCTTGCACTTCTTTCTGGCCATGGGGCCTGGCTATTGGCCGTGGCTGCCCAAGGGCGCGACTATGAGGCGCCAAGGCCCGGTTACTGGCTGTGGCCTGAGTGGGGGAATCAGCACGTCTCTGGACACCTTTGGAGTGGCTATCGGCTGTCTGACGAAGGTGGGAGCGGCTCCAGGCCGTCTCCTGCAGGAAGGAGGGGGAGCGGCTATAGGCTGAATCGGGGGCAGCAACTTCGAAGCGGCTATCGGCCGTCTGACGAAGGTGGGAGCAGCCACAGGCCGTCTCCTTCTGCCAGAGGGAGGAGTGGCTATCGGCCGTCTCGGGGACAGCACCTTCGGAGTGGCTATCAGCTGTCTGACAAAGGCGGGAGCGGCCGCAGGCCGTCTCCTTCTGCCGGAGGGAGAAGCAGCTATCGGCCAACTCGGGGGCAGCACCTTCGGAGTGGCTATCGGTCGTCTGACGAAGGCGGGAGCGGCCACAGGCTGTCTCCTTCTACCGGGGGGAGGAGCGGCTATCGGCCATTTCCTGCAGGAGGGTGTGTAGGGCAGCTGTTGGCCGTCCCTGGAAGAACACCTTCTGACGAAGGCGGGACCGGCTATTGGCCGTCTCCTGATTACCCTCAGGTCGGTGAGACACCGATTCCCTTACAAGGGGTGGGCGGCTATCGGCCGTCCCAAAGGAGAAGACACCTTCGGAGAGGCTATGGACACACTCCTGTTGAAGACGGGAGCGGCTATCGGCCGTCTCCTGAGGGGCGCTGTTTGGAGCTGGATAGGCAGCTCCACCTCAATCTGATCCGGCGGTACCTCTCCCCGAAGGTAGTGTTGAATTTCTGCTAGGGCGATGGTGAGGAGGCTGTGTCATAGGGGCGCACGGCCCAGGCTGACTAATTGTGCCGTTGTCACACTGCATCCTACAGTTCGGCTGCGGCTCCTCCGTGGGGTCCGGGTGGGGGTGTCGGTGAGTTTCCAGGGGCACTATGCTGTAACTCACACATGTTACCTGTCAGAGAGTTTCTGGGGGCACTATGCTGTAGCTCAAGCATTTTAGACAGAAGGGCAGGGTGTAGTCGGGGAAGGCGACGATCGGGGTGGTGACGAGTTTGTTCTTTAGTTTGTGGAATGCAGCTCTTCGCTCATTGTCCAGGTAAAAGGCTCGCCCTTTTTGGTCAGATCATGGAGGGGCATGGCGATGTCTGCAAGCCCCTTTATGAAGCGCCGGTAGTAGGAGGGAAGTCCTAGGAAGGCACAAACTTCGTGGACGTCTCGGGGTAGGGGGAGGTCTGGGATGGCATGCAGCTTGTTGGGGTCAGGTGATATCCCGTCCTTAGAAATGATGTGCCCCAGGAAGACGACGATTCATGCTGCCAGAACGCATTTTGAAGGTATGAGTTTGAGGCCTTCCTGGCAGATGCGTAAGAAGACTTTATTGAGGTGTTGGAGGTGGTCAACCCATGCCTTGCTGAAAATGATTACGTTGTCCAGGTTTGCCAGGCAGATTTCCCAGGTAAGGCCAGTCAAGACAGACTCCACTAACCTGGAAAAGGTGGCAGGGACATTACAGAGTCCGAATGGTAGGACGGTAAACTCATAGTGTTTCCCATTACAGGTGGAAATGCAGTTTTTCCCCTGTCCTCGGGGTGTATTGGGACTTGCCAGTATTCTGATTGGAGGTCCAAGGTGGAGAACCACAAGGCTCCATATAGGGAATCGAGGGAGTTGTCTGTCATGGGAAAGGGGGTGGCATCCTTGGTGGTCACATCATTCAATCGGCGGTAATCCACGCAAAATCACATGGTACCATCTTTCTTTTTGACCAGGACGATGGGGGAGGACCAAGGGCTGGTGGAGGGTGATACAGCACCGGCATTGAGCATTTCCTGGACCTGCCGGTCATCCTCAACCCGTTGTTTGGGGTTCTTCTGCCGTGATGGTTGGTGAATGGCTGGTCCTGTGGTGTGAATTTTCATGCATCAGGTAGGTGGTGTGGCCGAAATCAGTAGGGCCTGATGCGAAGAGATCTTGGAATTCCAGGAGAAGGCGACGGATGCTGTCCTCTTTGTGAGGTGAGAGGTGTTCAGGTATTGGGGATAGGGCGGCAGGGAGGAATGGGGGAGTGCACAGTGCTCAGCTTCTTCCATCTCGCTCACCACTAATCCTTTAGGTAGCGTGGGGGAGGTTGGGCAGATGTTTGCTACTCGGATACTCGGACTGCTGCGATGTGGGGGAGGAGGAAGGTGGGGGATAGCTGACAGGCCGAGAGGGTCCCAGGTGGTAGGTTGGCGGAGAACATGACGGAGGCTCCAGTGGGCCTGTTCAGATATAGCCAAGCCTTGTGCTCGGGGGGGATTGTTAGGGCGGAGATGGTGCTGGGAAGGTTGGATGTGGAGGGGAGAGTGTGGGGGAGCGAGGGGGGGCTGGGGAGAGGGGGGGGTCTACACGTGCAGAGGGGCTGGGGGAAGTGGTCTGGGGGCTTCTGGAACTGGAGCTGTCGCTTGTGACAATCAGTGTTTGTGCGTAGCTTCTGCAGGAGGTCCAGTCACAGGTAACCATCATATGTATGGCAGGTTGAGTCAAACACAATGAATTTGTGTTGGGTAGAGACTTGTTGGTGGGTGTCGGTGCGTAGGGCCCGGGTCAAGAATCACCGCTGGCCACCAGTGTTATGCTAGGTGTTTTTAGGTCGACTTCTTGTCCTAGAAACACTAGCAGTTGAGCCAGGGTTCTCTTTCGAGACCAGAGCTAGAACACAGTACAAGAAGAGCAGGGCACAAACTCTGGGCAACAACCTTACATGTTTATTATCTTAACACGCCCTGTCCCGACCAATTTTCCACCACTGATTCCCCCCAATCCCGACCAATTTTGGAAATAAATAATTTTTGGCTCAAACCTCCGCTTTTGGTGAGAAACATCGAAAATTCATAGAGAAATCGCTCACCTGAGGTTTAAAATAGGCTACTCGATACAGGTAGCAGTACTCCTTACCTTACTGGGTTTTCTATCAGGCTGGCTCCAAAGAAAACGAGTTCAATGGGAGGGTAACTATTCCACACCACTCATAAACGGTATTTATTTATTTATTTGCTACGAATTTATATGTAGTACAAGAGTATATTGGTTTTCAAACAGTAATATAGGCAATATAAGCATTGTTTCACTCACTAACACATCAGCATACCTGACCTTTTTTGGCGACAATACCTGATCATCATTTCTGACTGTTTCTTCCTCTAATGCTAGGTAAACTTTGTCCTCCACATTGTCATCGATTGGGGAATCACTCTGGTCCTGAATGTCTTTATTGGCCAGGTCACTGGTAACAGGTCAACTGCCGAGACAATGGCAGGTGGCGGGGGGGGGGAGGTTATGCAGGGTAAGGCATTGTCCCTGCCTGGCATTTTGTAGAGGAAGGTGTCCTGTGTATACATACCAAAAATCACGAGCAAAAATTGAAAATTGTGCAAATTATGAACCTTGCAATTGCGTGACATACCGGTACATCGATGGGTCTAGCTGTGATAAAACGTTGCGAAGTACCCATATGTCGATGGGTTTAGCTGTGACAAAACGTTGCGACATACCCATATGTCAATGGGACGCCTCAGGTTAATTTCCATTCACAGTATACAATATGAATATAAGTATCACACAGTACACTATTCAGTCTCAAAAACACTAGGCAGACTAGAGGGCTCCGACTGGATTGTTATATGCAGCATATAAAATGATTATAAATATCACACAGTATACTATTCAGTCCCAAGTACACAATATGAACACCAGTATCACATAGTATACTATGCAGTTAAGGGCACTAGACAGACACAGTACACAATATGAATGTAACACACAGTATACAGTATGAACACCAGTATCACACGAAACATTATTCAGTCACAGATACACTAGGCAGACTGGAGGGTTTTGACTGGGCTGCTGGAGTCTGGTGCCCTACAGGTGTTGGCCAGGTGTTGTAGGGGTCCTCTCAGGTGTTCCCTCTCGCAAAGGACACGGGACAACCCTCAGGGATGACGTCGTCTTTTGTGGGCTGCTGCTGGGCAGTGTGGTGAGAGACCCTCTGCTCGTGGGACCTTGCTGAGTGGTCTGGTCCTCGGGGCTCGGGCCAAACAGAGAGTAGGCACACTTGTCTGCGTCCACCTTGGGAAGGAGGTTGCTGTCATCTGGAGCTGGGGAGGTTGCACCCCGGGGTCACAGGGGCACCTCTAGGAGTCCGGCGTCTGTGGTCTCCCTACCGTCGGGGTTGAACTGTGGCGTCGCTGTTGGCAGGAGTCCGTCAGATGGTCATCTCGCCCAGGCACTGGCTGTACCGCGCACACTCCCGGGGTCACCACAGGGCACCGCCAAACCTCCTCCATACAGGAAAGTTCCTCCTGGGGGCTGCCTCTGTGGGGAGAAATGGAGAGGTGTCCCGCTCGGCTACAAGAGGGGTGTGCCAAGCAAGGGTTGTCTTCCACAGGGGAAGTCTCAGGGGATGAGAGTCATTTGGTGGGGTGTCTTTCCCTGGTGCAGCTGATGGCCGTCACCGAGGTCCCGTGGGCAACAGGAGGGAGGTGGCTGATGGCCATCCCTTCTCTGTCAGTGCAGCTGAAAGCTGTCACCAGGACCCGACTTCATGAGGTGCGGCTGAAGGCAGTCCCCTGTCCACAGGTGTGGCTGAAGGCCATCACCGGTGTCCTGTGTGGGGAGTGGAAAGCAGTTGAGGTGTGGCTGATGGCTGTCACCTGCCTGCAGGTGCAGCTGAAGGCCGTCACCAAGGTCCGACTTCCGGAGGCAGCTGCAGAAGGAGAGGGGGCATTAACGTCTCTCCCTGAGTGTGGCTGATGGTTGTCACCAGTTTTTGCAGGGAGGGGGGGATTGCAGTGGTTGACTGGCTGATGGCCGTCTCTGTGTTTGTGCAGCTGAAGGTTGTCACTTGCTTTGTGCAGCTGAAGGCCGTCACAGCTTCTCTGTGGCTGATGGCCATTACTTGGGTACTGCTTGGGACTGAGTATCCAGCCCCACCCCAAACATGGCGAGGGCTGGTCCAGCTGGAGGGTAGTGCACCCAGACTGCAATGTTCCTGCTGGGTCTTTTCCAAGGAATAAGGGCGCAAGGTAGTCGAGGACATAGGCCCGTGCTGCCTGACCAACGTGTGCCTCAGAACCCTTCTGTGGTCTCCTCCTGGGGGGGTGTCGCCATGTCCTGGTGGTGCTTGGTTGCCACGGTGGGTATTTCAATATATATGGCAATATTTGTTGTAAAAAATAGCATACACCCTTGATTATGCCCATAGGAAAAACATACATTTGGGGAAGTTACTGTGGCCAGAGAAAGAGGGAGTGGGTGGAGTGGGTATTCCCCTGAATGGGCATGGTAAATACCCGTTGGTGAAATAGGTGCAGTATCTCTCTCTCATTTATGTATATATATATATATATATATATATATTGAAATACAGCATAGTGTCCCTTGGAACGCCCAACCACCTCCACCAGGGATTCAGCATAGTGCCCCTGTAAACTCCCAGACACCCCCACAAGGACCCCACGGAGAAGCAGCAGCAGCGCACCGAGACTCAGCGCGACAACGCCACAAGTAAGCCCGGGCAGTACGCCCCTATGACTCGGAGCCCTCCCACTGTTGCCATAGCAGGAATCCTGCACTACCTTCCGTGCGAGTGCGAGTTTCCACCAACCCATCTCGGGGTGGAGCTGTCTGTCCAGCTCCTACCAGCACCCCTAAGGAGTTGGCCTGTAGCCACTCCTGCCTTCTTCAGGAGTCGGCCAGTAGCCTCTCCGAAGGTGTCTTCCTTTTTGGGATGGCCGGTAGCCGCCCGCCCCTCACTAAGGAATCAGCCAATAGCCGACCTGAGGGTAACAAGGAGACGGCCTGTAGTCGCTCCCGCCTTCATCAGAAAGTGTCCTTCCAGAGATGGCCTGTAATCGGTCCACACCCCGTCCTGAAGGAGTCTGCCTGTAGCCGCTCCCACCTTTGTCAGACGGCCGTTAGACGCTCCAAAGACATTGCCTCTGAGTCGTCCTGTAGCTGCTCCACACCCCTCTTGCAGGAGTCGGACTATAGCCGCTCCCCCCTTCATCAGATGGCTGGTAGCCGCTCTGAAGGCATTGCCCCTGAGTTGACCTGTAGCTACTCCTCGTTCCTGCTGAAAGAGTTGGCCTGCAGCCACTCCCAACTTCGTCAGAGGGCTGGTAGCCACTCCGAAGGTGTTGTCCTTGAGGCAGCCTGTAGCCGCTCCACACCCCTCCTGCAGGAGTCGGCCTGTAGCCGCTCCACACCCCTCCTGCAGGAGATGGCCGGTAGCCGCTCCGAAGGTGTGCCTGGGTTCGCTGGTAGTCATTCACCCTCTCGGGCTACAGCCAGTAGCCGGGCCTTGGCGCCTTGTGGTTGCACCCTTGGGAAGCCACGGCCAGTAGCTGGGCCCCATGGCTGGAAGCAGCAGAGAGCAGCCCCGCCACCCCAGCGTGAGACAAGTTTCCTGACCCCCAACACAGAGGACGTGGAGGAGTACTGGAGAGGCCCTATAGCCTCCCCTGGTCTCTGCTCCCTACGACTGGCCCTGAAGAAGACCCACCTGACGGACCCTGACGCAGACCAGTGCTGCAGCCCCTCCCTGACGGCGCCACCTAGCTCCGGGGGCCGCAGCCCTCGGGAACCCCAGGCCCTCCCCGGAACTCCCGGGCGGGACTTCTCCATGCCCCGACAGTGGAGGACCTCTACCTCCGCCAGGAACCTGAATGAGAGGTTCAGGCAATTGTTCAGCCCCAGTCCTGAGGGCCACATTCCTGTCCCCAGCCCAGAAAGTAAGGGTCCCACCGCCACCTGTAGCCCCAGACGAGAGAAGACGCCCCTGCGCATGATCCCGTGTCCTCTCGACACGGCCTGCCCTGGTGGTGCCCCTGCCCCGGCAGAGCTGTAGCTGGCTTGTCTCCCCGCTGCACCCACCGCCCAGTGACCCATGAGACTGACTGTGCCCCTTGTGTAGTATAACAGTGGCGAGGCGATAAAGTGCATTCGTAGTACCAGACCAAATGTTTAAGTGAAATTGGAATAATAATGGTCTAATATACGACAGGGCAGAACGGTGAATAACCCATGCAGAATCAAAGTGATAATGAATAAGATCCATGTGCAATACCCTTCATATTACAGTAAGAGAAACACCCAAGACGTGGAGTTTGTATTAATAATTAACTAAAAGTCCCTTGCCCTCAGAAAATAGTAAAGTGAACACGCTATCAACAAACTCCGCCTCATACTACCATAACATAAACGGCCTCCTATGCTAGTCATATGCATCTGTGTGACACAGACGATACCCTAGCTATCCTTATGCTACATGCACGTGACATGGGACGGGAGAATATAGTACAGTACTTACGATCTATTTGCGCAACAGGGCTGGGGGGGAGGGAGAGAGAGAGAGAATACTGTGGTGACAGACTTCCTTACGGGGCTGATTGCTGGGAGTATACCTTATATGACACCTCGATTTACCATGACATGGACAAGGGAGAGGGGTGCAGCACTGGTGCTGTCTGTTGAGTATAACACTGGGGAAGGATAGTCACACTTGGGGGCAACCCGTGGTCTGGCGCCACACACTCCACACGTGAGTTTCTCTGCGGGGAGTTCACTGTTCCACACGGGGAAGGTAACACGGGGGGGGAGGAGCACTGGGGAAGGAGGGGGGGGGGACTGGTGCACTGGGGTAGGGGCTCACAGACGCTAGTAGACAAATAACCTCAGAGTATTTAACTCACGGGGCAGGTGGGGAGGGGTGCTTGAGTCACTGGAGGCAGGAGGCTCTTACACTGGGAACCGCAGGTGATGTCTGGAGGTTGAGGGCGGGCCATCTGGAGTGTAGTCCAGAGATAGGTCACCTGTGGGGTCACCACAAGTTCTGTAGGAGTTGGTGGGTGGTGTGGTAGGTGGCCCTCTTTCTATAGAGGCCCTGGGTGATGCAGGGCTCTCTGGGCTAGGGCCGAAGAGGGCCAGGGGGCGCGCTGCATGGTGCTGGCCCTTAGACATAGTTGGGGTCCTGGGGGCAGACCTGGGGAGGCCCGGGCTGAGGGTCGGCTGCAGAGAGGGCGGCGCCCTGGCTGGGCCACGGCAGGAGAGGACTGCAGCCGCCTATACCGGGGGAGGTTTGGCAGCTGCAGCAGGCGTCGGGGGTGGCCCGCTGGCTCTGGGGGCTGCGGCCTCGCCTGCGGGGGGAGGCTGTCAGGGGTGGACTGCAGCCTCTCACTCCAGTGGAGTTTGACAGCATCTGGGGGTGGGGAAGAAGGGTTGCAGCAACAGGACACCTGGCCTTGGGGACGTCTCGCCCTGTCTTGTCTCTGGCGGGGTATCTGCGGGGGAGCAGATCCCACCCTCTTGGGGAGAGAGGCGGAGAGAGTGGCACCTTGCTCTGCCACAGGAAGGGCGAGCTGAGCAAGAGGCACTACCCCCAGTAGGAGCTCTGGGACTCACGGAGGGAGAGCGGCCAGAGGCCTGCTCCCCAGCTTGGCGGGTCTGACAAACACTGCCGAAACTCCCGTTCAGGGCATGAGCAGGAGGCCCAAGGGACACACCTTCGGCCAGGCAGTCCCGCTGGGCACTGCCTGAGCTCCTACGCAGGACAGGAGGAGGGGTCTGAGGGGACTCCTCCAGGTGCCACAGAGCCTGGTGACAGCAGAAAGAAAAGGCCCAGTGGGCACTCCTCACAACAGCTGCAGTTCTGGTGGAGCCTGCACTTCTGCCGTCGGGACTGGGGCGCCTGTCCCAGGGACGTCGGGAGGGGGAGGCCCAGTGGGCACTCCTGGGCAAAGCCACAGCTCCTGTGGAGTCTGTCCTCCATCCATCGGAGTTGGGGCAGCCTTGGAGGACGGTCGGTGGCCTGTCCCGAGTGGTATCTCTGGTGGAGTCTACCTCTGCACCCGCCTCTCTCTTGGGGAGCAATGGCGAAGGTCGTCCGTGGGACGTGCTGACTTGCTGGCTCCTGAAGGTGGGTGGCAGAGGATGGAGAACCGGTGGTCACTCCGTCCACAGTAGACCCGATGGGTGCTACTGTGCTGCTGCTTCTCTGGGGCGTAGCAAGTCTCAAGGCTCCTCCTGAGTCCTCTCTTTTTATGGAGGCCGATCCGGTGGATACAGCATCCGAGGGCTTGCTTGGGACCTTGCTTCTGCAAGTCCCACCCCGATTTTGGCGAGTGCTTCCTCCGTCAGACTGTAGTGCACTCGGACTGCGTACTGCCTGGTGGTCTGGCTGTGAGAAAGAAGGGCGTCGGGTCACGGGGGAGATGTGTCATTTACGCTCGGAAGGCTCGGCAGGTGAAAAAAAAGCCTCCCTGTCATCTTGTGGGTTGGGGGTCGCCTCCCTGTACCATCCTCCTAGGGTGGTGGTGTCTGGCTCGCTCCGCTTAGCAGGTGTTTCACTATATATATATATATATATATATATATATATATATATATATATATATATATATATATATATATATTGTCGTGTGTGTGTGTCCACGGTGGGTGGGTGCGTGGAGTGAATGGATATACTGACGTGGTGGGTCAGTGGGGAAGTGGGTGTGGTAGCTGAGCACTGTCTCTAAAGCAGGGTAAGTCTGGTGGTTAGTGAATGGACGGGCAGGGTGGGTAAAAAGCCTGTAAGTGTTATGCTAGGTGTTCAAGGGGCGGCTTCCCGTCCCTGGAACGCCTGAAATGTAGCAGAGTTCCCTTTCTAGACTGGAGCTTAGACACAATAAGAGAGGAACAGGGCATAAAAACACAGGGCGACAACCTTACATGTGTATTGACATATTCTCTACTGTGAAACAAGAAGACTCGTACACAATATACTGATCAAAATTAATATGTAGGCTGGTAGGTGGGTTTGGAGTACCACGCAGGATACTAGATAGACAGGAGTCTTAATTCGGGTCTAGGCAATACACAACTTTTACAGTCTTTGCACAAGAGGCTTTTTTCCACAAAGGAGACAAAACACAGGTGTTATGAATTCAGGGGAATTTGTTCTAGCACTGACTCTGGTTCTGGTTTTTACGATAGTAATGAGAGTTATGTTGCTGTTTTCTGTTTCTGGACTTACACAGGATGGCTTTTTTTTTTTTTTTTCCTATCGACCAGTGGGGCCCAAACCTTTGGTCATTAAGGCCTTTTGTATATATATATATATATATATATATATATATATATATATATATATATATATATATATATATATTGTTATTTAGTCCGACTCCTCGTCCTAAAAACGTCCGCGACTGAGCGGGGTCCTCTTTCCGGACCGGAAATAAAGCACCGACACAGGAACAGGGCTTAAAAGCTAGGCAGTACACCTTAACACATCTATTGTCTTAATTCAATACACTGTTACAATATAAAAAAGAGTTACAGGATAGGATGGAGACAGGTTTATAGAGTTAGCTTCTCAATACAATGTATCACACACAGCACAGGCAGAGAGTGGAGATCTTCAATTATACATCGATGGTGAGTTACAATTTCTCTATACCCGTATTATGTCCATAGGCAGAACTAGCATTTAATAGTCTAAACCAGATGCACTAGGGGTAAAGAGGGCCAGGGGTCGAGAGAGTGAATATTACTATAACTTGTTAGGGTGCGAGTCGCGACACTTGGGATAGTTACTTAGTCGTGGAGACACTGTTCACAGGTTTTTGGTTTTTCCTCACGCCCTACTGTTTCCGTATGTCTCTGTGCCCGTGTTTACTAGTCTTTTCTGTTCTGCCTGGGTATTTGTCTCACTGTGTGTCCCTTATATTATTCTGGCCTTACTCTTTCACTCTCACTGTTCACTCCCGTCTCTGTGGTTTTTCAAGACACATGAGATGCATTAAAGTCACTACTTGCCCTTGTTTCCTGGGCTTAACAGAGGAGGGTTGGGCGTGGGAGGGGGCTCTACTGGGGAGCCCTCCTGCAGGAGACAGTGGACCACCCACAGGGGTGTCACTCCCCGGGCCTTCTTTGTCAGGGGGGTGCAGGGAGGCTCTCCCATCTGGGGGCCTCGACCTGAGAGGCCCTCGTGCTGGAGCCTCGTCGGTGGGGTGCAGGGAGGCCCTCCTACCTGGGGGCCTCAACCTGAAGGGTGGCCCTCGGGGCTGGGGTCGAACAGCTGCAGGAGGCGGGCCTGTTGCCTCTTACTCCGGGCAGAGGGCCGTGGGGGAGTGGAGCCCAAGCAGCCTGGCTCTGGGGCCTGCCGGTCCAGTCTGGGAGCCCGGATACTGTGGCTGCCTGTATGGTGGGAAGCCGTCAGAGGCAGACTGCGGCCCCTCTTCCATCTGGCGTCCATCAGGGACCGAGACCGACCAGGGGTAGGTGGCAGGACCGACACAGGGCCACGCCACCACTCCGGCAGCACCTCTGGGGAACCACACCTGGAGGGAGTAAGTAAAGGGCGTCCCACGCAGCTGAGAGGTGAATGGCTGGCCGCACAAGGAACCTCCTTCTCCGGGAAGACCCCAGGAATCACGGATGAAGGGCGTACAGTGGCCACTCCTTCCCCCACATGTACAGTGGCCGTCGTGGCGGTTCTGCAGTTCCTAAGGTCCACAGCTGAAGGGTGTACAGTGGCCGCTCCTTCCCCCACACGTACAGTGGCCGTTGTGGCGGTGCTGCTCCTGAAGGAGGAAGAGGCAGATGAGAGGCTTACAGTGGCCGCTCCCTCCCTGGCACATACAGTGGCCGTTACTGTGGGTCTGCCTGCCCAACAGGAAGTAATTGAAGGGCGTACAGTGGCTGCTTCTTCCCTGGCACGTACAGTGGCCGTTACCGTGGTGTTACTCCTGTAGGAGGAGGAGGTAGTGGATGAGGGGCGTACAGTGGCCACTTCCTCCCCAACACGTACAGTGGCCATTATCGCAGTTCCACTCCTCCTTCCTTTGCCAGTCGGAGTGCGCTCAATAGCTAACACTCCGAGGCCGTCTGCAGATGTGGCTGTAGCTGAAGGCCGTACAGTGGCCGCTCCTTCCCCCACACGTACAGTGGCCGTTGTGGCGGCGCTACAGGGGGAAACAGCTGAAGGGCGTACAGTGGCCGGTCCCTCCCCAGCACGTACAGTGGCCATTACTGTGGTGTTGTCTAGGACTGACTCTGGCTCAGCCCCACCCCGAACCTGGTGAAGGCTGCCCCACCCACAGGGTCGTGTCTTTTTCCAGCGTAGCTTCTGTCGGACTGGTTGGGTGACAGAGGGCCTTAGGACAGAGGAGCACCGGCGCCCTTCTTGCCCCGGGTCGACCTCTCGGTGATCCGGCCCTCCGTGGTGTTCTCCTGGGGTGGTGGTGAGGTGGTGGCTCAGTGGTAGGGTGGGGGGTGGCTGGGTGGTTGATCCGGCAGCGGCAGGTAAAACGCCCGCGACTGAGCGGGGTCCTCTTTCTAGACCGGAAGTAGAACACTCACAAAGGAAGAGGGCATAAAAACTCGGCAGTATATCTTAACACATCTATTGTCTTAATCCAAACTCCTTACAATACATGAACAAAGATACACTGAATATGGAAGGGACAAGGTGACAGAGTTGTTACTATTGGTATAATGTGCCCACAAGCACAGTAATGATGTCGGGGGCAATATACAACTTGCTTTAATACACATAGATATGACAGGTCACTAGGGCACAATGTAGGTGTTAGAGTTAAGGCACAATTTCCATTTAATATACTCGTCAGGATACGCTACATATGGATGAAGTGAAGCTTCAGGTTAATCAGGGCTACCAGGCGCAATGTCTGTACCCAATTCGCGGCGCGCAGGAATCCGCGGCAACACTGTTTACAGGTTCTGTCTTTATGGACTGTTCTTAGTTAGTCTTGGGCCGCCACTGATACATTTCCCTGGTTCCGTAGGGCTTGGGTATAGGCACAGTACCTTGGGTCAGTTGGGATAGGAATCTTGGTATATCACTTTTGTCTGTCTATTCACGTTTCACTGACCATTATTTCCTGGTGTATAGTTTCTGTCTTACTGTTCATATTCACTGACCGTCCTTTCTAGTGCATTGTTTCTGCCTTACTGGTCGCATTCACCACTGTCACGTTTACTAAGTCTCTGACACGACTCGAGAGGTGGAAGGTGTTGTCACTGGACTGCTAATTCCTGGGGGGCGGGAGTGTGAGGGGGCTCTTCTGGAGAGCTCTCCTGTAGGAGGCAATGGACAGCTCTCGGGGACATCACTGCCCGGGCGTGTTTTGTAGCTGGGGTGCAGGGAGGCCCTTTCGTCTGGGGGCCTCGACCTGATAGGTGGCCCTCGGGACTGGGGCCAAACAGCGTCAGGAGTCGGGCCTGCCGCCTCTTACTCCGGGCAGAGGGCCGACGGGGAGTGGGGCCTGAGCGGTCCCACCTTGGGGTCCACAGGTTGGCCCTGGGAGGGCTGGTGCTGCAGTCGCCTACACAGTGGGGCGCCATCAGGGGCTGGCTGTGGCACCTCTTCTGCGGGGTGTCCGTCAGGGGCCGGCGTCATCCAGGGACCAGCTGCAGGGCAGGAACATGACCTCGCCACCACTCCTGGAATGGCAGCACCTCCAGGGAACCACACTTGGAGGGAAAGAGACAAGGGCATCCCGCGCAGCCGAGAAGAAGTGAGCCGGCCGCACAAGGGGCCTTGCCCTCCAGGAGAATCCTCAAGACTGCAACAAAGGGCGTACGGTAGCCGTCCCTTCCCCAACACGTATGGTGGCCGTTGTTGCGGTTCCACAGTCTCTAAGGGCAGCAGCAGAAGGACATACGGTGGCTGTTACCACAGAGCTGCTCCCGAAGGAGGAAGAGGCAGATGAGGGACGTACAGTGGCCATTCCCTCCCCAGCATGTATGGTGGCCGTTGCCGCAGGTCTGCCTGCCCAATGGGAAGTAGCTGAGGGACGTACGGTGGCCATTCCCTCCCTGACACGTACGGTGGCCGTTGTCGCGGTTCCACTCCTCCTGCCTTTGCCTGTCAGTGTGTGCTCAATAGCTAGCACACCGAGGCAGTCTCCAGATGTGGCTGTAGCCGAGGGGCATACGGTGGCCGCTCCCTCCCTGGTACATACGGTGGCTGTTACCGCGGAGCTACAGGGGGAAGCAACTGAGGGGTGTACGGTGGCCACTCCTTCCCCGGTATGTACGGTGGCTGTTACCGCGGTGTCGCTTGGGACTGTATCTGGAGCAGTCCCACCCCGATCCTGGTGAGGTCTGCTCCATCTGTGAAATAGTGTCGCATTCCTGCGACGTTGCAGTTGGGTAGGTTGAGGGGAAGAGGGACTCAAGGTAGGGGTGCCCCAGAGCCTGTCCTGCTCTGGGCCAGTCCAGCACTCACCTGGCCCGCCGTGGTGTCCTCCTGGAGTGGTGATAGGGCTGCGGCTCCGTAGCGGGGTGAGGGCTCCGGCGGTGGAGGCGCTATTTTATATATATATATATATAATTTTTATTTTACTTATTTTTTTGTATTTTTATTTTTTAAATTTTTTCTTGGTTTTATATTTTTTAGTCCTTATATGACTTATAAAGAAAAACCTAATCTAAAGACCCTGAAACTAATCACCTAACGGACAAATCACTAACCTATACTAAATCCTACAGAGACAAATAGCTAGACCTACACTAATGGTAAAAAAGGATGGCTGGACACTGACACTGAGTTATAGTAGTAACACTGAGTGTTCGCCTCTCGTCTCATACAAAATAGTTATGCACGGTTTCTGGTGTTTTCCTTATTTCACTGATTTACACTTTTCACTTATATCACAGTATTGGCCTCTCATTGTCACTCTGTAAGAGCTATATATCACTGTCACTATTGGGGAATGTCACTGATTGGGTGAGGGGGAAGGGGACGGCCTGGGGACTCACAGTCATCTGCCTGGGGTAGGAGGAGTCCCGTCAGGAGCCCCTCCATCCCGTGGCCACGGGACCACTCTCAGGCGCATCGTCTCTCATCGAGGTTTTGGGCTGGGCGAGGTGAAGGGCCCCTCACTGTCGGGGCTAGGGACTGAATGAATCTGGCCCTTGGGACTTGGGCCAAATAAGTCTTGGAAGCACTCCCTCAGGCACCTGGTGGAGGAAGGGGGTCGCCTTCATCGGGGAGGGGTGAGATCTCACCCTGGGGTCCTGGGGGTGCCCTCAGGGGCCAGTAGACTGTGGTCTCCTTCTCTTGGTGGCGCCATCGGGTTGGGGCTGCGGCATCACTTCCGGCTGGAGTCCGTCAGACGGTGGTCCCCCTCGGGGGCCAACTGGATGGAAAAAGAGTCCCAAGGATAACACCGGGCCTCTCCACCAGTCCTCGGAGCAGAAGCCCACCTCCCGGAGGTTGCCTCAGTTTGGGAGAACAGAGGGGAGGCCTGCACTCCTGCCGGTAGGCAGGGCTGACCACAGGTCACCCTCGTGTCAGTGAGTCACAGGGGGCGAGGGGCTTTGGTGTCCCTCCCTGGTGCAGCTATGGGCTGTTGCTGGGTTCCCTTGGGCAACAGACAGAGGGCGGCTATGGGCCATCCCTTCACTCTCGGTGCGGCTTTGGGCCATCACTGGGGCCCGACCCCCTGACGGGAATGCAGACGAAGTGCAGCTATGGGCTGTCACTTGCCTATCGGCGCAGCAGTGGGCCATTGCTGAAGTCCCGTTTTGATGGAGACGTGCAGGCGAGGAGCAGTTATGGGCCGTCTCCTGCCTATGGGTGCAGCTATGGGCTGTTGCCTGTGTTGTGCCCTCCAAGGCAACTGCAGAAGGAGAGGGGCATATCTGTCTCTACCCAGCGTGGCTATGGGCCGTCTCCTTGTTGGCGGCCTGGCTATAGGTCATGGCCTTTTTTTTGTGTGCAGCTTTTGGCCATCACTGGGGCCCGGGTATAGGCCATGGCCCTTTGGTCAGAGCAGCTATGGGCCTTCTCCTTATTTGCAGAGAGGCTATGAGCCGTCTCTTTATTTGCGCGGCTTTGTGTCGTTGCTGGGGTGCTGCCTGGAGCTGTAGGGTCAGCTCCACCCTGATCCTAGCAAGGGCTAGCTCGCCCGAGAGGTAGTGCACTTGGACAGGGTTGGTCTCGTTGAGCACCTTCCTGGGAATAGGGGCGCGCGGCCCAGGTGCACTTATGTCCGTATAGACTGGACATGCCATGCGCTCTGTCTACTCCTCCATTGTCTCCTCCAGGGGGTGTGGTTGCGACCTGGGTTGCCACGGCCAGTATTTCTGTAAGGATGGGTAGGGTGAGCGAGGTGGTGGGTTAGTGGGTAGAAAGGGTGGGTACGGTGTGCAGGGCTGTGGGTAGAGAGGGTGCGTAGGGTGAGCAGAGCCACGGGTGGCTGCGGTGGGTAGATAGGGTGATTTGAGTGTGCAGGGCCGTGCGTGGATGGGATGAATGGGTAGAGACGATGGGTGTTGTGAGCAGGGCGGCAGGTGAGTGGGTTGGCAAAAAGGTGAGTGTGTCAGGAGGGTGGGTATGTGGGTGAGGGCTTGGGAAGGCTGATTGGACAGGCTGGCCTGTGGGTGGGTGGGTGTGTCTGTGGGTGGGAAAGTGGGAGTGGTGGAGTGGGGATGGTTTAGGTTGGTAGGGTGCGTGGGTGGATATGGAGAGTGGAAGGGCAGCCAGGGTGGATGGGGGAACGGGTTGTGGGAAAATAAGTCAATGGGATGAGGAGGTCCGTGATAGGATGAGGTTTATGTGGCAAATAGGGCTATGGAGATTGGTCCGTTGGAGAAAACAGGTCCATTTGAACATTTAGTGTTGCCACATGGGGAGAACATTGGTCCATAAGGGAAAGTAGGTGTATGAGTTAAAAAGGTCCATGGGATAATAGATTCAGGATGGAAACCATAGCTTCATAGTGAAACATCCAACTGGGAAAAAGATGCATTTAGAGAAAAGAGGTAAAATATGTATGTAGAGGAAGATTGGTGCATACAGGAAATATGCCCATGATGAAAAGAAGTCCATTAATAAAACAGGTCTATGGTGAAAGTCGGTCTGTAGGAAAGCTAGGTTCATGTGGAAACTGTTTACAAATGAAAGTACGTCCATACGGATATTGGGTCCATGCGGGGAAAAATAAAATGTGAATCGATCTCTGGTGGAAATAAGTGGGTGGGAATTGACACATAGGGGTTTTTGCCAAAGACGGTTTTATGTGCTAGCTATTATGAAGCAATCGTCTCCCATGACCATTCTTTTCAAACAGTTATATAATCTACTCCACCAAAACAGTGTTGTCACATGGCACGCATATACAGATCCCATAGTGTCATCATGGTGAAGTAAAGTAATGGTCATAGGGAATGATATATATAAATGGTATATTGCAAACATTAAGATCAAGAAGACTGGATACTAGATTCACCTGGTGCGAAAACTTAATACACACCTCCGCTGCCGCCGGATCAACCACCCCGCACTGCCGAGCCGCAGCCCCACCACCACCCCAGGAGGACACCACGGCAGGCCAGGTCAGTTTGAAACTGACCCAGAGCGAGAAGGGCACCGGGGCACCCCTACCTTGAGTCCCTCTTCCTCTCAACTGACCTGACAACAACCACGCAGGAGTGAGAGACAACCTTACGAACGGAGCAGCCTTCACCAGGTTCGGGGTGGGACTACTCCAGATACAGTCCCAAACAACACCGCGGTCACAGCCACAGTATGTACCGGGGAGGGAGTGGCCACAGTACGCCCCTCAGTTGTTCCCCCTTGTAGCACCCCCACAACGGCCACAGTACGTGTGGGGGGAAGGAGCTGCCACAGTACGCTCTTCAGCTACAGCCACATCCGGGGACAGCCTCGGAGCATTAGCTGTTGAGCACGCACCGAGTGGCAAAGGCAGGAGGAGTGGAGCCACGACAATGGCCACAGTACATGTCGGGGGAGGGAGCGGCCACAGTACGTCCCTCATCCACCTCCTCCTCCCCCTACGGGAGTAACACCGAGGTCACAGCCACAGTACGTACCGGGGAGGGAGTGGCCACAGTATGCCCCTCAGTTACTTCCCGTTGGGCAGGCAGAGCCGCGACAGCGGCAACAGTACGTGTCAGGGAGGGAACGGTCACAGAATGCCCCTCATCTGCCTCTTCCTCCTTCGGGAGCAGCACCACGGTCATGGCAACAGTACGTACCAGGGAAGGAGCGGCCACAGTACGTCCTTCAGCTGCTATCCTTAGGGACTGCAGAACCACCACAACGGCCACAGTATGTGTGGGGGAAGGAGCGGCCACATTATGCCCTTCATCCTTAGTCTCTAGGGTTCTCCCGGAGGAGAAGGTCCCTTGCTCAGCTGGCTCACTACCTCTCAGCTGCATGGGACGCCCTTCCCTCTGTCCCTCCAGGTGTGGTTCCCCTGAGGTGCTGCCATTCCAAGAGTGGTGACGAGGTCCTGTCCCGGTCCTGCAGCCGACCCCTGGACGACACCGGCCCCTGACGGATGCCCGACAGAAGAGGTGCCGTAGTCTACTCCTGACGGCGCCCCGCTCTGTAGGCAACCGCAGCACCTGGTCTCCCAGGGCCAGCTAGCAGGCCCCAGAGCAGAGCCGCTCGAGCCCCACTCTCCGCCAGCCCTCTGCCCAGAGTAAGAGGCGGCAGGCCCGCCTCCTGAAGCTGTTTGGCCCCAGCCCCGAGGGCCACCTA
The DNA here is from genome assembly GCF_032717465.1 of Coenobita brevimanus. Taxonomy (NCBI): domain Eukaryota; kingdom Metazoa; phylum Arthropoda; class Malacostraca; order Decapoda; family Coenobitidae; genus Coenobita; species Coenobita brevimanus. The sequence continues at coordinate 5,242,876 of NC_137061.1, read as the reverse complement.
TCAGGTCGAGGCCTCCAGACAGGAGAGCCTCCCTGCACCCCACCGACGAGGCCCCAGAACGAGGGCCACCTATCAGGTTGAGGCCCCCAGACGGGAGGGCCTCCCTGCACTCCACTGACGAAGCAGGCCCAGACAATGATGCCCCTGCGGGTCGTGCATTGCCTCCTGCAGGAGGGCTCTCCAGAGGGGCCCCCTCCCACACCCGGCCATCACCTCACCCAGGAACCAGGGGCATAGTGGCGACTTCAACGCACCTCCTGAGTCGCACCTAAGTCTAAGCAGAAGAGACGAAAGTAAAAGTGACAGTGGAACCATGAGAACATAATATAAAATGACGAACAGTGTATACCAATACAAGGGGAGAAATCAAGGGTCAGTGAGCACGAATCGTAAGGCAATGGTGGTATATAGAAATGCCGTGTCTACCTGTATACTAGTGGCGTCCCGAAAAGACTGAGACCAGCCAGCAGAGACAAAACCAGTGAAATAGTGTCGCCACGGCTCAGTGACAATTCTGTGTGCCGCGGCTCACGCCATATCGAGTGTATAGTAATATCGACCAACCTGACCCTTTATTCCATTCATATATAGTGCATCCAGTTGAGTATATTAAATGACAGTTATGCCTAACAGCTGACACCTATGCCATGCCGTAGTGACTGACAATATCTGTATATGTTACTATCATTATATTCTGCCCTCGACATCACTGTTGTGTCTGTGTACACTTTGTATATGAAAACCAACTCTGTCACCCTATCCACTCTGTATCCAGTGTCTCTTTGTTTTTGTATTGTAAGGTGTGTTGAATTAAGACAATAGATGTGTTAAGGTATACTGCTGAGTTTTCATGTCCTGTTCCTTTGTTGGTGCTTTACTTCCAGTCCGGAAAGAGGACCCCGCTCAGTCGCGGGCGTTTTTAGGACGAGAGGTCGGACTAAAAACACCCCGCATAACACTTACCTAACTGTATCTTTACAGAAATGAGTCAAGCTTGAACTGTCCCGTGTTTTGAACAATTATTGTTATGCTAGGTGTTTTAAGGCCGACTTCTTGTCCCAAAAGCACGTGTCAAATGACATGGAGTCCTCTTTCCGAGACCGAAGCTAGAATATACAACGAGAAGAGCAGGACACAAAAACTCTAGGCAACAACCTTACTCATATATTAACCAAATCACAACCTCTACACAATACAATGTGGATTGCACACAGTACACTATTTATGATCACTTGGGCTGGATGGACTATAGGGTCCTGACTGGTAATGAGTATCACACAGGATACTGGACGGACACTGTATGGTACAGAATAGTAACACGCCAGTCTGAGTGCCTTATTAGTTATTACACAGTGATACAGGCACTAACACAACACTGTTTTACATCTGGACACAAGAATATGTTGGATGGTCTGTTAGGGTACAAGTACTGCACCACGTGTGAGTTCTATAGGCACGGTAATCACTTTTACCTGAGCAGTCACTATTGCACTTGGTTGGGTGAGGGGCTCCGGTTATATTATGGGGACCGGGTGAGCCCTAAGTGTCGGCCAGGTGTAGTAGGGTTCCTGTCAGGTGTCCCTTCTCTCAAGGGACACGGGACAACCCTCAGAGGTGATGTCGTCGGATGGGGGCTGTGGTCAGGTGTGGAAAGGGGCCCTTTGCTCGTGGGGCCTGCCTGGTTGGTCGGGTCCTCCGGGCTGGAACCAAACGGGCTGAGCAGGCGCTCTTGCTTGTGCCTACTCTAGGGAGAGGGTTGCCTGGAGCTGGAGATGGTGCACCCCGGGGGAGCACTGGTGCCTCAGGGAGTCTGGCATCTGCGGTCTCCCTCCCGCTGGGCTGCTGTTAGGGTAGGGCTGCGGCATTGCCTCGGGCAGGAGTCCGTCAGGTGGTTGCCTTCCACAGGCGCTGGCTGGATAACACACACTTACAGGGGTAGCACAGGGTCGTGCCACATTGTCTTCAGACTGAGGGTATCCTCTTGGAGGCTGCCTCGGGGAAGAAGAGCAGGGGGAGAGTGGCTGGAGCCATCCCTCTTCTGCAGGCGTGGCTGGGGGCCATAGCCGGTGCCCTGCAGGGGTAGTGGTGTGCGGTCGAGGTGTGGGCGGAGGCCATCACCTGTCTGCTGGCGTGGCTGGAGGCCGTCACCAATGTCACACTCCCGTGGGCAGCTACAGGAGGAGAGGGGACCTACCCTTCTCTCCCCAGATGCGGTTGGAGGCCGTCACTGGTTCCTGTAGGAGGGGAGGGGGAAGGAGCAGCACCTGAGTGGCTGGAGGCCATCTCTGTTTGGGAGCGGCTGAGGCCTTCACCGTTTATGAGCAGCTGCGGCTGTCTCTTTTTTTTGGTGAGTGGCGGAAGCCGTCTCCCTTCTGTGAGCAACTGAGGCCGTCTTCTTTTGTGTGTGGCTGGAGGCCTTCACAAGGGTGCTGCGTGGGACTAGAGCTTTAGTCCCATCCCGAATCTGTCGAGAGCTAGTCTGGTTGAGAGCTAATGCCCTCGGACTGAAATCTTCCTGCTGGGTCTGTTGCGGGCAATACGGGCGCGAGACTGTAGGGGACGTACGTCCCTCTAGCCGGGACGACCCGCGCTCCTTACCAACCCCTCCGTGGTTTCCTTCTGGGGTGGGGATCGCGACGTCTTGGTGGTGGTTCGCCACGGCGGGTATTTCATTCTCCCACCATGCTAAGCGATCTTTGTATGCGGCATGTGTCTGGGGCGTAAGGCTATATGGTAAATTTGATAATGAGACCTGGGCAGTAAAGGAAGAGGATATGCACAGGCTCAAACCTTCAGAAATGACAATGATTAGGTGGATGTGTAGTGTTTTCTTGAGTGCGAGGCCAGGGAAGGCTAGGTTGACGATAGAAGAGGTGAGAGATGGGATGGGACTGAAGTGTATTGGTGTTGTGATGGGAAGAGAGAAACTGAGATGGTTTGTGGGGGTGCAGAAAGTAAGAAGTGTTAACGTTAGGGGTAGGGTTGAGAGGTAGACCGAAAAAGACCCAGGACGAGGTCATCGGATGTGACCTCAGGAACAAGGGACTGAATAGGGAAGCTGCCAGAGGGCGAGCAGCATGGAAAGCCGTGATCAAAGCCGACGCATGCAAACATGAGTAACCTAACTGTTAAACTGGGGGGATTCGCCCCTCACAACCCATATTATATAACCACCTAGAATTGCCATTAACCTTAACGTTGGAAACCCCCTAATTCCTATCAGACCAAAACTTCTATCTTCATTAACCCGTGAAAGACCCATTTGTACAGAAAAACTGGAAATTTGGAAGACCTGTGCCTGTGTGATAAATATTTTTTCCGGGCTGTCTTTAGTATGTGATACGCAAATGCTGGATTGGATTTTCTTACATGAAGATTTCTTCTATAAGGCTGTACCTACAGTTGTGATACCTTGTGTGGACCCGTTCACATTAACTGGGCGTTCATGAACCTATTTCAGTTTACAAAGGGATTGATGTAGAGGATCTCCACATTTATCCAGCTCCAGTATCAGGTAGGCGTCAAGGTAGCTTCCAGGCGATGAGCATAACATGCCAGTAACGTTATTCTTTTAAATTGGAATTAGAATTAGACAGTGTGATACCAAAAACTATATTCTTGGATGTGACTCTGGTGGTGGCAGAATCGTTTTTACTCTTTTGTCACGGTTATTACAGTTGACGAAATGGAAGGGAAGAAACATAACTTACTGTACCAATAGGACTGAAAAGTTTCTGTATATTTATTGTTCATTTGATCTCAGCATATAGCATTGGTGAGACATCTTGAATATGCTAACCGGATCTGGAATCCATTCAGTGCAAGGCTACAAAACTATTACCAGGGATGAGAGAGATGCCATACAGGGAGGTTTAAGTTAGGATGCGAAATCTACTGGTACCATCGTTAGTGTAGAGGAGATCACTTGGGGATTTAATTGAACAATACAAATTTTATGTGGAAGATATAAATGATGCAGACTGTTGTGAGGGAGCCTTTAGCTGTAGCAAGATACCCCAGCAAGAGGCCATTCAGTGAAAATATATACTGGTAGCCTAAGACAAGAACAAGGTTGAATGTAAGAAAATACTCATTCCCATGCGGAGTTGTATACATGGGGAATTATCATAGAGTCTAGTGATATCAAGAACAATGAAAGAATTTGAGAGAGGGGTTGATCAATTTGGGGGAAAGTCAAGAACAAAAATTTAGTTATAAAGCACAAGTACTATCCACCTCACTTAGCCACTGCCAAAAAGTTGCCAACATATAGAGCTGGAATCACAGGCTCAGTAACAAGCCTCTTCTAGTAACACGGCTGCAAGAAACTGTAATGAATAAATTTCAGACCATTTTTGGTAATAACCAACCCAAACCTAGTTTTGTGTCATACCAGCCTAACTGAGAACAATTTCCAACTTTTCTGTAGTCGTCGACGGTGTCCATCTTGGCTGAATTCAAACATGAAAACATACGGCAGACCCACTTCCAGCCGTCTGGTTGACTGAATGAGGACCATAATGCACCAGTGAAAAACAAAAACATTTCCACGTAAGACCATAATGCATCACCTTTAATTGTCAAAGCATGAATGGACTGCAAGCACAGGCACACACTTAAGACCCCCACAATGTCTTGCATATTTTTAATTTGTGGAAAAGCATCACAGAATAAAGTTACGTTTGAATTGTGCAGAGTGTCGATTGCTGTTATTACTTCTTAGGAATTGAGTGTTGTGTTTTTGTAAAGTATCCGCATGGGGGGCTGGAGCTATGCTGCACAGTCCTGACATTGAAGCTAGGGTGACCAGTCGTGTTCACCTCTGAGTGGCATTACGTGAGAAGCAAATCTCAACAACCTTCAGCTGTAAACCTTTGTGGGTCCAGTTTTTATACGGTATATATAATTGTAATTATATATATATAGTATATCTATATCTATCTATCTATCTATCTATACATATATATATATATATATATATATATATATATATATATATATATATATGGAAGGATGTTAATTGAGATGGATGCAGTAAGGAAGAGATGGGCAGAGTATTTTGAAAGATTGTTAAATGTAGAGGAGGAGAGGGTGGCTGAGATTGTGGCGGATGGAAGGGTGCAAGGAATAAATGTGTTGGGAGAGTTGAATGATTCTTTGATCACGAAGGAGGAAGTGGAGAAGGCAGTAAAGGAGATGAAAGCAGGGAAAGCTGCAGGTATGGATGGGTGTGCTGTGGAATGCCTGAAGGGTGGTGGAGTGACTATTGTTGACTGGTTAGTAAGATTGTTGAATGTTTGCTTTGAGAAAGGTATGGTGCCAATTGACTGGGCAAGTGCTTGTGTGGTCCCGTTGTATAAAGGCAAGGGTGATAAGTATGAATGTACTAGCTTTAGGGGTATAAGTCTGTTGAGTGTTGTAGGTAAGGTGTATGGTAGAGTGTTAATTATGAGAGTTAGAGAGGGTACAGAGGGAGTGATTAGTGATGAGCAGTGTGGCTTTAGGAGAGGGAGAGGATGCATTGATCAGGTGTTTGCTGTGAGACAGGTGTGTGAAAAGTATTTAGCGAAAGGCAAGGATGTGTTTTGGGCATTTATGGATTTAGAGAAAGCGTATGATAGAATTGATAGGGAGGCTTTGTGGACTGTTTTAAGAATTGTATGGACTTGATGGTAGGTTACTAAAAGGGGTGAAAAGTTTTTATGTAAATAGTAGAGCATGTGTAAGAGTGGGAAATGCTGTGAGTGATTGGTTTCCCGTGAGAGTGGGGCTGCGACAGGGATGTGTGATGTCGCCTTGGCTGTTTAATATTTACATGGATGGTGTTGTAAGGGAGGTGAATGCAAGAGTTTTAGGTGGTCTGAGTCTGGTAAATGTTGATGGTGGAGATTGGAATCTGAAGCAGCTGCTGTTTGCAGATGATACTGCACTGGTGACTGACTCAGAGGAGAGATTGAGACAGTTGGTAGAGGAGTTTGGAAGGGTGTGTGAAAGGAGGAATTTGAAAGTAAATGAGAATAAGAGTAAAGTGATGAAGTGTACGAGGTTGATAGATGGTAGGGGGATGAATATAGTTTTGAATGGTGAGTTGCTTGAGGAGGTAGATTGTTTTAAATATCTAGGGTCACATGTTGCTGTGGATGGAAGAATAGATGCAGAAGTGAAGTTTAGAATAAATGAAGTAGGAAAGGTGCTGGGAGGAATGAAAAAAGTGTTTAAATGTCGTTCGCTTAGAATGGATGTAAAGAGAAGGCTGTATGAGGGTGTTGTGGTACCGACTGCATTATATGGGGCTGAAACATGGAATATGGGTGTAGCAGAGAGGAAAAGTTTGAATGTAATGGAGATGAGGTGTCTGAGGAGTATGTGTGGAGTGACGCGTATGGATCGGGTGCGAAATGATGAAGTGCGAAGGAGAACTGGAGTTGTTCGGGAGATGGCTGGTAGAGTTGAGCAGAGGGTGTTGCGATGGTTTGGGCATATGGAGAGAATGGATAATGAGCGATTGGTGAAAAAGATAACTAGATCTGATGTGAGAGGTGTAAGGCTGAGAGGAAGACCACGAATAGGATGGATGGACAGTGTGAAGAGAGCGCTGGATGCGAGAGGGATGTCTGTTGAGCAAGGAAGAGTGGCTGTGCGTGACAGAAATAAATGGAGAGAAATTGTGAATGAATAAGTGATGACACAGCCCTTAGGGGATATTCTCTCGCATTTGTTCTGATCAGCTAGTCAGGTCAGGTGCGGGTAAGGGGATGGGTCTGTTATGATGTGGCAGGGGTAAACCAGTTCTGCTACCGGGCCCTGCTGCGGATGTCACTGATTGCATTGCGCAGTTGACCCTTGTGCGGTGTGGTGCGGTGAGGATCTGTCCGTTCTCCCCTTTGGGGCTAAGATGTGAATGAATGTGTTTGAATGGATGAGTAAATGGAGAGTGTGTCATCCTGTCTCGGCTACCTCCCTTTCCTTGGGGGAAGCAGCCTAGGTATATATATATATATTTCTCCCATTGGATCCCAAAGTTGCTGGGCGAGGCACCGTTCCAGGAGGGTCCTATGCGTACTGCCCTCCGTCTATTGGCTCATAGTCGCGAAGTTTATAGGTCCCTACCCGGGGGTTCCCTGCTTTATCAAGATTTGAAAATTCCCAGTTCTGTCCAGTACTGGGGACACTGGGCTCCAATGGGTTAACCCCTAAAGCTCGGGTCGTCGCATTTGCAACGCTCGCCAAAAAGGACATAATGGCGGATTGTCATGTTTGCGATTCAAGTTAATTTTGAATAAACGCGGGCAAGGATGTTCCAGCTGGTATTGTCTATCAGTACCACCACCCTTTAGCTACAATTAGCATACTTTACCTTTGTACTACTGACCTCTGTTGTTGCCAAGTATCGCATTTTTTCCCCCCTCCCCCCCCCCACCACGGCCCGGCCAGCCTGGCTGTGATCCATGGCAGCGCTCTGACTGCTCAGAACTGTAAATCTGCGCTCTCCTCTCACAAGCAGTTTATGCTAATAGGAAACGCTTGTTTCCCCAGTTGTGACACTAGCTTTTTTTTTGTACTGTTTGCCCCTGTTTAGCGTCAGTTTACCGCAGGCTTTCAAAGTGACATTATGGCGAGTTCTAGCTCTTCCGAGTCAGTGTGAGCGGCCGACAGTAACGAGAATAAAGTGATGGGGGTAAGGCAGAATAAAAAGCACGCCGCGGTGATCTTTTGGGAAGTAATATGATTGAAAATAATGTAGTATACATGTTTTTAGGTGTGAAAATGGAAATGTTTGTTGAGTGACGGGAAGACCGCCGCCGCGCTGCATGTCGGCCATACGCTTCGTTGATTTTAGCCTTATTTTCAGTGCTTATTGTACAAATACGGATTCCAAACTACCTGTACGTTGTAGTATAAAGTTTACTGTGACAGAATGAGGCTGTGGTAGAGGGGAAACCGGGTTGCTGGAGGTGTGAAAGTGAAGATTTGGTTACCCAACTTTGCATGTCTCCACAAGTCCTTGGGTGTTCCACGAAGGCTCAACACCTGTCTCTGGAGAAAGCTGAATGTAAGTACTGTACTATCTGCCATACCAAGCATAATGTTCTAGGGTTAATCTCTGATTTTTGGCTAATATTTTCCTACAGGTACTCAGACCGCGATTGAACCCCACTACCCGGGGGGGGGGGTCGGCTGTCCATTGGCCGCGCTTTAGGGGTTAAAGAAACTAATAGATTTGCCATCCATTAACCCATTGGATCCCAGAGTTGCTGGGCGAGTCATTGTTCCAGGAGGGTCCTAAGCTTACCACCCTCCGCCTATCGGCTCATAGTTGCAAAGCTCATAGGTCCCTACCCGGGGGTTCCCTACTTTATCAAGATTTGAAAATTCCCAGTTCTGTCCAATACTGGGGACACTGGGCTCCAATGGGATGTATATAGACTGTATATATATATATATATATATATATACAATATACCTCTGGGGGTAGGGGGGTTTCAAGAATACTCCCCCAGTATCCCTGCTTGTCGTACGAGGCGACTAAAAGGGTTGGTGGTGGGTTAGTGCCCCACCCCGTAAAAAGAATTAACTAAAAAAGCGAACAAAGCGCCTCGGACCCGGACGGACCATACGTTGACGACTAAGGAACGGACGAAGGACTTTCTTAGGGTGGGAACGTGGAATGTGAGAGGAGTGAATGATGAAGTGAAAGAGAGAGAGATTGTTCAGGTGCTTGAGGATGCAAAAATGGATATATGTGGATTGACTGAAACTAAATGGAAAGGTGAAAGGGTGAGAGAATGGGAATATGGTTTAGGTATATGTGCGGGAGTCAATGAAAATGAGAGGGCAAGAGAGGGAGTATGTCTGATGATAAGCAAGAAGTGGAAGGAGAATATAAGAGTATGGAACAGTGGGTGCAAGGATTGTATGGGTGAGGATGAAAGTAGGTATACAAGCGTGGGCGATTGTATGTGTGTATGCCCCGACAGAGGATCGAGTGGCAAGAGTGAAAGATGAGTTTTGGGCGAGTGTAGAAGCGTGTATGGACAAGTTTGAGAGGAGCGAGAGAGTGCTGTTGATTGGAGACATGAATGGCAAAGTTGGGAATGTACGAGTGGATGGAGTGGTTGGTCAGTGGGGTGTGCCAGCTGACGTAGATGGGAATGGAAGTGCTTTGGTGGACATCTGTGCTTGTAAGGGGTTGGCAATAGCCAACACCTACTTTTGGCATAAGATGATCCACCGGTATACATGGAGAGTAATGAGGAGGATGGATGGTGAACTTGTAGAACAAAAGGCAATGATAGACTACGTGTGTGTGGATGAGTGAATGAGAAGACAAGTGTTGGATGCAAGAGTGTGGAGAGGGTGGGGGAATGGAGTCTTGGACCATCACTTAGTGATGGCCAAGGTAGAGCTGCAAAGAAAGTGGTTGAGGAGACGAAGGGGAAGACAGGAGGAAGCAACTCCGGTGAGAAGAATGGAGAAATTGCAAAATAGTGAGAAAATGACAGAGTATAAGAGCATAGTGGAAGAAAGACTGGGAAGGTATGAGCTAGAGCAGATGGAAGGGGTGGAAGACGTATGTAAGATATTCACGGAAGAGATAGGCACAGCGTGTGAGGCGGTTTGTGGAGTGAGGAGGAGATGCAAGGGTGTGCAAGGGACAGCATGGTGGAATGATGAGGTGAAACGAGCTGTGGAACAAAAGAAGAAGGCATATAGTAAATGGTTAGCGAGTAGAAGTAGGGGAGAAGATGAGAGAGAGAAGAGAGAGGTATATGTGAGCAGGGGAAGGGAGGTTAAGAGACTGGTGAAGGAGAGTAAAAAGAAAGTGGATGAGGAGTTTGGGAGGAATCTGAGTGTGAAATGGAGGGAGAGTAAGAAATTGTTTTGGAAGGAGGTAAAGAAAGTAAGGCAGTGTGAAAGGGGAAATAATAGGGGAGTGAAAGATAGGAATAATAGATTGTTGGTGGAGAAGAGAGAGAAACTGAGGAGATGGAAGGAGCACTTTGAGGATTTGTTGAATGTGGAGAGTGAGAGCAGTGCGAGTATAAGTGGTTGAGGAATGGCTGGGAGAAGAAGAGATGAGTGGAGGGAGGAAGAGATCTGTAGGGCGGAGGTAGTGGAAGCGATGAAGAATATTAGGTTGGAAAAGGCCCCAGGAATTGATGGAGTGTGTGGTGAAATGCTTAGGTATGGGGGTGAGATTGTTGTTGAGTGGATATGGAAGTTGTGTAGATTGGCTTGGGAAGAGGGAAGGGTTCCAGAGGACTGGAAATCAGGTATAATTGTTCCTTTATACAAAGGAAAAGGAGAGAGAGAAATATGTGGTAACCATAGGGGTATTTGCCTACTTAGTGTGACTGGTAAAATATATGGTAGAATACTCATTGATAGGGTTAGGCATATGACAGAGGAGCTAGTTGGAGAAGAACAAGGGGGATTTAGGAAGGGAAAAGGGTGTGTAGATCAGATATTTGTTCTAAGATGTTTAGTGGAGAAGTATCTAGAGAAGGGAAGGAAAGTGTATGCTGCCTTCATGGACTTGGAGAAAGCTTATGACAGAATGGATAGGCAAAGTATGTGGAAGGTATTAAGAATATATGGAGTGGAGGGGAAATTGTTGAGTGCTGTGAAGAGTATGTACGAGGGAGCTAGGGTTACGGTGCGAGTGGATGGTGAGCTGAGTGAGTTCTTTGATCTCAATGTGGGACTGAAACACGGTTGTGTGATGTCTCCATGGCTGTTTAATATATACATGGATGGGGTTGTAAAGGAGGTGCAGGGTAAGGCAGTGGATGTGGGGGTGGCTCTAATGAATGAGGGTGAGATTTGGAAGCTTCTGGTGTTGCTGTTTGCTGATGATACGGTACTGTTGAGTGAAGATGAATGAGAGTTGCAAGGTTTGGTGAATGAATTTGGGACAGTGTGTAGGAGGAGGAATCTGAAAGTCAATGTAAACAAAAGTAAAGTTATGGTGTTTAAGAAGAATGAAGTCACAGAGTGTGCAGTGAGGTTGGATGGTGAGGATATGGAGAATGTGAGTGCATTCAAGTACTTGGGTAGTGTGATGAGTAAGGATGGAACTTTGGGGGATGAAGTGCGTGAAAGGGTACAGCAGGGAAGGAAGGTTGTTGGTACACTGAAAGCAGTAATGAGAAATAGGGAGGTGAGTATGGAAGTTAAGAAGTCACTGCATGATAGTATTGTGATCCCTACTCTGACGTATGGAAGTGAGGCATGGACCTTGCAAGAGGGGAGCAAGTCATGAGTGAGAGCAGTGGAAATGAGTTACTTGAGAGGAGCATGTGGAGTGACGTGGAAGGACAGGTTGACGAATGAAGAATTGAAGGAACGCTGTGGGGTGGATGTGGATGTGGTTGAGAAGATTAGGAGAAATACACTGAGGTGGTTCGGACATGTGAAGAGAATGGAGAATGAAAGACTGACTAAGAGGGTGTATGTAGGTGAGGTGGAGGGAGGGAGAGGGAGAGGTAGACCGAGGATGAGGTGGAGGGATGGAGTTGAGAGGTATATGAGGGAGGGGGGGGTGAGTTGGGGGGAGGGCAGTCAAATGGTGGGTGACAGAGTGACTTGGAGGCGTTTTGTCTGCGGCCACCCTTTGCGGGATTAGGGCGTCGGGCTATATATATATATATATATCTATATATATATATATATATATATATATATATATATATATACATATATATATATATATATATATACACACACACACACACACTCGGAGCCTCTGTGGTACAGTGGTAGAGTGTGCGTTTCGTACGCAGGTGGTCCAGGGTTCGCGCCCCGCCAGGGCAATAAGTTTTGGGAGTGTTCACCCGGCCACTTACTCCATTGGTGGACATAAGGGGTGCTGTGGTTGAACCAGTGTTGCTTACTATAAAGTATGCTTGCCCCCAGTCGGTTTGCGCGGGCCGATTACACTTGGTTCACAGACTACACACACATCCAAAGCCACTACAACACTACAATTACACTTACAAGCACTTGTCACCCTACATACAATTTCTACCAGACAGCCTAAGCCACTTGGTAAAGATACATTGGCTGTATTGTCCCGATTTCGGTCGGGATAGGCTGGTCCCGCAGTGGATACTCAAACGGCTGATGATGATGATGATGATATATATATATATATATATATATATATATATATACACTCATCTTAAATGTCAGGACCAAATTGCCTAGCCCCGGGTTTCTACGCTCCTCATGGGGCAACGTAGTATTGGATGATGGATGGATGGATGGATGGATATATATATATGCAGAGACTTCACTTCACCATGAAGATATATACGCAAAATACATACATCCCAGAGTTGCTGGGCGAGGCACTGTTCCAGGAGGGTGTGCATAAAAGACCTCCACCCTTTACATTTCTGTCTCACTCTGTCTGAAGATGTAATATACGAAAGTACTCACTGTTGCTCCTTTCATTTCTTCTGTGGTTGTTTTGTATATATATATATATTTATATATACTAGAGATGTACCAAATGGAAAGGTGAAGGGTGGAGTCATCAGCGTATGAGTGGATAGGGTTAGATGTACAACTTAGAAGGTCATTGATGAATAAAAGGAAGAGAGTTGGTGACAGGACAGAGCCCTGAGGAACACCACTGTTGGTAGATCTAGGAGAAGAACGATGGCTGTCTACAACAGCGGCTATAGAACGACCAGAAAGGAAGCCAGCGATGAAGGCACAGATAGAAGGATAGAAACCGTAAGAGGGCAGTTTGGAAATTCAAGATTTATGCCAGACTCGATTGAAAGCCTTTGAGATGTCAAGTGCAATGGCAAAGCTTTCGCCAAAGTCCCGAAAGGAGGATGACCAGGAGTCTGAAATGTAGGTGAGAAATCGCCAGTGGAGCATCCCTGACGGAACCTGTACTGACGATCAGAAAGAAGGTTGTGATAGGAAAGATGTCTTAAAATTTTTCTATTGAGAATTGACTCGAAAACTTTTGAAATACAGGACTTTAAAGCAATTGGCCGATAGTTGGAGGGTTGGGAGTGGTCACCCTTCTTTGGGACTGGCTGAATGAGAGCAAACTTCCAGCAAGAAGGAAAGGTACAAGTTGACAGACAAAGGCGAAAGAGTTTGGCTAGGCAGGGTGTAAGCACAGAAGCACAGTTATTGAGAACAACAGGAGGGAATCCATCAGGCCCATTTCCCTTGTTAGTATTGAGGCCAGTGATGGCAGAAAATACATCAGCTGAAGAAATTTTAATGTCAGCCATGAGGAAGTCAGAGGGGGAGAAGTGGTGGAGGAACAGCACCGGAATCGTCTAAGGTGGAATTGGAGGAGAAAGTCTGTGCAAAGAGATCTGCTTTATCAGTAGAAGAAATAGCTACAGAACCATCAGAGTAGAAAATAGGAGGGAAGGATGATGAGGTAAAGTTGTTAGAAGGGTTTTTGGCAAGGTGCCAGAAGGAGCGGGAAGAATTCGAGTTGGGGAGTTGAGAGCATTTAGTACGGATGAAATTATTTTTAGCAGAGCAAAGAACAGACTTAGCACGATTCCGGGCAGAAATGTAAAGATGATGTGATTCAGGGGTGGGTTGGCTCTGGTACCTGTTGTAGGCCCTCTCCTTGTTGCAGACAGCATTAGAACAAGCATGAATAAACCAAGGTATTCTTGCGTTAGACAAAGGATACTAGAAAGGAATGTATGCTTCCATGCCCGAGAGAATAACCTCTGTAATGCTCAAGGCACACTCAGATGGCTCCCGGCCATGGAAGCAATAATCATTCCAGGGAGAATCAAAGAAGTACTGCCTGAGGGCCTCCCAATCCGCGGCTCCAAAATGCCACTGACGGCGTTTCCCTGGAGGGTCCACAGGCCGTACCGGAGTGATAGGACAGGTTAACCCCTAAAGCGCAGGGTTGTTTTGGCTCGACTTGCGTGTCCCGCGGCGATATTTGCGCTCCAGCAGGCTTTGTAAAAATATTTGCCAAAAATCAGTTATTAGTCCTAGAATATTATAATTACATATGCATATGGCACATACATTTAGCTTTCTCCTGGGATGTTTGTTGAGCCTTCGTTGAGTACCGTAGGACTTGTGGAGACTTCTGAAGTTGGGTAACGAAGTCTCCACTGTACACTTCCTGACACCCCATAATATGATTGCCACAGCCTGATATTATCACTAGAAACACTATTCTATGATTTTCTAATAGTTTGGGATCCATACTCCAAAAAAAAAAACACTGTGAAAGCAATGATAATTACAAGCAAATACCAGCTTTCTACTTGTGTTTGTTCGCCGCTGGTATTCTGTCATTTATTATTCATAAAAACACTCACACTTTATATTTCTATTACTATATAACACTTATCTATATCTGCAGTCTTTATCCATGAGTTTCCTTCAGTTATAGTAGTTTATTGTCACTGTAGGCATTCAATATCTCTTTCAGTAAAATACGTAGCATTCACTTTCTCGTCCTGTATACTAGCGTTGAGAGCGAATCTGTCGCTTTCACTTCCACTTTCATAACTCATAGTATTCATACATGCTAGAGTGAAATTTTCACTTTCATTGCTCCCAGTATATATACTGTACTCGTATTCTTATATTACTACTCATTTACATTCTCTATTTCATTTACATTATTTACATTTCTATTTAATATACACAGTGTTATGCACTGTTATTTGCAGTAACTTATGAAACTATTTTCCACTGTTCACATATATTTACATTCATTGTTTTCACTTGCTGTTTACACATTATCTACATTTCCACTTGCTCTGTTTTAGTCACCAGAAAGATCGTAGTCACTGTCCATCATTTTCATTGATAAATTAGCCAGTTCACATTCCACAGCAATCACTTAGCCCTTTTCCCCTTTCTACATGAGGTTTAGTAGGGGTAGAGGTCACAGGGCCCTTTTCATGGGGTTAAAAAGCGGCAAAATTGGACAGGCGCGAATCTGACGTGGTTTCACCTTGAAAGACGACAGTAAACTGAATGCTGTGGTGGCCTAGGAGGAGTGCAACGCTGCCAATGTCAGCGTGGTGACAGCTGCTAATATATACGCTATGAAATGATTGGCAGGAAATCTAGACAATACATAAAAAATTAGGTAGTTCCAGGTGAATGTAAATATCACTTAGGCTTCTCCCTTCCTTTCTTATATATATTTTTATTATGAGAATAGATTATAAGGCATATTTCAAGGGGAAATAAACAGGGAAAATTAGCGAACGAGTGCACATCAGGTGTTGTCAGATGATAATTAACCAATTCCAGGTGTATGGCACTGTTGCTTACCTTATTTGTTTTTTTGTATATATTATTTTGTATAAGAATAGGGCACAGGGCTTATTTCAATGGATGAAATCAGTGGAAAATTCCGGGGAAAATTTACTTAGCACAGTGTGGCCGGGCAGGCGAGAGGAGAGGGTAATGGAGGGAAGGTAGGGAGGGGAGTCAAGAACGGGGAGAAATGGCTAAATTGTCAACAATGGATGGGAGTACAGATGAGATTAGGAGTGCTGACCAGTGTTGGACATTGGCAGTACTGATAGATGATCCAAGCCACCATTTGAAAGCCCGGGCGAATTCAAAATAACACAGAATAAAAAGTGACGCCCTGCAGTATGATCCCTTGCTCCCAATAGTCACGAAAGTGACACCCCGCAGTTAAGGGGTTTGGTGATAAGGTTGTGATCGGAGGAGCCCAACGGAGAGAAAAGATTAAGTGTAAGCAGAAGGATTAGTTGTAAGGAAGAGGTCAAGTATGTTGGAGCTCTCTCCAAGGTTGTCTGGGATACGGGTAGGGTGCTGTACAAGCTGCTGTAGGTCATTAAGGATAGAAAAGTTGTAGGCTTGTTCACCAGGTGGATCAGTGAAAGGAGAGGAGAGCCAAAGATGGTGGTGAACATTGAAATCTCACAAAATGGAGATTTCAGAGAAAGGAGAAATGGATAGAATGTGTTCCATCGTAGAAGTAAGATAGTTGAAGAATTTTTGATAGTCAGTAGAATTAGGGGATAAGTAAACAATGCAGATATACTTAGTCAGAGAATGACAGGAAAGCCAAAGCCAGAGTGTAGAGAATTCAGAAGAATCGAGTTCAGGAAAACGAGAACAAGATGTCATTGCGTATATATATACACAACAGCCACCTTTGGCTTTGAAATGAGTATAGAGAAAGTAGGAGGATACTGAAAGGGGTTTGCTGTCAGTTGCGTCAGACAGCTGAGTGTCAGTTAGAAAGAGAATGTGAGGTTTAGAGGAGGAGAGGTGGTGCTCAACAGAGCGAAAGTTAGAGGAAAGGATGCGAATGTTGCAGAAATGAAGAAGTGAGTCAGACCGTGGTTCCAGGCAGCTCAAGTAGTCACTGGGAGAGGGGCGGAAGGTGGGGGCATTTATGGTCCTCCCCCCCCCCCCCGGGACTCCGAGGCTGAGTGTTGAGATGCCATGATTTTTTTAATTTTGGAAAAGGAAGTGTAGTGTGTACTGTGCATGTAGTTTGGTGTAGATAGTTAGAGAAATTTGTATTGGAGAGCATGCTGGCCTACTCTCTGTGTAACTTGAGACACTGAAAATGTTCAGCAAAGGGGGATGGTCAGGAACTAGTCCTGAGGGCTGATGAAACGGGAGCTCCAGCACTCCCTGTCATCGGCTTTCCATCCACCTTGGGAGTACTGCCCTGCTTGACTGGTGCTACAGTCTGCTCACCAAAGGATGGGGATGGCCTCCTGGCACCCGAGGCAAGCATAAGTCAGTCGTCTCTGTGACTTTGCCAGGTGTAGGACAGTGTTTTCTTAAGTCTCCTGTCTGATTCCGTTCCTGCCTAACGTGGACCCTTGTCTCATCCACCGGTCCCAAGCCTCTTTCCAAGGATACAAGGGAAGGGCTAAGTGATAGTGCCATAGGGCGTGTCTTGGATGCAACTGTGTCTAGTTAATCTAGTATTGTACTGGAGAAGTTATCACATGGACAGCAAAGCAAAAGTTGGTGCCACTCGCATATGCACGAATACTGCCTGCTTCGGAGCCAAAAATTACATACCTATATATTTTTCAAGTCCTTACTCATCAATGCGACCCTCTACAGACCTGGGGATGGTTTTATTCATAAGAAGAAGAGTTGGTGAGTAATATGTTTTTTTAATTTTCCTCAACTGCTATACTTTCCGAGATATTGTGGTTTAAAAACAAGCAGCTTTGGGAAAACTGCCTGTACTGGGAGGACGACGGTGTATGGTATGTAGGCCTACTGGGCCCTGGGAGCAGGCTGTGAAGCCTATGCCCAGAGTTGGGGAAAAAAAAAAAAAAAAAAAAAAAAAAAACGGGTCAGAGGGGCTAAATGTGCACTTCCCCTTTGACGCCATGTATACGTTTGTAATCAAACTAAGCCTGCAGAAGTGCTTCCCTCTGTGGTGTACACGCCATTATGCAAGTGACAACGACTGCTGCTGTGCTGCACCTCACCCTGAGGCTGCTAGTCAAACACTATTATCTCTAACCAACTGTGAACATACCATCCGAAACGGTGAATGGGCTGACCAGAGTTACCAGTTAGTGAGAATTACAGGTTTTATATTAACAATTCTTTATTTCATTTGGTTTGGATTATACATGATTTTACTCATTCATCATAATTTCATATAGAAGGTCATGCTATATCTAATGTAGTAGTACATATATACATCATATAATCTTGTGTTGCTCCATGAGGAGCATAGCAGTCCAGGGTTAGGCAGGTTGGTCCTGACATTTAAGATGAGAGTGACCAGCCTCACACATCCGTGAGTAGCATTACATGAGCAATAAACCCCAAGCACCCCTTGGATATAAACCTACACAGGCTCAATCCAGTTGGAGTGCCTTAATTACCCACTAAACTACCAGGCACATAATATGGTTACCACGCAGCATAGTAAATGGTTTCCTGGTGTACAAGAAACCATTTGGCTTGTCACTCAGTGTTGAGTCACCCATAGACAAAAGGAAGGAGAAAGAAAGAAGGAGGGAAGAGAGGAAACAGCAGTAACCCGAGGGCAACACTACATCGAGTGAGTAGATGGTGAGCGTCTCCACCTACAGTACCACTAAAGTCCCGTCCAGACGATCGAGCAATGCCTGCGGGCACAAGCAAGCAGTTTGCCTGTTGACGGGCTCACCGCTTGTGCCCGCGGGCAAATGCGTAAATTGCCCGTGGCAATTTACACATTTGCCCGCGGGCACAAGCGGTGAGCCCGTCAACAGGCAAACTGCTTGCTTGTGCCCGCGGGCATTGCTCGATCGTCTGGACGGGCCTTAATGTAACAGTAATTTCTAAAAGCGGGACATTTAAGATAATTTGCTCAAAAAGCAGGACAGACTTTAAAAAAACGGGACTCTGGTCACCTTAGCTAAGCCACACTATGGCAAACTCGACCAGGTCTGTCTGAAGTGGTTCAGACAACAGTGTGGCAGTGGCATGATTGTGCGTTCCATCGAGCTGAAGGCTGCAGCCACCAGGTTCACTAAGCAACTGGACATCGTGGATTTCAAGGCCTCTGAAGGTTGGATGACTCAGTTCAAATTTCGACATGGGCTCTCTAATAAAAGTACTTATGGTAAAACTGGATCCAGACACAGAAGGAGTAGATGCATTTTAGACAAAGCTTTGAAACCTGATTGATGCTGAGGCTCAGTCTCAGTCAGGTTTGTCTTGTTTAATGAAACTTGTTTGTGGTGGGTGGGGCCACTGACCATCCACTCACTCAAAGTAGTGCTGCTCTTGGGTGGCTGTGCTTTTTACTTTCCTCTTCCTTCTGTCTGTGGGTGACTCTACACTTAGTGACAAGCCAAATGGTTTCCTGTGTACCAGGAAACCATTCACTACATTGGGTAGTAACCATATAACCATATTATGGCGCCTGGTGGTTTAGTGGGTAATTAAGGTGCTCCAGTTGGATTGAGCCGGCGTACGTTTATATCCAAGGGTGGTTGGGGTTTATCGCTCACGTAATGCCACTCAGGGATGAGTGAGGCTGGTCACTCTCATTTTAAATTTCAGGACCAACTTGCCTAGCCCTGGGCTTTTATGCTCCTCATGGGGTAACACAGGATTAGATGATGTATGTATGTATGTAGGTATGAGACTTGTCTCTTCTTCAGGTCTGTCCCAAATAATACCTTGGTCAAGGAGAAGAATAGTCGATATCTGGTCATAAGGTGAGCAAACAGCGTGTCTTTGCTTTGTGTTATGTCATTGCAACAGGTTTGCATCGTCTGAAACCTGTTATAGTGAGGTGTACAAAACAGCCATGTTGTCTCCAAGGGTTGATGGATAGTCTCCCTGTGATTTATTTCCACTTGCTGAAGGCTTGGTTCACAGCAAAGATTTTCAAAGAATGGTTCTTCAGTCATCCTGTGAAGGAGATTATCTGTTATCAAATAGAGCCTTGCTCTTGCCCACAACCAAGTGAAGGCTCTGCTACTTCCTGACAATGCTCCTACTCATCCATCTAAGGAGTTGATTGGAGATGGAGGTCATATTAGGGTCATGCTCTTGCCCCCTAATTCGACCTCCATCTTGCAACTGATGGACCGAGGTATTATTGTGGCAAAGGAACGAGCTGTACTAGATGAGGTTTATGGAAGATGTGATGGTCATGCTCGAGGACGAGAAGGAGGGAGCCTGAGGCAAGGACAGTAGGGGAGAGAAGACCTTGGCCAACCTCAAATGGTATACCCACAAGTCTGCCATCTACAGCTGGGCCCAGGCATGGCAGGAACTCTTTGTGCCTACCCTTGAGCACACTTGGAACAAGCTCCTCAAAGATAAAGAGACCATTGCCAACTTCACCAGATTCGAAGCTCAGGACTTCATCTGGCAGGTGGAAGCTGCAGGAGAACAGGTAACGGAGGACACCATCCACGATTGACTGGAAGTGGACAAGGGAGACCTCGGGTACTAGACTACATAATTGGTTGATATCCCAAGGCTCCAACAAGTCCGTGATGTGGTGAACATCCTTCTTGACTACTGCGAGCACCCCAGTCACCAGGCCATCTTTACCAATGCTATGGCCACCTACCTGTGAGAGAGCTGTAATAATATTGTCAAGCTGTAGTCAAGAAGGATCACTAGGCAGTCCTCCATTATGATTGTTTTTCTGTCCAGTGATACCTGCCACTCAATCGCCACAGCCTTCTACCTCCCTGCATTGGCCTCTGTCACCCCAGTTTTCGACCTTCTTGCATCGGCCTCTGTCACCCTTGCCTTCAGCCTCCTTACATTGGCCTTGGTCACCCTACCCAGACACCTCGGCCAGCCACCTCTACCACAGCACCATCTGTGTCACAACCAGGCACCTCTGCCATGGCACCACCATCTCAGCCTTCGGCATCTTCATGGATGGTGTCTCCACCAGAGTTGTCTCCCCTGCCAGAGGCATCTTTGGATCTTCACCTCTGCCATTCCTTCTCCAGTGCCAACTCCAGCACCCTTGGATGAAATAGAGGTTGAGGTGGTGGAGCTGGAGCAATCTTTGTGGGAGCCATTCGCCACAAGACTGCATGGAATTAAGTGCACTGCACAGTACTACTTAGTATACTACTCTACCCTCCATCGATGCCAACACTAGGTGAGTACAGAGTGATTATCGTTTTCGTTTTTGTGTTCCTTTTTAAAGGCTCCAACATGCTTGCATGTGTCGGCCTTGGTCACCTAATGGCGGCTCTCCACGCTGCACGATCCATTGCAGCCTCCCTGTTCAGTCCCTTAACCCTAAGGTCACACTTAATGACCTCGTCCCATGTCTTTCTCGGTCTACCCCTCATAACCCCACCCCCAATATTAACACTTCTCACCCTCCTCACCCAATTTATCATCCCCCATCCTCTCCACATGTCTAAACCACCTCAATCTACCTCTCCCCATCACAACACCAATACACTCCAGTCCCATCCTACCTCTCAACTCTTCCATTGTAAACTCAACCCCTCCAGGCCTTGGACGCAGGGACGCACTGCACATCCACCTAATCATTGTCATTTCTGTACGTCTGAGCCGGCGAATGTCTTCCTCCTTCACTGCCCAGGTCTCACTGCCATACAGCATTACACTCCTAACACATGCTGCATACAAAGACCCCTTAGCACGTAGGGAGAGCCCTCTCAATGTCAGGAGAGACAAGAGCTCCCTGAACTTCTTCCAACCACTTCTCACCTTAGCCACAGAGCTAGCTCCAGCCCCACCTCCAGCACACAACATGTCTCCCAAATAACAAAACTCTTCCACACACTCAAGAGATTCACCAGCAAGTTCAATCCTTTCATGTCTGACGATCTCCACCTGCTCACCCCGGCACGCCGTACACATAAAATCAGCATTATCTCGCAGTCTACCTCTGATACCACTACATCTCTTATGCACCCATTTATCACACACACTGCACAAGATGGAATTACTTCCCACGCCCTTGTGGCAAACTGCACATGGCCACTCTCCCTCGTCTTTGACAGTACCGCCACTAACCCTAGATATCATCACTTTTGTTTTATCTGCATTTACCCTTAAACCCTTTTGCCCCATACCATCTCTCCACTTCCTAAACCTTTCCTCCGCCTCCCTTTCATTCTCTGCAATCAACACCAAATCATCAGCATACAACAACTCCCACGGGAGTCCGTTTCTAAAGTCACGTGAAAGGGCTTCAAGTACCATGATAAACAACATGGGACTCAAGACTGACCCCTGATGCACACCAACATTCACGGAAAACTCATCACTCAAATTTCCATTCACTCTTACCTGGGTGTGAGCACCCACATACATGGCCATAACCACCCTAACCAGCCACTCCTCCAAGCCAAGCTTTCTCATTACCCACTTCACCACCTCTCTAGGGACTCTGTCAAAGGCCTTTTCCAAATCAACAAAAACAAAATAAAATCCCTTCTCCTACCAAGATATTTTTCCTGAAGCTGTCGAACAATGAATATGGCATCAGTGGTCCCCCTACCTGGCATAAACCCAAACTGCATCTCATCAATATTCACTCTTTCTCTAATCATACCTTCTAAAACTCTCTCCATTACCTTCATTATCTGATCTAAAAGCTTTATACCTCTATAATTTCCTCTTTCCAGGGCATCACCCTTCCCTTTATACACATTTACAATTACACTCTTCAGCCAATCATCTGGGACAACACACTCATAAATAATCCTATTTATCAGGTCAGTGACTAAACTCACCCCTATATCGCCTGAGGCCTTCAACATTTCGGCAGTCAACCCAGCCACACCTGCTGCCTTCCCCACCCTCATCCTGCCTATTGCCTCACTCACAGTAGCAGTATCAATCAAAGGCCAAGGGCCAGACACTGGATCTGCTGGCTCCAAACCTTCCCTGTCCCAGTCAAACTCCTTATATTATGTACTGTATTACTGTACTACAGGCGGCCCTCCACATTCGCGGGGGTTAGGGACACAGACCCCTGTGAATGTGGAATTTCCGCGAATGTTTGGCTCCCATAAATGTCTCTACAGCCACACAGACACATGTGGGACAAAGTTATCACAAGTAAATCTCACAATTGGGTGCTAATTCACTCACCTAATAGCACAGCATTGCACTTGTTACTTTTGAACATGTGAGAGCACAATTGTTAGGCACAGTAATGAAATTACAGGAGGTTTGGCATGGCAGCGTAGAGGCGGTGAAGCGACCTCGACAGTGGCAGGATACAGACTGGGGGAGAGACAAAGGAGCGCAGGAGCACGGTGGTTTGGTGTGGGCCTGGTTTTGCATGAAATGACCCATGAGCGTCCGCACTGCTACACTTTGTGGCCGCAAACAGAATCTTGGCTCCACAGAGGGGTAATCCACGAATCTGTGAGACCAACGAAAGTTGAATCCGCGAATGTGGAGGGCCGCCTGTATACCGGCATGTGCTTTATCAATACTGTACCATATTCCCCCAACAACCACGGGGGTTAGGTTCCTGAAAATTACCGTGGTTGGGAAAACTGGTTGGTGAAGTTAACTTTATATTGGGAAAATAGAATTAAGGAAACCTTGGTCGAAGGTAAAAAGGGTATGAAATGAAAGAAGTGTACTATTTTTCTAGTTTTTATCGCACAGTATTGCATTGTACCAAATGTTATCATAAATAAACAAAAGTATGGTAGAAAGTGATGTACTGTACAACTTTAGAATTACCAACGTTATTAGCTGGCTAGAGTGCCATGCTGGTAGAAGGCTGGAGATCACTATCAGCTGAATTGGATGATGGCTTGAAGTAGTGCAGGATGGATGGTTGCTTCATTTTATTCTGGAGATCTTTCTGTACCATTTCGTTTGGAGCCAGTAACATGTCCAATCCATGCTTGAATTTCAGACTCCATGTCATGAAAGGATCTGTGTCAGGGAAGTAGTCGGCAAGACTGTTGGCAATGAGTACCCCTTTGCTAAGGTTAGCAGGAGCCATTTTCAGTAAATGTACACTTTACTTAAAGCAGCAGAAAGACCTTACCAATTCAATTCATATTCCTTCATATTTTTCTGGCTATTTTCAGGATGATAAATTACATTTTTCTGCTGAATAATTACTCCCCTGTTATTATCATTATGTTCCCTAAGCTGTACCCTATGATTATTTGTTTCAGGTGTAATGGAAGAAACTCAACTTACTCAAAGGTGGATTTCATTTCCTAATATTCCAGCTGGAGGTTAGGTTAGGTTAGGATAGGTTAAATTATTAGGTACAGTTAAGCTAGGTTAGATTAGGTTTAGGTAAACACATAGGTTAGGACAGTTTCTTTCATCATTATGCTGATGAATCAAATGAATTGTCACTGCAGAACAGCTAAGAACAAAGGGGAAACAAATTTAACAAGAAACATTTATTTACCACCTGATATAATCAGAAAAATATACCGGCAACAGACTGTCAGGAAGAAGAACTGATTTGGTTTTAACAGACTGTCAGGAAGAAGAACTGATTTGGTTTGGTGCTTTTACTGCCTAAAGCATGTGTTTACCTCATTTTGTTACTCTCTTCGCTGTTGTCCTCGTCATCATCCTTGTCCTCACTAAGCTTAAAATTTTGGGTCCATGATGACAACGGGACAAGTGATAAACTGATTGAGAGAGAGACAGTACTTTAATGGTGCACCTGCTCAGTCAGCTCCTAATAAAAACACAGAATGGAGTGGAAGGTGGGAAAGCAGCTAGCATGGGAGAATGTTGCTGCCACCTGGTGGCAGCCACTGCAAACCAAGTGTATGTTAACCAGGGCCTCATGGTAGGTGATCTGGTGTACAAATACTGTATATTACCATGTATAAGTGAATTCCGCGATTAGTAAACCCTGTGGTTGGCTGGGGATTACTGTAGTGTGTTTTATGCTTAATTCTAATCTTATGGGCAAAATAGTAAGAATGTTTTTAGGACAGAGGGTTGAGATGGATAGCGTAGGGTAGTGACACATTATCTGGCACAATGCCTAATGCAGAGCTGATTGGGGGGTGCTGATGCAATATCCATTGTTTTGCATTGTTTGGCATTAGAGTTGGCTGAATTACCCTGGATAATTGAGAGATTACTATACTTATAACTACAGATATACCTTGGTTTAACAATGCAGTTGGTTAGGAAAAACCCTATCATTAGGTGGGGTATAGATTTAACATGTAAATTAATGGGGTACGTTATTCTGCCTCCTGGTCTAAAACCCACCCAAATGAGCCCCAAAACAAGTTTAAAGTCAATCTAAATGGCTTAGCAGCTGTAGGTGAAGCTAACCTAAGCCTGACACCTGTAAACAACTAACTAAAACCAACAAATAAAATCTGAAAATCGTCAGATATACTGTAAGTCAGGAAAAAAATCAAGCTTAGTAAACTGTACCCCAAAATGACAATGTTCACCCCACCAGTAGCTAAAACATATTAATCTAAGTCTAAAAGCAGTTTATAAATCAACCTAAACACAATTTTAGCCTAAAATATCATCAAAATCGGTAAAAAAAATAAATAAAACCCATTGTTAAACCGGAGTTTGGCCATTGTTAGGCGGGGTATGGTGGTATTTCTACTATCGTTAAGGTGGAGTATCACATCTACGGGTACTGTTTATTGAGGTATGCCTATACTGTACAGGTGGTCCCTATTTTACGAATATTCGACCTACAAATACTGTATTCAACTTTTCGATCTTTTACTTTCAGTACAGTCTATCTGTCTGTTGCCAGATGCCACAATCCTGTAAGGGGTGGCCAATTGACTTTGAGTTATTTGTTTTGCAGGGAGGGGCACTAACCCTCCACCAACCCATTTGTTGACACGTAGGGAGCACTTATGGTTTGGTTATATGGTTACCACCCAGCGTTGTAAATGGTTTCTCGGCTTACAGGAAACCATTTGGCTTGTCTGTCAATGTAAAGCCACCTGTAGAGGAAAGAAAAGCAATAAGAAGTGACAGGGAAGATGGGAAAAATATGAAGAGGGAAGGGCAGGCACAGAAAAAGAATGATAAAAGCTAAGGAAGAAGAAGGCAGCACTACATCAAGTGAGTGGATGATGGTTGCCACCACCTACCACTTTTCAGTACAGAATTCAATAAATTACATGAGATATTCAACACTTTATTATGAACTTTGTTATGAAATAAGCTTTGTTAATGATTTTGCCCAAATGTAGGCTATTGTAAGTCTTCTAAGCATGTTTAAAAGGCTTGGAAGGCTTGGCTAGGCTATGATGTTCAGTTGGTTAGGTGTATCAAATGATTTTTCGACCTACAAAAAATTCAGCGTACGATTAGTTTCTCGGAACGTAACCTGATCATAAGTCTGGGACCACCAGTACTGTAGATTATCATTAATTTCCCCCCATTTTTCTTCTCTCAGGTGGTGTACCAGTACCAGTGTGTGACAGCATCATGGTGCTAATTCTGAGTTAAGTAACCATAAATTGAAAACAAACACTGTTTAGAAAAAGGTTTTGTAGTACTCATGAAGTAAGAAAATGCAGTGCAGTATATGGATGCTGAAACAGATTTTTCACATAAGCTCGATAACTGTCAGGGAATTGGAATATCCAGTATGAAGTAAATTGAGCAAATAATACAGAGAACATTAAGAAGTATTATAATACTGTAAACATATTGCAAAGAAGAAATGTCTTGAATAGGCTTGAGTAGCCCTCTGCCAGTTTAATTATTCAATTGCTTAAATAATGTAGAAAATGAAATACAGCATAATAATATTAACCATTCAGTGCAAGTAGTCTTTCTTAAGTTGACTTAGATCATTTGGAGGTGAGAATAAAGAAAAAAAAATTGACACTCAAAGACTCAGGTACTGAAGATTGTTGCTAATCCTTTGAGTGTGAGAGATCTTTCCCAAGCTGAATAAAATAATCTGGAAATAGCAAGAATAAAAGGCAAAAGTCACCATCATGTGGGAAGCTATTTCATACCCACTCACAGTGATGAGGATCTCTGAAGCTGAATAAACTCCTGTGGTTAGAGCAGGAATATAATAAAAAATTTGTCACTGTGCTAAGGGAACCAAGATGGTATCGTGCAGTGCATTCCGAGACTTCTCTTTGGAATCCCTCCGAGGGGAAGGAGAGGAGAACCTGATGTCTGTAGATCAGCTTAAGGACTTGGACTCATCCATAGAGGAGTGGCCAGTGGTGTTAGTCTCTCAGCTCAGCCTACGTGATGAAATCATTAACAAACTCAGCACTGCCATAGAGGAGCTGGTGGCAAAGGCACAGAAGCTGGAGCAGGACATGGATTATCTTGAACTGAAGGTAAATCTGTAGATCGTAAAATGTTTTCACATTATGAATATGGAGAAGCAGCGTATGACAGTGAACAGGGAGGGATTATGGTGAAAAGGGTATCCATCATTTTAGTGAATTTAAAGATGAGAGGAGGTGTGGAAGGCCAAGAAGATGATGGCTGGATATAGTCAGTGAGTATGTGAGAGAGTGATTAGCTATGGAAGAAAAGAAAGTAAAGATTTGACAACAGATATGAAATTATAGATAAAGTGTTGGTATGTATTAAGGTGCAATTGACAAGGGTTGCAACCCCCTAATTTTGTAGTTAATGGAATTATTTCAACCCCACAAACTGTATGAAAACATTTTTGTGTTGATGGTTTACCCTTGAGAAAGAGCAGATCATTTTCAGGGTTTGATTATGAGTAAATAAATATCAGTTCAGCCAATCAGTAATTCAAATGATGCATAAATTGAAAGAAGTTCAGTCAGTTTAATAATTCAAATGATCTATCTATCTATCTATCTATCTATAGCCCGACGCCCTAATCCCGCAAAGGGTGGCCGCAGACAAAACTCCTCCAAGTCACTCTGTCACCCACCATTTGACTCCCCTCCCCCCAACTCACCCCCCCCCTCCCTCATATACCTCTCAACTCCATCCCTCCACCTCATCCTCCTCGGTCTACCCCTCCCTCTCCCCCCCTCCACCCCACCCACATACACATTGTAATAGTATAATTCAAATGATGCCATGCATCTACTTAAAAATCCCCATACAGAAGTTAACCTTGGTACAGCTGATGCTTTCTATGGATTGGAAGCAAAACCAAGTGCAAAAACTAGCTGTATTAGTGTACTGTAATTTTTTGAACATTTGCAATAAAATGTACAGAAAAAAAAATCTAGTAATTGTAACAGTGTGTGAGTTCCAGTTATCTGTTTCCTGCATGAGTGATGATTGTGTCGCAGGTTTCTAAGCTTGTAATCACGTTTCAATTTCATGGTAGTGCCTCACAGAGTTTATGGTAGCCAGCCATCTACTTCCTAATATAGCCTGTTTGGCCCATAATAGTTGGCATGTTGGTAGTTCAGATTTTATGTTCTCGTGTTCCTGTAACATGGGGGATATTGTATTAATCAGCCCATGTAGTAAAAGTTAATTAAGATGATGATGGTGATAATTTTTGGTATGATAGACATATGCAGTAGCTACTGCGTACATATACCCTGTACTGTGCAGAGTTTCTCCATACAGAGTAAATGGTTTGATACACAGTAAATAATATTGCAGCATTTGCATTTATTTTATGTACTACATTTTATGTGTTTAATATTTGCAGAATCTGGAGCTCATGCAGGAAAAAGAAATAGAAATTGAGAACAGAAAAGTGGGAAGCAGCCAGACAGTTGAAGAAGACTTTGCAGAAGCTTGGAGGAGGTGGTATAGTGGCTCCTATCACAGTGTTGGAGACCCTGATATCACTGACAAAGGTCTCAAGTATTCAGAAAATTGTGAGCTTGGTGTGGATAATGGCACTGAAAGTCGTAAGAAGAGTAGACAGGAAAAAATTCAAATGTCAGATTATTCTAAGCTAAGGGATAAGAGAAAAAAGTCTTCAAAGAAGAAAAATAAACATGAAAATAATTCGTCTTCTACAAGAGTGTTGGATAAACAAAGTGAACATGATAGTAAGTTGAATAACTCCAAAAAGCAAAAAAATCCAGTAGAATGTAAAGAAGCAGTAGGAAGTACGTTTGGGCACGATGAAGTTGAAGACAAGAGTGCAGCTCGTGAGTGGGATCTGTCAGGAGCAAAAACCATTGCAGAGCAAGTGGAATCAGTAGCAGCCCATGCCATGAAGGGCAGTGGATATGTCTATGATAAGAAATTGGGCCTGTATTATGATTATTCCTCAGGATACTATTACAATGCGGTAAGTCCTTCAAACTGTTTATAGTAATACTACAGTATAGCTGGAGTGGGACACCTCCACTTGTTATAAAAATGCCTCTCACCTCTCTCTCACATC
The DNA here is from genome assembly GCF_032717465.1 of Coenobita brevimanus. Lineage (NCBI taxonomy): Eukaryota > Metazoa > Arthropoda > Malacostraca > Decapoda > Coenobitidae > Coenobita > Coenobita brevimanus. Next base: position 5,214,078 of record NC_137061.1, on the reverse strand, counting down.
CCCAGAAGCAGCATGGTTGACTGCAGGAGGAGGGCAACATTAACTTGGTGTCACAACTACAGCGTTCGTTTTTGTTTTCGTTTTTGAAGGCTCCAGTGTGCTTGCATGCATCGGCGTTGGTCACCTGATGGCAGCTATCCATGCTGCTTGATCTCTGGCAGCTTCCCTATTTAGTCCCTTAACCCAGAGGTCACATTCAGTGACCGCATCCCAGGTCTTTTTGAGTCTGCCTCTCACTACCCTACCCCCAACATTAACACTTCTCAATTTCTGCACCCAATTATCATCCCCCATCCTCTCCGCATGCCCAAACCATCTCAATCTGCCTCTCCTTACAACACCAATACACTCCAGTCCCATCCTACCTCTCATCTCTTCCATCATAAACCAAGCCCCCCCAGACCTTGCACTCAAGGACGCACAGCACATCAACCTGATCATTTCCATTTCTGTACATTTGAGCCCTCAAATATCCTTTTCCTTTACTGCCAGGTTTCAGTACCATACAGCATTACTGTACACTCCTAACACATTTTGCATACAAAGGTCCCTTAGCACTGAGGGAGAGCCCTTTCAGCATCAGGAGAGCCAACAGCTCCCTGAACTTCTTCCAATTCTTTCCTCACTCCAGCCACAGAGCTAGCTCCTGCCCCACCTCCAGCGCATAACATGTCTCCCAAATAACAAAACTCTTCCACACACTCAAGAAACACACCAGCAAGTTCAATCCTTTCTCTCCTGGCAATCTCCATTAGCTCTCCCTGACACACCACACACATGAAATCATCATTGTTTCGCTGTCTACCTCGAATACCATTACATCTCTTATGCCCCCACTTATCTTAAACACTGCACAAGATGAAATTACTTCCCGCACCCTTGTGACAAATTGCACATGGCCACTCTCCCTTTTCTCTGACAGTACAACCCCTGGCCCTAGATACCATCATTTTTGTTTTCTCTGCATTTACTCTTAAACCCTTGTGCCCCATACCATCTCTCCACCAGCTATAGCTTTATTCCACCTCCCTCTCATTCTCTGCAACCAATACCAAATTGTCAGCATATAGTATCTCCCACAGGAGTCCATTTCCGAAGTCACGTGAGAGGGCTTCAGGTACCATGATAAACAACAAGGGGCTCAAGACTGACCCCTGGTGCACACCAACATTCACGGAAAACTCATAATTCAAATCTCCATTCACCCTTACCTAGGAGTGAGCACCCATGTACATGGCTACAACAACCCTAACCAGTCACTCCTCGATCCCAAACTTTCTCATTGCCCACTTTTCTATGGACTCCGTCAAAGGCCTTTTCCAAATCGACAAAAACAAATTACAGTTCCCTTTTCTTTCCTGTTTATTTTTCCTGAAGCTTCTGAACAATGATTATGTCATCAGTGGTCCCTTTGCCTGGCATAAACCCAAACTGCATCTCATCAATATTCACTCTTTCTCTAATCATACCTTCTAGAACTCTCTCCATTACCTCCATTATTTGGTCTAAAGTTTTATGCCTCTATAATTTCCTCTTTCCAGGGCATCACCCTTCCCCTTGTATGCAATTACAGTTGCACTCAGTAATGAATATTTAGTGCAGCTTCCATAGTTAATTTGTTTGTATCTCAGGTAAAAGAATCTTCAGTATTGTGTGCTTCTTTGAGAAGGTATGGAGATTATTAAGGATTCCATGGCAAATGTTGCAGTATTGCTCTTGTCAGTGGGTCCTGAATTCACAAGCATCTCTGCCAAAGGTTACAGTGGAAGTGGAAAACAGGCGTGAAGGTTTATTTGTTTGGCATCTTAAAAACAACAACAACAACTGTGGAAGTATCAGTTAGTTAGATGAGAAAAAGAGCCTGTGTGTAGCAGTCATTAACCTCTAAATAGCTAATGCCATTTTCTTCTGTTTCTGTCCCTCTAAATGCAATATAAGGTTCATATTTGGGGATGGTAAAAGAAAGCATTTCCATCTTTAAAAGTTTAATGAAGCCAGCCAGTTTGTTATAATTTAGTTCTTAGGTTGGGTAAAATATGCATTATGGTAATGCGTGTGTTTCGATAGTGGTGGGGTTCACCACACTATCTTAGTATGGTACAGGTACGGTTCTTCAGAGAACATCACCCTCTCAAAACATGCCCCCTCTCTCCTTTGGTTGTTTTGATATGGTCTGTCTATCTATCTGTCTATAGCTAGATTCCTTAATCCCATAAGGGCTGGCCACAAACAAATCTCCTCCATGTTGCCCTGTCCCCCGCTATTACACTGCCCTCTCCCCAGCCCACACACCCCTCTCTCATAAACCCTTCCATTCCATCCCTCAGTCTCATCCTCAGTCTCCCCCTCCCTCTCCCCCCTTCCACCTCCTTCACATATACCGTACTCATTAGTCTCTCACACTCAATCCTTTCCACATGGTCAAACCACCTCAGTAGTATTTCTCCTGACACCTTCCATCACATCCACATCCACACCACAATGCTCCTTCACATCCTGATTGGCAGTCTGTCTCCCTATGTAACTCCACTGAAATACTGTAATTCATTTCCACTGCTCTCCCGTTTGATTTGTGACCTTCCAGCTAGGTCCAAGCTTTACTTCCATGCTCTCTTCCCAGTTTCTTATCACTGCTTTTGAAGAACCAACAGCCTTTCTTCCCTGCTGTATTCCTTCAAGAACTTCATCCTCTAAACTTCCACCCTTACTCATCACACTACCCAAGTACTTAAATGCACTCACATATTCCATTTCCTCACCATCCAACCTTACTGTGTATTCAGTGACTTCATTTCTCTCGAAGACCACGACTTTACTCTTCCCTACATTCACCTTTAGATTTCATTTCGTACACTATCTATCTATCTATCTATTGCCAGATGCCTCAATCCCGTTTGGGGTGGCCACAAACGAATCGCCTCCACGTCGCTCTGTCCCCCGCCATTTCACTGCCCTGCTCCCAACTCACACCCCCCTCTCTCATATACCTCTCCACCCCATCCCTCCATCTCATCCTCGGCCTCCCCCTCCCTCTTCCCCCCTCCATCTCACTCACATACACTCTCTTCGTCAGTCTTTCACCTTCCTTCCTCTCCACATGGCCAAACCACCTCAGTGTGTTCCTCCTAATGCTTCCTATCACATCCACATCCACACCACAACGCTCCTTTATATCCTCAGTCGTCAGCCTGTCTCTCCATGTGACTCCACAGGCTGCTCTTAAATAACTCATTTCCACTGCTCTCACTCTTGACTTGTGTCCTTCCTGCAACGTCCAAGCTTCACTTCCATACGTTAGAGTTGGTATCACAATACTGTCATGTAGTAACTTTTTCACTTCCATGTTCACTTCCCTGTTTCTTATCACTGCTTTCAAAGAACCAGCAACCTTTCTTCCCTGCTGTACCCTTTCAAGCACTTCACCCTCCAAACCTCCATCCTTACTCATCACACTACCCAAGTACTTAAACATACTCACATTTTCCAATTCCTCACCATCCAACCTCGCTGTACATTCACTGACTTCACCTCTCTCAAAGACCATCACTTTACTCTTCCCTACATTCACCTTTAGATTTCGTACACACTCTCCCAAATTCATTCACCAATCATTGCAGTTCCCCATTGTCTTCACTTAACAGTATGAGGTGCTATCTATAATCTTGCGGATTAATTCTATATAAAACTGAAAACTCACCATAGCTTCTATTAGCCACCATCACCCTCAAAGTAGTCCCTTTGTGCATTGATACACTCATCCCAGCGCTTCCTCCATTGCTGGAACGCTTTCTGGAAGTTCTTTTCGATGAGAATGTCGAACACTGCTGGCTGTTCCTTCTGGATGTTCTCAAAGATATCAAAGTGATGCCCTTTCAGCCTGATTTTCATTTTTGGGAACAGAAAGAAGTCACAGGACCAAATCCGTCGACTAAGGAGGGTTGGGGACAAGAGCCTTGTTGTTCTTGGCCAAAAACTGCTGGGTGTTGAGCTGCTATTTGTTGTCTTGCCAAAGGTTGGGGTGTTGGAGTCTCTTATCTTCTTGCAGTCTCTGCAAAACATCACAGTAGAAGTTGGAATTGACAGTTTGGCCAGCTGGGATGAATTCTTTGTGCACAATCCCCTTGATGTCAAAGAAAATTGATCAGCTTGCTCATGACACTGCTTTTCACCTGTCTGGCCTTTTTGGGTCCTGGTGAGGCTGTCTGACCAAGAGATTGCTCATCAGTCACTTATTGAATCATTGCCAGCGTCTCAGTTGCATTTTCCCCGAGATTTGCAGAAAATTTGATGCAAATTTGCTGTTTCTTTTTTCTGTCTATCTCAAAAATCGCCGGACAACACATGGTTGACAGCAAACAAATGAACGTCACTAATCCCCAAGTCTGCCTAGCTCCACTCCATGTGGCACACCGACTCACAGTGCATGTTAGTTCTGCCACCCAGAGGTCTTGATTGTGATTTATTATCTTCAAAGAAAGTCTGAGTTGAGCAGTGTATATATAACACAGGAACGTAATTTACTAGCTAAGTCTTGTCGGACCCCCTCTTCTATCTTCCTCTCTCCACAACCTTTCGGGTCTATGGTTAGCCCCTTTCTGCTGTCTAACTCTCTCATCCTGCCCTAGGAGGGCTAGTGTCATGTGTGTAAAACATAGATGTGGGTTCTAGAAGCTTGTGTATGTCTGTGTGTATGTAGTGCTTCCAGTGTCCACTGGCATTCTTTTGGTTACATCTTGCTGAACTCCTGCTGACATATTTCCTGTTCCCACACCTAGCCTTACCTGGTGTTCCTATGCTATCTCTTACAGTGTCTGTCTATCTATCTATTTATCTATCATACTATGAGTTGTATTATTATAATATGAGTCCTGACATCCATACCTTCCCAGAATGAAGATGAAAATACATGGAGGTGCTGTCATCAGAGAACATCACCTTTTTCCAGTCTTTTGAGGTCCAATCATTGTCTTTTCTTGCAAAGGAAAGCCATTTCAGGTGCATTTGTTTGGTCAGAAGTGGTTTCTTAGTTGTCAAGTGTGCTGGTAGCCAGTGTTGGATAGTGCAGATAGACATGTTGTAAGAGCATGGGATAATTAAATTTGAGTTGTGCAGCTGTAATATCAGGAGTTTTAAGTACATGATGCCTTAGGAGGGTGTCTGTAAACTTTGTTGTCTTTACATTTCGTTCTGGACGAGGTTTTCTTGGTGGGAATGCATTTGTTGGACGGCAGTGGGCACTGGTGGTCACTGTACATACTGACCATTCTGACCATCCAGTTTGTTGTGCTGTTTCTTTGGTAGGGATGTTCTACTTCCAGGCAAGAATATGAGCCTTAGTTTGGTAACACCCTCATCTAATCTCTAAAGTGCCACAGCAACATCAGATACAGCAGGAAGCAATATCCAAGGGTTCTAGGAAGGAGTGAAATCTGCAACACTACCCCATAAATCAGCTAGTGGGAAATTGAGTTAGTGTAAGCACAGCATTCACTTGAAGTAAGCCAAGAGAGATGCCAGATGTCTATCTATCTATCTATAGCCCGATGCCCTAATCCCGCAAAGGGTGGCCGCAAACAAAACGCCTCCAAGTCGCTCTGTCACCCACCATTTGCCTACCCTCCCCCCAGCTCACCCCCCCCCTCTCCCTCATATACCTCTCAACTCCATCCCTCCACCTCATCCTCTGTCTACCCCTCCCTCTCCCTCCCTCCACCTCACCTACATACACCCTCTTAGTCAGTCTTTCATTCTCTCCACATGTCCAAACCACCTCAATGTATTTCTCCTAACCTTCTCAGCCACATCCACATCCACCCCACTATGTTCCTTCACTTCTTCATTTGTCAACCTGTCCCTCCATGTCACTCCACATTCTCCTCTTAAGTAACTCATTTCCACTGCTTTCACTCTTGACTTGTTCCCCTCTTGCAAGGTCCACGCCTCGCTTCCATACGTCAGGGTAGGGATCACAATACTATCATGCAGTGACTTCATAATTTCCATACTCACCTCCCTATTTCTTATCACTGCTTTCAGTGAACCAACAACCTTCCTTCTCTGCTGTACCCTGTCACGCACTTCATCCTCCAAAGTTCCATCCTTACTCATCACACTGGCCAGGTACTTGAATGCACTCACACTCTCCATATCCTCACCATCCAACCTCACTGAACATTGTGACTTCATTCCTCTCAAACACCATAACATTACTCTTGTTTACATTAATTTTCAGATACCTTTTCCTACACACTGTCCCAAACTCATTCACTAAACCTTGCAACTCCCATTCATCTTCAACAATACTCTATCATCAGCAAACAGCAACACCGGAATCTTCCAAATCCCACCCTCATTCATTAGAGCCACGCCTACATCCACTGCCCTGCCCTGCACCTCCTTTACAACCCCATCCATGTATATATTAAACAGCCATGGAGACATCACACAACCCTGTTTCAGTCCCATATTGAAATCACAGAACTCACTCAGCTCACCATCCACTCGCACCGTAGACCTAGCTCCTTCGTACATACTCTTCACAGCATTTAACAATTTCCCCTCCACTCCATATATTCTTAATACCTTCCACATACAGTACCTTGCCTATCTATTCTGTCATAAGCGCTCTCCAAGTCCATGAAGGCAGCATACACTTTCTTTCCCTTCTCTAGATACTTCTGCACTAAACATCTTAGAACAAATATCTGATCTACACATCAGATGTCACCAGACAAAAATTGAGCTGATAGTATGGTGTGAATCACAAATGAAACAGGCCACTCTTGGCTGTTGTATTTTAGGCAGAGTGGCCTGCTTCTTTTACGAGGTCTATACATAAATTCTCTTCCTGTGATCATACCATTGAAGCACACTTTCTTTTGCCCTATTGTCAGGAAGCTTCCTTACATTACATCTTTCACAAATGACATTGTTTCGTATTCAGTCCACTTTATACATTCCAAAAACATTCCATAATAATCCAGTTTTCACTGCATGTACCTCCTGTTTTTTGTTCTTATGCCATATCATAATTGCACTCCTAGTTGTATTTGAATATGGACACTAACAGATCTCCATGCAGTCTTAAAATGCATTAAAGAAAAAAAAAAAAATGTGCAGATAGCTTTTGCTAGTGAGGTGGTGCCAAAATTTTTAGGGTATGAATGGTTGTATGAGCCTCTTCAGTGGGTTCTGTGTTGATAGTTCTTTTATGCTTTTTTTTTTTTTTTTCACCCCATTTTTGTAATGGAAAATAGGATTAGGATGATGATGATATACAGCACTCATTATTACATTATATATTCATGATTACAAGAGGTATGATAGGCCAAGGTTCTCGGTGGCTAGATATGTGAGAAAGGGAGATATAGATGGTGATGAGGGAAGGGCTGTCAGTGAATTGAGATGGTTGGAAGAATTTTGTGCCGTGGAGTGTATGACAAGAGTTTGGAATCCATGTTTATCTTCCTGGTGGCATGATACTATAGTTGCGGCGCACGACTCTGAGGTTGTCATTATTGTACCCTGGCAACCTATCATTCAAAAGTGCGTCCGATTTCGTATCTTACTATACAGCAAGCTCGCCCCCAACGCGTGGGATTCGTTCCTAACGTGGCGCGTTTGGCGCGAAACCGCGTAAGTTTTAACTACTCCTTATTTTGCTCCCTAGATCCCCTAAATGTGGTCTTTTGTTGTTATCTGCCACTGGTAATCAATATGAAGCACTTTAAGTGGTTAGAAGGTTTATTTAGTGTTATGACTTACAAATACAGTACTGCACAGCAAAACTTCAACATACAAATACGTAAACACAAGGCAACATTCCGATGCCAAAACCAATCGGCGTCGGAATGTTGCCTTGTGTTTACGTATTTGTATGTTGAAGTTTTGCTGTGCAGTACTGTATTTATAAGTCATAACATTAAATAAACCTTCTAACCACTTAAAGTGCTTCATATTGATTACCAATGGCAGATAACAGCAAAATACCACGTTTAGGGGACCTAGAGAGCAAAGTGGTTTCAGGACTATTCGCTCTCAAGCCAATTCGCTGTCACAACAATAACAAGACAACTTAGACTTTGATGGATCCTCCTAAAATATAGTTATTAAAGAATTGATTAATTAATAAGTATATTTATAAAAGTATTGATTAATTAATATAAGTATATTTATAGAATGACGAGGAATCATCCAGGGTGCGAATTGTCCTGACGGGGAATCGTCCATGTTTTGACGGGGAATTAACATGACGGCGAATTGTCTCGGAACCCACCGATTGTGGGTAACCATATAAATCAGGTTAACTGGTTACAAGGCTTTATTTAATGCTTTAAGTTTCTTTAAGTGCTTTAATTTACAAGTGCACACCAGAATAGTAAATATTTAACTTACAAATACAGTACTGTGGGAAAGCAGTACAGCAAATATTTAACAAACAAATAAAAAAGGTAATATTCCGACACCTGTCAGATAAACTGGTTATAAGAATATTTCATGCTTGAACAATATTTAATATACTTTAATTTGCACATAAACTTACCAGAACAGTACTGTAAATATTTAGCTTACAAATACAGTACTGTGGAAAAGCAGTACAGCAAATCACAGCACGTGATCAAAACAAACCGTGCGTGCTGAGCTGATGTTTGAGGATTTGGCCTTTCAAAGGCCTCTCTTGCGTAAATTTATAGTTTTCGTAATGGTTCTTTAATCTTACGTTGTCTTATACGTATCCCAGCACTAACCACGGATAATTGCAAGCGCGTTCGGCGAGAACGTGTTCGGGGCAAGTTTACTATACACGAATCGTATTATTATGCATGAATATATTATACACGAACAATGTTATACATGAAACATATTATACAAGAATCAATGCTTCTTATATTATACATGAAATCAGATGCACTTTTGAATGCTAGGTTGCCAAGACATGATAATAACAACCTCAGTGTCGTGCGCCGCGACTACAGTAGTCATCAGATTGATTTCAGATAAGTCGTTTCAGGCATATAACTGTAGATGGTTTTGCAAAAAAGAAGAATAATGGTGTTGGAGGCTTGAATGTTGCATAAATGAGAGTGTGATTCATTTGATTGAGCAGACATTTGTTAGTTCACCCTATTTATCATATTTTTTCTTGCTGTCTGGACCCAGCCTCGTTCCATCTACAGGTGGGAAAAGAGGTCTGGATCGTGATGATGAGAATACAGTATGTTATTGTGTACTGTACAGTAATTGGTAGAAGGCAGGCATGGGTTAATTGTATTCAAGTTTATGGTAACTGATAGCATTTTTTCTTGTAATCTGTGAGTTTGTTTTCAACCATCTCCACCTGAAGAGTCTTTTCTGATGTGAATAAAGTTATCTAATGGTAGCAAAAATATAATGAAGAGACATTTGGAATTTTTAACTTTAAATTTACACTAATCATTTTACACTCTCCCCAGGAGAATGGTCTTTACTATGATGGTAGAACTGGCACATATTTTTACTATGACCACTCCAGCCAGTCATACCAGTTCCACTCTCAGGTCTCAGTAGAACACTCTAGTGAAGAACAACAGCAGAGCAACAAAGAAGATGACAGCAGTTTGCAGGTAAAATTATGTTTCAGTATCTAATTACTTTTCATGTGTTTATATACCATCTGAAAAATATGTTCTTTAACCCCTGTTTTAATCTCTTCAGTTCAAGAACATCTTTTCAGTGCACTGTGGCTACTTTATTTAGCTTAGGGACACCTCTGTTGGTTATTGTTGCTTAACCCTGGTTCACCTGACCAAGGAAAATCATCAACCACAAGTAAGCAATCACCCCTATGAGGTTGTCACAAAGGTTCCCTGCACCCTTGATTTGTGTGTGTTAGTGTGGCATGTGTTGTGCACTGCACCATTATGTAGGTTATGGTGTGTGGACCTTTTCTTCAAGTAGGGCATGTATCATCGGCAATTCAGCGTAACCCATATCTAAGCTGATAACAAAGGAGGGTTGGATGATATCTTGATCTAAGCCTAGCTAGGTGGACTTGATCATCTCCATTTAAGGATACATCTGAGCTCTGATAAGTAGATGTCAGAAAGCTGGTTTTTAGTACAGCAAACCCTCATTATACAATGGACTGTGTGTGATAAATCACTAATAAGATGATGAAAACGCTAAGCCTGTTTTCTGATGTATGGTAGAATTTTCACTTCCACCGTACTACGATTATGATCCCGTGTGACGCCACACAGGTTGATGTGTGATTGCTGTTTTTGCTTAAACAGTCACCCTCACCTAAGTTTAGTCAGTTGTTTGTTCCACGATGGTATTTTCACCATTGCTATCTGGTGTGTTAGTGTCAGTGATGGAACAGTAGTATGGTGTTCAAGCAGCAAATGAAGTGCAGTGAAGTGAAATTTTAACCAGTTTAGATGGGTTGGAAGCTTGTTCTTAGGTTTTATTCGGTGGATGGCTCTTGGTCAAAAATGTACCCCCATTGAGGCCACATTATAAGTGATGAGATATGATAAATGGTTATGCATTGGATTTTTTCAGATGCATCCTCATTTTAAAGTGAGGACATACTGTATAGGGTTCTAACTGAAGTGTTGTATTGCCATTGTGTGAAATGGGTATGTAGATATTTCTTCGTATTTGGTTTAGAAATGTCTGGAGGTGGGATGTTGTTGAAGAGGGTCTGGTAATGTTTGTGTGGTGATGGTTTTGTGTGTCATGTTGTAATGTGTAGCTCTGTCATATAATGACAGGGGTGTTGTGTGGTAGGAAAGACTGATGTGGAGAATTGTGTACCTCTTATCTTGAGATACTTACTAGCAGGGAGGACTTTAGGTTTACAGTGTACGTGGGCTATGGGAGTAGTATTGTTGCAACCAATGGTGATCCATGAAACATTGTTCTATATGGTCTGCAAGGTTTTGTAGTGGATGCTAGACAGGATGGGAGCCCATGCTGGGGAAGCTTAGGACACCACTGATCTGATATATTGCTTGTAGTGTAGGGAGATTGTTTCCTTCTGTTTTTCAGTGTCTGTCTCTGAAAATACCCAAAATGCATTTAGTTTGTTGGTCATTGCTTCTTTGAGTCATGTGTGTAGTCCTTGAAAGTTTACCACAAATTGCTCCAAGGATCTTAGTGCAGAGTTTGTGGCTCAAGTATATATATATATTTTTTTTTATGCTAGGGAGAAGGAACCAAAGGTCACCCATGTTATGGATGTATTTGTACTCGTGATTGTCACTGGTGTTGAATGTGGTGGTGAATTTGGCTGGAGCAGTCATCATACATGAAGAAGTGTATTGAGGTAATGTTGTTGCTTTGAGCAAGCTCTGTCAACATTGTGATATATAGTTGTTATGGTAATGTCATCTGCATAAGTGAGGAGTGGTTGGAAGAAGTTCAGGGAGCTGTTGCCTCTCCTGACATTGAGGGGGCTCTCCCTCCATGCTAAGGGATCCTTGTTTGCAGCTTGTGTTAGGAGTGTAATGCTGTATGATAGTGAGACCTGGGCATTAAAGGTAGAGGATATTCGCAGGTTCATATGTCAATGTGTCCCTGAATATGAGGCTGGGGGAGATAGGTTTATGATGGAAGAGTTAAGAGGAAGGCTGGGACTGGGGTGTATTGGTGTCGTGATGAGAAGCAGTAGTAGTAGTTGTTCCCTAGGCAGTCTGGCTGAACAGCCCCAAGTGCCTAAGGAAGGCCACGGCTGAGACCGGGCATTCCCAGAGCTCTCTAGGAGTGTATGTTGCATTGTTTGTGTAGGTGATTGTGTGCAATGCAGTCTTCCATAATGTGCTTAATAGTATGGGGTGTTGTGTTACATCTTGGACAGGCATCAGCGACAGTCATCCATCCTCTTCTGGTAACTTAAAAGGGCTGGATGATGCCCACATCTCAGCCTGGCCAGGGGGACCCTGTCCTCGTGAGGGAGATAGGATTCAGAAGGGTGGGTATCAGGAGGCTGTGCATGCAGCTGTGTGTTGTCTTAGAGTGACTGAATGGAGCGGCGAGTGATTTGAGTATGGATATGCTTCTGGAAGCTGGTCTGAGGCGGGCGAGGGTGGAGGGACGACAGTATTTGTGTATGATATCGTGTGCTGGGTGTTGTTTTGATGTTCCTTGGTGTGCGAGGATGTGCTGCCATGTAGTGTAGTGGATGTTGTGGGTTTGTGGAGGCTGCAGCGAGAATTTGCGTGCCTCTCATGTCTGGATGATCCTTGACACTGAGGACTTTGGTTTCTTGATGTTGGTGGTCTGTGCAGCTTGTGATTATTTTTAGGGCCTTGTTCTGTATGGTCTGTAGAGTATTGTAGTGTGTTTTAACCCCTCCGTGGCCACCAGCGTCAAATGGCGTTTAACCAATAAATGGCTGCAGGCGTCATTTGAGCGCGGCCTATAAAAAGCTGCAAAAATTTTTGGGAAGTGAACGAACGTTCTGAACATCTTCAGACTGACCTACACTACACTCCCATGCACGTCATCAAGCAGTTCAGAGCCTGCTGCTGTGATGAGTGGATTTTCGATTTTTTCGCTCCTGGCCATGCCTAAACAAGCACAACTACACCCATTATCTCGACCCAGGCAGAACATATCATCTTTGTCCTCTCTTGCAAAACACACACAACCACCTCTTTATGATTATGAAGTAATACAGGCACATACAAAAAAGACATGCTAATAAGTGAAAAACATTTTTGTCTTGGTATCTTTACTTATTTGCTCAGGTTTGCTGTAATGGTTTGGATCATTAGATGCAGTGCAACTTGTAGAAAACTGTGAAAACTTTCAGGACGTGAACGAACATCTGGGACATGAGACTGACCTTGACTTCACCCTCTCATATATCATCTGTCAGTTCACCACCTGCTGTCGTGACGAGTGGATGTATGATTTTTTCGCTTGTGGCCATGCCTAAAAACACATAGTTACACCCATTATCTTGACCCAGACAGAAAATACAATCTTTTTCCTCCCTTGCAAAACACACACAACCACTCTGTTTACGAGACAGTAATATGTATTGCGAAAATAACAAGGTAAAATGATAAAGATGAGCGTAAAATGATAGAGAAAGATGAACATGTTATTACGGAAAAAAATACGTTTTCCCCTGTCTGTAAACGTATTTATTTCTGCTTTGTATCTGTATTCGTAATAATTAGACTTATTCTTAGTTCTCAAACTGCATTATGATTCATTTTTAGCCATGCTCGTGGTGTGGGAGCTCGAAGTTACGACTCAACTTTTGTATTGCTAATCGGATCTGGCCCTCCCCTTTATTCTCCTGTGGCAGAGTCTAGCCTTAGAGGACGTGCAGTTTTCTCATTTAGGACTGGAAATTCAATTCTTTTGCTCCCTTTTCCAAGCATTGGCACAACAATAACATAAAAAATAACTCGAAACTACTATAAACATACTTTATATCAAAAAGGTGAAAATGTATTCATAACAATTCTTTTCCCAGCAATTCCTAACAGATTATGTACTGAAATAATTCGATATCATCATATTTCATATATGCACAACATTTCAGCTCCATTCGCATTGTTTTGGGAGGTAAAAAAAAAAATAACAACACCTGCCCAGTTGTGTTGCGGCAGTGCCCCTGGGCGGTGATATTGGTTGCCGATATTTCTGCAACTTTTTCGCTCCATTGCAAGCCACAAAATGCATCTAGGAAGCTGGGATTTGCACTGGTAGGTGCATCTGAACTTTCTCTTCAATGTGGCAAGAATAAAAGATCAATTTTCGAAACTTCAAAATATGGCCCGGCGTTGGCCTGGAATGCACGGAAAATTCCGGGCCTTCAGCCATGGAGGGGTTAATGAAGTTAGGAGCCCAGGCAGAGCTTGCATAATTCGTCACTGAACATATGTATTGTTTGTATACTGTGGTGGTGGTTTCACTGTTGTGTCCAAATGTGGGCAAGTGACCTCAAGGCATTGAGTCTTGGTGTTAAATTATTTTTAATGTTTGTGATATGTTGTTTAAATGACATTGATGTATTGTATGTTACACCAAGGATTTTGGGGGGGGGTAGGGGAGTGTTGTTTATGGTGAGGTATGGAGTGTGACTGTGTTCTGCTGTCCAGTTTGTGAGAAGGGTCACTGTAGATTTGGCTGGGACTATTTTGAGCTTGTTTTTGGTGAACCATCCATGTAGTGTGTTGAGGTAAGGTTGGAGGATGTGTGCAGCTGTGTTTGCATTTTGGTGTGTACTTGTATTATATCGTCTGCATAGGAAGCTATGAGTATCTATGGTGTGTGGGGTGTGGGTATATCGTGCATGTATAGGTTAAAGAGTGTAGTGGGCAAAACAAAACCTTGGGGGACTCCATTTGTGAAGTTTCTGATGTTCAAAGACTGAATGGCAGATGTTACATGTGCACATCTCCCTGCTAAGTAGTTTGCCAGCCATCTCTCTGAGTTATTATGCATGTTTGTGTTGAATATTTTGTTTGTAAGGTTGTGGCGGGGGATGGCATCAAAAGCTTTGCTAATGTCTAGTGTGACTAGGAGTAGTCTGTGTGGTGGCCTAGCAGAATTCATGCCATCAAAAACTCTCTGTGTAAGGTCTGTAAGAAGAGTGTGGAGTGTAGTGGCCTAAAACCAATGTTGTGATGGGGGTAGGGGGGCGTGAGGTGTAACTAGTTGTAGTACCAGTCATTCAATGACTTTGGAGGGGGTGCAGAGGAGTTTGATGGTGCGGTGTGAGGATGCTAATGTGGGGTCTTTGTTGGGTTTGGGGATAGTGATGATAATGCAGTGTTGTGTGAGTAGCTTTATTGATATGTTGGTGAGTGCTTGTATGCCTTATGGTCCAAGGTGTTTAAGGTGTTTGTTGCTTATGTTGTCTGGTCCACAGGCAGATGAGTGCTTAAGTTTGCTAATGATGTGCTTCGTATGGTTTTAAGTGAAAGGTGCGAAGTCTGAGTCTGTCGGGAACTGTCTCTTATGTCAGATGATATGTCGGTCGTCACGATGGGGGTTTAGATGGCTGACATCTGAAAAGTGATTGATGAGAGTGTTTGCTTGTTGTTTGTTTGAAGGTATGGTGTCTGTTGTTATGGTGGCAGTGTGTGAGTGTGTAGTGTTGCTGTTGGAGAGTATAATGTTGTTTAGTGTTTTGTAGAGTTTGCTGGTGTTTGTTTTGTGGTCATGTGTTTGGAGATACTTATTCCAGTTTAGTGTTTGCTGTTCTGATATTTTATTGTTTATTTGAGTGTTGAGTTCTTGTATTTGTTGTACGGTGTCTTGTGTATGGGATGTTGGGGAGTGTCGTAGTGTGTCCCATTGACTAATGAGGCCTTGAATTTCTGGTGTGAAATTGGGGTTGTCTATCTTTCTGTTGCCTCTTGGGATGTGTCTTTTGTCTGTGTTTTGTGTAATTGTATTGAAAGTGTGCACAGCATTGTTAATGTTTGTGATGGATGCACTGTTTGATGTTCTTTGATGAAAAGTAGATTGAGGTGATTTGGGCATGTGGAGAGGATGAGGGATGACTGTTGGGTGCAGAAAGTGAGAAATGTGAACACTTGGGGTTAGGTTTTCAAGAGGCAGGCCAAAAAAGACCTGGGTCGAGGTCATAGAGTGTGACCTTAGAGATAAGGGATTGAATAGGGAGGCTACTAGAGATGGGGCAGCAAGACTAAGCCCAGCGCATTCAAACATGTTGGAGACTTCATGAACGAAACAGTGTGAGACATGTTGGTGAGCAGCTGCAGTGTGGGAGTATCATACAAGTATAAGTTGAAGAGTATAGTTAAGAGAATGGAGTCCTTGGGAACCTATTAGGGAAGTTTTGTGTTTGTGATGACTTACCCAGGAATATAATGCATGCTTGTCAAACAGAAAGTAAGTTGGCAAGCCTGTGTTTGTTCAGCTTCATGTTTGTGTTGTAGATTTTGGTGATAAGTTTACATTGAGGGATGATGTCAAAGTTTTAGTAATGTCTGTTGTTTTAGGAAGTACAGTACATGTTGTGCACATCTTGCGGAGTTGATGTAGTCAGATGCCGTTGTGTGAGGGTAGTAAGGTGTTAATGGAGTGGAGTGCTCCAAATCCCTTTTGTGATGGAGTATAGGGAATATGAGTCTGACTTTGTTAAGAATTAGGGATTCAGTTATCTTGGATGATGTGCTGAGGATTGTTATGGATCTCTATGAAAAAGATCGTGTGCAATTTTTTTTTTTTTTTTTTTTTTTTTTTTTTTTTGTGAGTATAGTGATGATTATTCCATGTTCCCAAATCTTGGGATGACTACAGTGCCTTTATGAGTGTGTTGCTAATGTTTTTGGAGGCCTGGATGCTGTGGGATCCTAAATGTTTCAGGTGTAGATTGCTAATGCCATCAGGTCATGTTGTGTAGAGTTCTTCAATATTTATTTTTATAATGTTGCATGTCTTCTGGAGTGACAGGAGTTAAATTGTGGTCAAGTGGAAAGGATTGTTAGTACAGAGAGGATTGTTTTTCAGATGTAGTGCATCTTGGTGTAAGGTGACTTATTCTAGCATAGTGGTTTGCTATCATGTTTGCCTGTTCTCTGAATGAGGGGATATGTTGATTGTTGGAGATGATGGCAACTTGAATCTTAGAGGTACTTGTTTGTGATTCAATTACAGTATACTGTTAAGTGTTTTTAGAGCCGAGCAGGATCTGTGGAGTGACTGAGTTTCGTTACAGCGGCCCTACAGGTTTCTAATTTTTTTGTTTTAATTTTGTGATAAATTTTGTTTTTAGTAGTTGGATTCTCGTGATGGTGTCTTGTATCTGTGAGAGAGGGGAGTTGTGTTCAAGTGTGTCGCATTGTTTTATAGGGCAAGTAGTCTCTGGTGTAACGATTGGATTGTTATGTCGTCTATTGCCGCTTGGAATGTGATGTTTGTCTGTGTTAAGTCTATCTGTCTATCTATTGCCAGATGCTTTAATCCCATATGGGGTGGCCACAAACAGATCACCTCCGTGTCACCCTGTGTTAAGTGTGATGTTAAATTTCTTAATGTGTCTGCTAGTGTTAGTGATTGGTTTGTTGCTTAGTGTGCTGAAGTGTTTGTTGTTCCATTTGTTCGGTGAATTTATTCCAGTGTGCTTTCTTGTAGATTGTGTAAATGATGTGTTCCTGCTCTGGTTTAAAGCACATTCCTGTGATGATAATAATGGTAGAGGGGGAAGGTGATCTGAAGGGAGTTCGGGTTCCATTCCCCAGGTGGTAGGAAGTGAAATTACAGGTGAACATATTGTGATGTATGTGGATGAGTGGGGAGCAGTGTACTTAGTATGGGATGTAAATGTATTATGTCATGAAAGTGTACACTGTTGTTGAGCTGTGATGGTATGGCAAGACCTTGTCAGTTGTTTTGGTTGTGTTCATAACCATTCCAATGTTTTCATTAACATAGAGAGTAGGGCAGCATGCCTTCATAAATCTCTACCTCCAACTCTACCACATTACTTGCACATTAGATATCACACGTATTTCTATTCCTCCTTATTTTTATGAATGGAGAGCACTGGTAATCTGGTGTATGAGTTATTTTTTTACTTAATTTGTTTTTCCTTCCTCTGTTCATCTTAAAAAGAAAGAAAGAAAAAAAAAATACTGTACCAGTGTTTAGCACTGAAGTCCCCAGCAGTGATAGAGGTAGGTCTCTATGTTAGGGAGATAGCTGAGGTGTGTTGGGGAGTGAAAGATAAAAATGGTAGATTACTAGTGGAGAAGGGAGAAAAAGTGAGTAGATGGAGAGAACACTTTAACGAATTGTTGAACATAGAGAATGAAAGTAATGCGAGTATAAGTGGCTGGGGAATGGCTGGGAGACGGAGGAATATGAGAAGAGAGGAAGAAATCAGTAGGATAGAAGTTGTGGAAGCGATAAAGAAAGTTAAAATGGGGAAAGCCCCAGGAATTGATGGAGTGTGTGGTGAAATGCTGAAGCACGGGGGAGAGATAGTAGTAGAATGGATGTGGAAGATGTGCAGATTGGCCTGGGAGGAAGGTAGAACCCCAGAGGATTGGAAGTCAGGTATAATTATTCCCCTGTACAAAGGGAAAGGGGAAAAAGAAGTACATGGTAATCATAGGGGCATTTGTCTTCATAGTTTAATAGGAAAAGTATATGGTAGGATACTTACTGACAGAGTTAGGGAAATAACCGAGGAATTAGTTGGAGAAGAACAGGGAGGTTTTATAAAGGGAAGAGGTTGTGTAGATTAGATATTCATTCTTAGGTCTTTAGTGGAAAAGTTTCCAGAGAAGGGAAAGAAGTTGTATGTGGTCTTCATTGATTTGGAGAAAGCATATGACAGGGTGGATAGACAAGGATTGTGGAAAGTATCAAGAATATATGGAGTAGATGGAAAGTTCTTGAATGCCGTGAAGAGTATGCATGAGGGTGCTAAGGCTGCAGTGCGTGTGGATGGTGAACTAAGCAAAGTTTTCTTTTTGAAGGTTGGGTTGAAACAGGGATGTGTCATGTCTCCATGGTTGTTCAATCTGCACATGGATGGGGTAATAAAAGAGGTACAAGGTAAGGTAGTGGATGTTGGAGTGGCCCTGGTGAGAGAGGATAGTGTTTGGAAACTCCCTGTACTGTTGTTTGCAGATGATACTGTGTGTTGAGTGAAGACGAAGGGGAGCTGCAAGGCTTAGTGGATGAGTTTGAAAGAGTGTGTAAGAAACGGAATCTAAAGGTGAATGTAGGGAAGAGTAAAGTGATGGTCTTTGAGAGAGGTGAAGTCAGTGAATGTACAGCGAGGTTGGATCGTGAGGAATTGGAAAATGTGAGTGCAGTAATCCCGCATTTTTTGCGGATTTTTTGTCTACGGTTTTGCCCTCTCGCGGATTTTCTTAGCATTAATAAGTTCAATTAAAATATCCTTGAATATACAGAAAACAAAAAATTTGAAATTCCCGCAGCTTCCAATTGTAGCGCGGTAAACTCAGGCCACCCTCTGTCCCTTTCCTGCGGCCCCTCTGCCAGTGTTACCATATCTAGCATAATTTTATTCTTTTAGCATAATTTTGATCAAATTTTCGAGTCTGGAATATTTTTTAGCATATTAGAAGTTTTACAATCATTCTAGCATAATTTAGAATGGAATGGAATATTTTTGGAATAATTTTATAAAAGCTACAAATCAGTGAGAGAGAGAGAGAGAGAGAGAGAGAGAGAGAGAGACAAATAAGGTAAGAAGATGTTTGAATAGTTGGTTACTTTCAGTTTGGGCTTGGTTGGGTTGTATTAGGTTAGGTTAGGTTAGGTTAGGTTAGGTTAGGTTGGATTAGGTTAGGTTAGGTTAGGTTTTAGGTTAGGTTCGGTTAGGTTACGTTAGGATAAGTTTGAGCTTTGTATTTTACCCATGAAACGTAGGTTTTTCCGATGGATTTTGGTATGATTCATTCGATTTTCAGCTTCATTTCAGTCGGAAATGACCATTTTCTGTGTTTCCCCCCCTCCCTATAACCCCCGATTCCCCAAAGATCCCCCATTGTTGCAGGGGAATGGGGGGGGTCATATCTCAAAATCTGGTTATTTCCAACGGAAATGATGCCCAAAATTGAATGAATCACATCAAAATCCATCAGAAAAACGTAAGTTTCGTGGGAAAAAGCAGTATGGGCAGAAAACCGATATTTACCCTCTTACTGTATGTAGGTTCATTTTAATATTTTCATAGTAAACAGTACATAATTAATATGTAGCATGAATATGTATAGAATTTTATCATTTAGCTTCAAGTTAGCATAATTCATTTTTTACTTGGAACAAATTTGCTCAATCTAGCATAATTTTTTCATTGCCCTAGCATAATTTCGTTGTTTGGATATGGCAACACTGCTCTGTGCCCCGCATTCCTCAGTCCACGCCTGACTGCCTCACGTGTCTGGGATACTTGTAACCGCCTATGATATGAGCCTCTTGCCTCCCACTTGCTTTCCACATGGCCCCAGGATGTAAGCCAGCCTCACCAAAGGCTAATAATACAATTAGTAAGAACTCCAAAGTGACAAAACGATCAAGAAAAGTTATGACCTTAGCAGAGAAAATTGTGTTACTGGACAAGCTAAGAAACGACCGTGCGAGTGTTTGCTATCACCAGTTAATGCATCTTTTTATTTTGTAATGTTTTGTGAATAAATGTGTAGATAATTGTGTATTACAGTACGGTGTTTACGTTTTTCCTTCATAATGGAGTATGTGCTTTCAATCTTGTAAGAAGGTTTTGGGATGAGTATGGAGGTTTCGGGACAATTCGCAGTCACAACAAACACAAGACAGTTCGCCTTCATTATTGAAGATAGCTATGGGTGACGCTATAATATAATTCAAAGGCGACTACAGCGAGGAAGAAACAAGTTAATTATTGACTAAAGGTGCAACTGATAAATAATATCCAGAACCTACGCTACTGAACATAGACTTTGCTGGATCCCCCTGAAATATGGTTATTAAAGTATTGATTAATTAATAATAAGTATATTTATAAAAGTATTGATTAGTATATGTATAGAATGGCGGGGAATCGTCCAGAGTGCGAATTGTTCTGAAGGGGAATCGTCCATGTTTTGACGGGGAATTGTCTGACGGCGAATTGTCTCGCAACCAGTATGGACATGGACTGTGTGATGGGCAGCATGGTGGACACAAGTGCAAGATTCAATTGTTAATAGAGTATTCGCGAAATTGACTTTTCGCGGGGGTTACAAGAACGTAACTACCGCGAAATATGCGGGATTACTGTACGTTTAAGTACTTGGGTAGTGTCATGAGTAAGGATGGAGGTTTGGAGGGTGAAGTGCATGAAAGGGTACAGCAGGGAAGAAAGGTTGCTGGTTCCTTGAAAGCAGTGATAAGAAACAGGGAAGTGAGCATGGAAGTGAAAAAGTTACTACATGACAGTATTGTGATACCAACTCTAACGTACGGAAGTGAAGCTTGGATATTGTTGGAAGGACACAAGTCAAGAGTGAGAGCAGTGGAAATGAGTTATTTAAGAGAAGCTTGTGGAGTCACATGGAGAGACAGGCTGACGAATGAGGATATAAAGGAGCGTTGTGGTGTTGATGTGAATGTGATAGGAAGCATTATGAGGAACACACTGAGGTGGTTTGGCCATGTGGAGAGGATGGAGGGTGAAAGACTGACGAAGAGAGTGTATGTGAGTGAGGTGGAGGGGGAAAGAGGGAGGGGGAGGCCGAGGATGAGATGGAGGGATGGGGTGGAGAGGTATATGAGAGAGAGGGGTGTGAGTTGGGAGCAGGGCAGTGAAATGGCGGGGGACAGGGCGACGTGGAGGCGATTTGTTTGTGGCCACCCGAAACGGGATTGAGGCGTCTGGCAATAGATAGATAGATAGATAGACTAAAATGTTGATTTCTTGTGCCGGTATATGACCGGATTTGACACTGAGTAATTTTATATCTAGTTGTGTGCCATTATGAAAAAATGATTGTCTTGTGCTTTTGTAGAGGGTAGATGTTTTGATGTAAGTCATGAGGCCTCCATCATGGCCACCTGTTTTGTCTGTATGGATGTGTGAGTAGCTTTTAATTTTTTCAGTCATTTGCATGCATGTAGGCTTTGTTTATTGAAGGGGTGCAGTCCCTGTTTTGTGGCTGATAAGAAAGTCTTTGAATTCTTTTACTGTGGAGTCGAAACCTTCAGCATTTAATTGTACTGGTAATGTCTTTTTGTGGTAGGTAGAGGCACTTACCATCCACTCACTCAATGTAGTGCTGCCCTCGGGTGACTGCCCTTTCCTCTCCTTCATCCTTCTTTCCTTCCATCCTCTCCTGTCTTTCTTTCCTTCATTCTTTCCTTGTCCTTCTGTCTATGGGTGACTTTACATCCCCTCTTATGTCTTTCTTTCCTTCATTCTTCCCTCTTCCTTCTGCCTGTGGGTGACTACAATGAGTGACAATCCAAGTGGTTTCCTGTACACCAGGAAACCATTTACTACGCTGGGTGGTAACCATATAACCAAATATTGGCGCCTGGTGGTTTAGTGGGTAATTACAGTGCTCCAATCGGATTGATCCGGTGAAGGTTTGTATCTAAGGGGTGGTTGGGGTTTATTGCTCACGTAATGCCGCTCGGATGAGTGAGGTTGGTCACTCTCATCTTAAATGACAGTACCAACTTGCCTAGCCCTGAGCTCCTACACTCCTTATGGGGCAGCGTAGGATTGGATGATGATGATGATGTGTGTTGGAAATGGTGTGTTTCCGGTGTGGATATTATGTTGTGGCTGTTGTGTTTGTGCACTGGGGCTTAGGTTGTATGAGTAGGGGGTTTGTTGGGAGGAGTGGAGGAACTTGTGTTTGGCATGACAAAGTGTTTGTGTTTTGTTGTACCTATCACGTACCTGTGTGATGTAGCATTGTCTTGTATTTGTAAGTTTAGTGCATGTGGTGTGAATTCATTCCTTGCAATAAATACACTGAACAGATATATGGGTTCATCTTTTGCTTGTGATGAGTAGGGAGCAAACTAATTTGTTTTCATATAATTTATAAAGGCACCAACATGCTTGCATGCATCGGAATTGGTCACCTAATGGTGGCTCTTTGCACTTCTCAGTATCTAGCAGTCCTTGTGGTTAGTTTCTTAACCCTGAGGTCACACTGGCTTCGTCCCAAGTCTTTTTTGGTCTATCTATTTACCTCTGGCAACTCTGCTCTCAGCATTCATACCTCTCTCCCTCTGCTCCTAGTTGCCATCCTTCATTCTTTCCACATGCCAAAACTATCTCATTGTACCTGGTAGATGTATTGTTTTGGGGACCTAGGATTGCTCTCAGCATCTCAATATCGGTAAAAATACCTGTAAATAGGAAAGAAAGGGAGCTGTACTTTGTGTATTTGGAGAAGGCCTTTGACAGAGTCCCTAGAGGAGGGGTGAAGTGGGCAATGAGAAAGTGTGAGATTGAGTGACTGGTTAGAATGGCTATGGCTATGTATATATTGGTAGGTGCTCACACCCTGGTGAGAGTGAATGGAGTTTTGAGTGATGAGTTTTCTGTGAATGTTGTGCATCAGGGGTCAGTCTTGAGCCCCGTATTGTTTGTCATGATGCTTGAAACTCTCTCACGTGACTTTAGAAATGGACTCCCAAGGGAGATGTTGTATGCTGATGACTTGGTGTTAGTTACAGAGAATGAAAGGGAGGCGAAGGAAAGATTTAGGAAGTGATGAGATGAAATGGGGCACAAAAGCTTGAGAGAAAGTGTTGATATTTAGGGCTGATGCTGTTACTGTCACAGCAGAAGGAGAGTGGCTATGTGTGGTTTGCCACAAGGTTATGGGAAGTAATTATATCTTGTGCAGTGTTTGTGAAAAGTGGATGCATAAGAGATGTAGTGGTATTAGAGATGGACTGTGGGATAATGCTGATTATGTGTGTGCAGTGTCTCAGGGAGAGCATGTAGAGATTGTCATGGGAAGTAATTCCGTCTTGTGCAGTATTTGTGATAAGTGGGTGCATCAGAGATGTAGTGGTATTAAGATGAACTGTGGGATAATTCTGATTATGTGTGTGCTGTGTGTCAGGGAGAGCATGTAGAGATTGTCGGGCATGAAAGAATTGATCATGCGGGTGAGTCTCGAGTGTGTGTAAGAGTTCTTTGTTTGGGGGACAAATTATTTGCCAGAGGTAGGGCTGAAGCTAGCTGTGTGACTAGGGTAAGAAGTGGTTGGAGGAAGTTCAGGGGGCTGTTGCCTCTCCTAACATTGAGAGGGCTCTCCCACCATTCTAAGGTATCTTTGTATGTGGCATGTGTCAGAAGTGTAATGCTGTATGGTAATGAGACCTGGGCAGGAAAGGAAAAAGATATGCTTAGGCTCAGATGTACAGAAATGACAGTGATTAGATGAAAGTGTAGGGCGTCCTTGAATGCGAGGCCTAGGGGGGCTAGGTTTATGATTGAAGAGTTGATAGGCAGGATGTGACTGGAGTGTAGGTGTTGTAATGAGAAGGGGCAGATTGAGATGGTTTGGGCATGTGGAGAGGATGGAGAATGACAGCTGGGTGTGGAAAGTGAGAGGTTTGAACGTCGAGGGTAGGGCTGTGAGAGGCAGACTGAGAAAGACCTAGGACAAGGTAGTGGAATGTGACCTAAGAGATAAGGGACTGATAGGGAGGCTGCCAGAGATCAATCAGCGTGGAGAGCCGCCATTAGGTGTCCAAGGCTGATTCACGCAAGCATGTTGGAACCTCTATAAATGAAACAAAATGATCTGCAGCAAGTGTGAGGAGGAGGAAGTGACTGCCAGAGAATCACTTCCCCCTGTGTAAAAAACAACATAGGGAGCAATCAGCCCCATGATAAGATGGCGTCCTGTCAGGTTGACTGATATCCTCCCCACCATATGCAGGGCAGGTGTAGATGTGTTGTCCCCCAAGCAGAAGCTGCTGTCACTCCTCACCTGGGGTACACATTGCCGCCACAGGAAGGCTTCCCCACTGTTGGTAAATGGGGTGAATAGTGGAGAGGGACACCTGCATGCAGACATTTATATAATGAGACAGCTTTGCTGCTTGGTTTTACAATCATCCCCCAGCTCCCTCAATATCCCCAAGAGGAGGATGGTGGACAGCTGGAAGAGGTTAAGTAGCATCAGCTACAGTCCATTGTGTTTAAAGCCTGATGAGCCTGGAGCTGCAGCAGCAACAGCAATTTGAAAATTTGAGGTTATGGATGGGTAAAGTTATTTGTAGAGAATAATAAATGTTGTGTTTTTCAGAATGAGAGAGAAAAACATCACAGAAGTAAGAAAGAGAAGCATGGTGCAGAAGAGGGCGAATGCTCAGACAGTGAAGGAGATTTGGAAGAAGTGGGATATAAGGAAGAAAATGAAACTGATTCCGATGAAGAGAGTAGTACAAGCGGTGGAGGTGAGTTATTGGTGAAGTTTAACCATGTACTAAGAAAAAAGGAAAAAAAATGACCCATTCTATATTAGTTAGTTTGAGGTGTAACTGTCACGGGGGGATGTGAATTTAAGAATTAAAAATGCTTTAAAAGTTGCTTGTTAATAGAGACAATGAATTGACTTGTGAAAATCAAGCAGTAAGTTTTACTTTATGCCAGCTTACTTCGCCGATTCTCTAAGGACCAGAATTTATAGACTTTTTCAACAGTACACAGAGGAGTCTAATTACTCATGAGTGCTGTTTGTAGTACTGTTAGCCTCTCGAGAAAGTTACTCTACCCCTGACAATCAATAACTAATGCTAATAATGATAAATAGGTTCTTGCCGGTGCATTAACTCCTGGTTGGCACAACGGATTTAAGCTTAATAAAAAAGGACTGGCCTAAGTACCAGTTATGAATAATATGAAGCGTTTTTGCAACTAGGAGCAGCAGCTAAAATAAGCTTAATGTGGAGAAATAAAACACGAGTTTAATTACGCTAAGCTCAGAGAAAAGAACTATAAATTTATTGATTACAATGAAATAAATTTACGTTATATGAATCACAAAAATGAATTCAAAATAACAAGGAGAATACACTCACTCGCTCATTCAAACGCTAACACTTAAACCTAGGAAAACGAAAAAAAATACTGGTCAGTGGAGGGGGCTAATGGAATGAACTGGGCGCTGGTGCAGGAACAGACGTTGCAATACACTAAACCTCTTTGCCGATTCACCGTCTAGGTGGAGATTTCAGGAACTCACTGTACAACGGCGGTGCTTCTCCACACTGGGCACAACGAACCTGCTCTCACAATGATCCAATGCTGACAAACTTCGAATTATGAAAGAGGGCCAGGGCCGGCCGCATTTGCTTCCACTGTCAATGGAAAGAAAGTGAGTGATATACGCTCAATAAATCACTCAGTGAAGGCACTAATGTCGCGCGCAAAGATGATCACTTATGAAACAGTGAAAAATGTTCTGAAAACCGTCCCAATCGAGTGAATGCTAGAACGGTTGAACTGAGTGATACACAGTGGGAATTCCACTAGAATTTGCGGTTTTCACACTGAAACAGAATGGTACGAACCCACAAATATGCTCACGCAAATTTGTGACAGTACGCCTCATCAAAATCAAATTTTTTCTTAAAAAAAAAAAAAAAAATCAATATTCATACATAAATCCTAACTCAGTCACACAAGATTCACACTGTGGTGTGTGTACTACCCTGCTACAGGAGAAAATCACAGTCGCCCATAAGCGTTAAAACCTTGTGTTTACGTTAATAGAAGCAAGCTTGAGGAAAAAACTCCGAGATGACGGTGAAAAATCCTGTACTCAGGTCAAACTGAGCGAAAAGTTCGCTACATTTACATTAACAACTAATTATTATGTAGTGTGATATATGTAATACACGGTGTAGGTGTGACACTTGTGGTGTAACTGTGCCTACGTGTAAAATTATGTAATACAATAGTAAATAATGACGACAAGGCAGAAGAGAAGAGGTGGCAGCATGTGGCAGAGACAGTCAGCTGATCTCCACGACAGTGCTGCACCCGCCAGCTGCACCTGCGAAAGCAATCAAGGTAGAGCATCAAAAGTGTCATTTCTTTCTTTCTCTGCCTAGCAATCAGTACTTATGTTACAAAAAGTACACTATTATTTTATTAATGGATACATTATTAACCAGGAACTGTAGTCTTTGGATTTCTCAAATCTCTCAGGACCCTTGTAGTTTACGGTTAACCTACATTATTAACCAGGAAACGTGCCAGTTCTTGAATTGCCCAAATCTCTGAGAACAGGCAGTTTACTGGTTAACCTAACTCTACACTTACAATTAACATTGGCAAGCTGAGAATCCCTACGCAGTCTCGGGCAGGTCACATTTTGACACCCACTGTGGGTGTGAACACTCATGTGGATAATGTGCATTCTCCGGGAATCCTCAGAGAGGCCCACAGCTCGAGACGTTCCACAAGGTAATTCAAACAAGCCTCGGATTGTCTGTACGGGGTTCTCGAACTTCCCCCTTAACCTACGGCATACATGCATGTACAGGCCCTGGACATGATGTGTCCTGTGGGGTCAACGGGCGAGACATCAGGTCTGCACCCACTTCACCACTGCCTTGTCTCTCAACTGACTTTGAGATTATGGGTGTGGATTCAAACGGCGCAGGAAGGATATGTCCCTGATTAGTGGTACGTTGACACACATTCCAGGAACGCACAAAACTATCTATTTCTTGTCCCATCCCTGGCCAGAAAAAGTCAGCACGGATACGGCCCTGGGTTTTCTTTTTGCCCATGTGACCTGCTGAGGCTGAACAATGACCCCATTCTAACACTGCTTGGCGATACTTATCGGGAACGACAAACTGCAGTCGAACCTCGCCTTGCGGTGTTTGTGATTCACGGTACAACCGTCTTTGTTTATGAAGGAACTTGGCTCGACCTCCCCATGAATACTTAATCACTCTACCCCTCTGTTTCTTCTGCACGGCAGCAAGTGTCGGGTCAGAATGTTGTTCTTGAACAACATCTTGGCTACAAATCAGATCTTGCGGCGATGCAATGGTCACCGGGGTGACACAGTTCAGAGCCTCAGCCATGGCTCGTGTTACTGTAGCCGAAGTCTGAGTAGTGTCATCTTCAGTGGAACTATACTTGGCACCGGGAATATTGCCCATAATAAGGTCAAATAAAGGTTCTGGGATGACAACTGCGACTGTCGTACCAGTGTAAAATGGAGATGCCACCTGGATACGTGCCTCAGGGAACAATCTCACTGATCCATCAATAAGGTTAGCTTGGATCTGTCGACCTCTGTACTCCTCAGGCTGAACTAGACTCTGCCTGACGGAGCAACCTGAGGAACCATTGTCTCTCAGGACCTTCACAGGAATGCCTGCCACAAACCCTGGCTGAACAAGGAAGGCACTGTCACCTGTGGGAGGGCCTGTGGAGGAAGCAGCCAGCCACTGATGAGGCTGCTGAATAAATGATGCGACAAACATGGTGCCCTGAGAACTAGATACGTGAGGGGTCGTACTCACCGTCTGGGGAGATGGAGCGTCGACCTCCAGTGGCAGAGTGTTCACTGTCGCTGGGGGCCTAGTGAACTGTGGGGAAGTACCCGTACTGCTAGGGACGACACCACCGTGCTGCTGCTGAGGAATGAAGGCTGCATTCGCCTCCTGCCTCCGATACACTGGGGCTGTTGCAGAATAGGATAGTCCCGATCTTTGATTGCGTGGCTGATACTGCTGCTGGTTAGGGTAC
Source organism: Coenobita brevimanus (assembly GCF_032717465.1). NCBI lineage: Eukaryota > Metazoa > Arthropoda > Malacostraca > Decapoda > Coenobitidae > Coenobita > Coenobita brevimanus. The sequence goes on along the minus strand of NC_137061.1, from coordinate 5,185,862 downwards.
TTGTTGTACCACTTCCACTCAGGTTTCTGAGTGTTTCGCCTCTGGTCCTTCTGCGGTTTGTTTGGACCTTGGCCAGTATTCTGAGAACGGCCTTGTTGCTGGGGTTCAGTCTGAGACGGTTTCCCAGATTTGTCAGCTTTCCTGTTCCAGGTGTGTTGCTTACGAGTTTGATACCCGTATGCAGTGAAGAATGCATCAGCCGTCTTGACCATTTGGCTGACATCCCCTACGTGGCAGATCTTTAGCTGAGCCATGAGTTCAGCAGGCCACGATTTTTCTAGCCGCGAATGCAGCATAAGGTCAATTATCCCCTCACGTGTGGAAGGAGTTTCATCTTTCTCTATCCATTCATCTAATTAAGCAGTAAGCCGATCAAGAAACTGAACGGCAGTCTCTTTTTCTTGTAAACGCGCCCTCATAAACTGACTCTTGGCGTCGTCAACTGTGAGACCGTACGCTTTGACGAGTGTGGCCTTCATCATCTCATACGTGAGATTGTCTCCACGAATTCTGTGGAGAATATCGAGAGCAGGGCCCTCAAACAAGCTAAGAAACTGGAGCCGCTTAGCTGCCTCATCCAGCTGGTACAGCTGAGCCATATCTTCGAAATGAGCTATGAATGGCTCGATTCACTCACCTTCCTTGTGTGGAGGAAGCTTGATGTGTGGGGTTGCCAGAACATGTGCAGGGAGAGTGCACATGGAGCTTGGGTTAGCTACACCAGATGTGTCTGAAGCCAAGGAATCTCGCTTGAGCTTCAACATCTCAAGTTCATGTTTCTTGTGTGCCTCATGCTCGGCACGTTCGTGTTCTTGTTGTTCTCGCTCATATTCGCGTTCTCGTTGTTCTTGCTCGTATTTGCGTTCTCTCGTTGTTCTCCCTCGTGTTGACGTTCTCTCTCGCGTTCCTCGCGTTATTCTCGTTCATGTTCACATTGTTCTCATTCGTATTCGCGTTGAATTCTACGCTCTTCACGAGCATCATTCTCACGTTGCTGCTCATAACTAAACCGAGAGAGTACATATTCTTTGACTTTTTTGGGGTCCCTAAACCCTTTATCTTTAGCTTCCTGCACATAGACATTAGTAGTCATGATGCTAACTCAGTCTGAGTGAACTAAAGACTAAGTACTGACAGCTATTTTGCAGAGAAATGCCAGTAATCAAGAGTAAAGTATATAGGCACAGGTTAGTGGTGACCAGTTTTATCTAGTTAAACTCGTAAAGAAAGAAAATATACCTAAGTATGGGTGAGTGAGTATTATCTCGTTAATAACTTTAGAGCTAGGAGTTAATATCCTGGAATGAGGTCGCCAGATATCACGGGGGATTGTGAATTTAGGTATTACATGAATTGCTTAAAATGTTGCTTGCATTAATAGAGACAATGAATTGACTTGTGAAAATCAAGCAGTAAGTTTTACTTTATGCCGGCTTACTTCGTCGATTCTCTAAGGACGAGAATTTATAGACTTTCTCTACAGTACACAGCGGAGTCTAATTACTCACGAGTGCTGTTTGTTGTACTGTTAGCCTCTCGAGAACGTGACTCCACCCCTGACAATCAGTAACTAATGCTAATAATGATAAACAGGTTCTTTGCCGGTGCATTAACTCCTGGTTGGCACAACGGATTTAAGCTTTACTACAAAGGACTGGCCTAAGTACCTAGTTTGTGCAACTAGGAGCGGCAACTAAAACGAGCTTAATGTGGAGAAATAATACACGAGTTTAATTACACTAAGCTTAAGGAAAAGAACTATAAATTTATTGATTACAGTGAAATAAATTTACGTTATATGAATCTCAAAAATGAATTCAAAATAACAAGGAGAATATACTCACTTGCTCATTCAAACGCTAACACTTAAACCTAGGAAAACGAAGAGAAATACTGGTCAGTGGAGGGGGCTAATGGAATGACCTGGGTGCCAGTGCAGGAACGGACGCTGCAATACTCTAAACCTCTTTGCCGATTCACCGTCCAGGTGGAGATTTCAAGAACTCGCTGTACAACGGCGGCTCTGCTTCATGCTGGGCACAACGAACCTGCTCTCACGATGATCCAGTGCTGACTAACTTCGAATTATGAAAGAGGGCGAGGGCCGGCTGCATTTGCTTCAACTGTCAACGGAAAGAAAGTGAGCGACATACGCTCACAATAAATCACTCAGTGAAGGTGCTAATGTTGCGCGCAAGGATGAGCATTTATGAAACAGTGAAAAATGTTCTGAAAACCATCCCAGTCGAATGAATGCTGGGACGGTTGAACTGAGTGATACACAGTGGGAATTCCACTAGAATTCGCGGTTTTCACACTGAAACAAAATGTCATGAACCTACAAATACTCTCGTGCAAATTCGTGACAGTAAGGGCCTGAGGATGTCCTGCTGTAGTCCTTCACATTTTAGGTGTAGATAACTATTCTACTTTCCTTCATGGTATTCTGTCTATCTATCTATTGCCAGATGCCTCAATCCCATTCGGGGTGGCCACAAACAAATCGCCTCCACGTCGCCCTGTCCCCCACCATTTCACTGGCCTGCTTCCAACTCCCACCTCCCTCTCTCATATACCTCTCCACCCCATCCCTCCATCTCATCCTTGGCCTCCCCCTCCCCCCCTCCACCTTACTCACATACACTCTCTTCGTCAGTCTTTCACCCTCCATCCTCTCCACATGGCCAAACCACCTCAATGTATTCCTCCTAACGCTTCCTATCACATCCACATCCACGCTACAATGCTCCTTTATATCCCTATTTGTCAGCCTGTCTCTCTATGTGACTCCACAGGCTCCTCTTAAATAACTCATTTCCACTGCTTTCACTCTTGACTTGTGTCCTTCCAGCAACGTCCAAGCTTCACTTCCATACGTTAGAGTTGGTATCACGATACTGTCATGTAGTAACTTTTTCACTTCCATGCTCACTTCCCTGCTTCTTATCACTGCTTTCAAGGAACCAGCAACCTTTCTTCCCAGCTGTACCCTTTCAAGCACTTCACCCTCCAAACCTCCATCTTTACTCATCACACTACCCAAGTACTTAAACGTTCTCACATTTTCCAATTCCTCACAATCCAACCTCGCTGTACATTCACTGACTTCACCTCTCTCAAAGACCATCACTTTATTCTTCCCTACATTCACCTTTAGATTCCGTTTCTTACACACTCTCCCAAACTCATCCACCAAGCCTTGCAGCTCTCCTTCGTCTTCACTCAACAACACAGTATCATCTGCAAACAACAGTACAGGGAGTTTCCAAACACTACCCTCTCTCACCAGGGCCACTCCAACATCCACTACCCTACCTTGTACCTCTTTTATTACCCCATCCATGTACATATTGAACAACCATGGAGATGACACATCCCTGTTTCAACCCAACCTTCAGAGAGAAAAATTCACTCAGTTCATGGTATTATAATTAAAAAAAAAGAAAAAAAAAAAGCCACTTTCTGGGGAAGGAATCAACTTTGTGCAAGGTTGTCACACTGACTGGGAATTTGAACCACTAGACCATCAGGCTGTGACATGCTGGTAAGAAAAATAATTACAGCAACAGGCAGGCATATCCTAAGGTTGATGTATATTTTTTATTGGTGATGGATATTTGCTGCTTCCCAGTGAGCAGCATGAACATTAAAAATATTTACAGCTAATGAGTTAGAGCAGCATTAGGGGAGGTGGTGTAGTATATTTATTTTCGCCTTACTGAACTGAAGCATTCCCCTAACTAGATTACTAAGTTCATCATCGTTGTCGTCGTCATCATCATCATCATCATCATCATCATCATCATCAATCATCATCATCATCATCATCATCATCATCAATCATCATCATCATCATCATCATCATCATCATCATCATCATCATCATCATCATCATCATCATCATCATCTTTCCCACCCTAGGGCAGGGTGAGGAGTAGCAGTGTCCAGACAGGCCAAGTTTGCCCACTCCAATGGGCCACGCTTCCATTCATTCATCATTCAAGCCCCCGGAATCCTGGCTTTATCTGATACGTCAAAAACATTCACCACGTTCTGTAGATCACGTAAGCGTATCCGGTAGAGTCACTCTAAGTTGTGATTGTATAAAATTTGATGAGCATTAGTTATGAGATAGGAATGCCTCCTTGGATACTAGTCATTTTGCTGAGCTGAAAGGGGTCAGGGGTCTTTGTCAGGTTAGAACTAATGCTCTGAGTGGAGCATTGGCTGAGCTGGAAGGAGTCAGGGATCTTTGTCTGGTTAGAACTAATGAACAGAGTGGACTCTGGGTTCATGGGTTCCATTGTAACTTTTGCAGGAACTGTTTGGAAGGTTGCATTTGATCAGTCCATGGTCATTGTCCTTCCAGATGGCCCAACTGACATGTTATTAAAACCTCTTCCCAACAGTCACACTGCTTACACAACCACGCGCACCATAACTCGGCCCATGTGCACAAACACTACACTTACAACAGAGATCCACAGTAGACACACACCACTTCATACATTCAGCATAAACATATTACAACTAAGTATTGATGGCCTTCTCACCAAAGGATCACAGACTGAATTTTTTCTACATAAAAACAACATACACATCGTACTCCTACAAGAAACAAAACTCACATACACACACAAGCTTCACATATCAGACGTTACTCACACATCCACAGAAGGTCGTGGAGGAGGGTTCACCACTCACATTCACACAGCCATCCTCTGTAAAGACAACACAGACAACATGATTGCTTTTTCAGAACGATACCACATTAAAAATACAGTAATCCCTCCACTATCCGATGTAATAGAGCCAAAGGCATGTCTGGAAAGTGGTCCCGTCCGGATAGTGGTCCCGTCCGGATAGTGGGCCCCTGCCTCCTGGACTGGTACTTATGGACCCTAACCCAGCCTGACTTTGAAAGCCACCTAAATAGCTCCCTACCGGACATGCATAGCACCTATTTAAACCTATTTAAGACCCTATTCACACCAATAATGGACATAAAGCATGATAAAAATGAAAAGGAACCAAAGAATGAGGAATTAGAAGTGACTGTACCTCAGCCAGGGTACTTACAGCATGTTTGTGGCCACCTTTTGTAAGGTTTTGGCAGTGGTGAAAATACTCTTGAAGCACGTATAGTAATCCAGTGTTGTGCTGCACTTACAGTAATTCTTTGCACTGTGAGTTATAACTGTTTAACACTGCACATTGTTAATTGCATCAGGCCAGTTTCAACTGCCAGGTTTGCACTCCACAGTTAATCCTTTGCACTCTAAATTCTAATTTCTTAACACTGCACAACACTGTAAATTCCTGTGTGGTCTAGTGGCGAGGTATTGCAGTTTATTCACTGTTTATTCACAAAAAAATGAGCACGTGTGGCTTCCAGTACGATAAGCTACCACTCACGATCGAAGTTAGGCAATACTGTAGATGTTTGGGTGTTGGTGAGGGGGAAACAGAGTTACGAGATCACGACAGCCACATTACCAAACTCCTCGGTTTTCATTACCAAATTCATAAAGCTAGCGTTTATTCTTCACTAACTATATATACAAGTGGAAATACGTGTAATCACTCTTCTTATAATTAACAGCATGTTGATTATTTTCATGTTATATACATTAGCAGATTAATCAGAGAGAGCAAATCCACCATCTCCATCCTGTGTATCCTCATACATGTGAAAAATCCGTTTGATAATGCATTACTCTGATTCATTACCAAACGAATATTTCATGACCAAATTGGCCCACATTTGGTAATGAAACATACCAAATGGCAACCCTGGCAGGGGATGGGGGAGGGGGGAGGAAGGAAGGGGTAATGGTCCGTGGTGTAACAGCTGTTCGGTGCCGCACAGCAATTTCAAATTACGGATGGGAAAAAAATTCAGATTTTTGTGGGATTTTTTTCTTTTTTTGGCCATTTTTGGATTCCGAAGGTCCAGGCCCACAACACCCGGTAAGTGGGAATGTCCGGAAAGTACAGGGATTACAGTACAATGGCTGACGTGTGAAAAGTGATTGATGAGAGTGTTTGCTTGTTGTTTGTTTGAGGGTATGGTGTCTGTTGTTGTGATGGCAGCATGTGATTGTGTATTGTTGCTGTTGGAGAGTGTGATACTGTACTGTTTAGTGTTTTACAGAGTTTGCTGGTGTTTGTTTTGTGATCAAGTGTCTGGAGATGATTATTCCAGTTTAGTGTTTGCTGTTCTGATATTTTATTGTTTATCTGAGTGTTGAGTTCTTGTATTTGTTGTACTGTGTCGTGTGTATGGGGTGTTGGGGAGTCTTGTAGTGTCATGTTGACTGATGAGGCCTTGAATTTTTGGTGTGAATTTGGGATTGTGTCTCTTTCTGTTGCCTTTAGGGATGTGTCTTTTGTCTGTGTTTTGAATAATTGTATTGAAAGTGTGCACAGCGGTGATGATGTTTGTGATGGATGTACTATTTAATGTTTCAAAGTGTTGTTCTGTGTCAGTTGTGAAGGCCTCCCAGTTGGATCTTTTATAATTAGTGCATGTGTGTCTGTGGCCAGCTGGGGTGATCTGGTTTTGGTGGTGGTGATGATTGGGAGGTGGTCAGAGCCAAGGGTGTTGACCATCCTCCAAGATGTTGTGGGGGCAAGGTTTGGGGAGCAAAACGTGATGGCCGGTGATGGAGCTCACTGTTATCTGTGGTGCTTAAATGCAGAAATTTCTGTATTTTATCATTTATGAATAAACATTCATTAGTTAGTGGGTGGGATGATTGGGCATGGTGGGTGGTTGGGTGGCCAGGGTATGATCAGTAAGTAAGTGGTGTGGGTGTGTGGGGTGAGGAGGTGGGTGGGAAGGCAGGGCAGGCAGGCAAGTGAGCTGGTAGGCGGGTATGTTGATGGATCAGGTTGGTGGATGAGTGTGGTAGGTGGATGGAGTGCATTGGTGGACTTGTGAGGTGGGTGGAGTGGGCAGGATGTGCATAGGGTGGGTGGATTGTGTGGGTGGACTGAGAGAGTTAGGTGAATGGTATTGGTGCATGGGTGGGATGGATGAGTGGGCAGAATGGGTGGGTAGGATGGACAGCTGGGGTGGATGGGTGGGCAGGGTTGGTAGGTGAATGGGTGAAGTGAACTTTGTTGGTGTGTGGGTGGATGTGTGGCTTACAGGAGGAAATGGCAAGACAGACTGTGTTTCCAGTTTTCATTAAAATGTAAAATACAACATACGAGTATACATCTCGAGAGTGAAAGATTAATTAGCCCCTTCAGCCAGAGACAGTGCTTTCCTGAAAGAAGCAGTACTGTACCATCTGATGTTAGCTGGGGAAAAATACTAAAGTGACTTGGATGTTGCTGTCACTGGAATGAAGTGCCAGAATATACTAAAATTTAGTAACTGAAATAAAACAAATACCGTATTTTGTGGCGTATAGGAAGCACATTTTTGTCTTAAAGTTACCTTGAAATATCCCCATGCATCCTGGAGGCCAGACTAGGCAAGTTAGCTTGGCTCCATTTAGAAGATGATTGCCTCACTTCTTGGCAATCACAGGTATATTTTAGAGTACTGTGTGATTTATTGTAAAAAATTACATGTCCTTGTGTGTATACTCAGCTGATTCTAGAAACTTGCAAGTTCAGGAACACACAAAACACTCGCAGTTTGTTGAGGTACAGTACAACTGGTCATATGATGGTCTAGAAGTTTAATGGCATAGTAGTGTAGTGTTTAATGTATGCCCTACACTAGTAAGCTAACATGATCACTGGTGAACTGCCTGCTACGAGTAACCTTCTGAATGGCAATCATGATCACATGATCACATCACATGCCATCCATTCGCTAGCTAGCAAAGCAATCATATTGGAGAGATGCAGGCTAGCAAGACTGCTGAATCAGCATAACAGACTCTGTCGCATATGGAAATTCAATCACCCTTGTTAGACTGGATTCTCAACTGATGTTTTGTTTCATTCAAGACAAGAGTCTCATAGAAGGAAACAGTTTTATATTACTGGTAGCGAAAAACAGGAAAAACAGTTGTAATGTTAAACAGTATTTCCCAGAATTACAGGTACACCATTTTTCAGCTGTGACTGAAGTACTTTAGCTATGTCTAAGCCACTCAGGGCATAATTAATACAATATTTGAAATTAGCAGTGTCTGATGGGCATTCATAGTAACATCCACCGTTTTTGTTGAAGTCACAGCCGACAGAGCGATCGGAGTGATTGATCCTGTTCACGCTCTACCTCACTTGCTGCCCTAACAAAGCTGTCATGATTGGCAAAGGTGAATGCAACCCTGTGGGTGTAGGTGTGAGTGTAGTTAAGGAGGGAGAAGTCCAAGTAGAGGCTCAGTGATAAACCACAGTACCCTCGCATCCAAGACTGGTTTGTCCAGGTTGTAGACCATAAATAATAATCCATTATATTGCAGTAATACAGTTGCATACGTCCAATACAAAACCAACGGTTCATGACGGCCCAAACCCAAGGAAAATACAGCTATGATGGTCTCACCCGATCCAACACGGTTCCCGCACCCGGGAGAGTGACGTGGTTGAGATGTTCTCCAATAATTGTTGGCATCTGGTCACATGATGAGCAAGTGGGGCTTGTTTCTGTCTCTTAGCAGAGCATCGGGGACACACCGCGTGTTGCACTCAGCGTTTGCTCCTGGGTTACTGCTTCTCCATACATAACCATGCCTAGTAAACCGTTAACTAACCCCTTGAAGCGCCACCATCTACTTCAGGATACTAAGTTGGAGATAACTAAGCTACTAAGCTGGAGGTAAGCTCAGAAACACACACTTTCAAGGTGAGGAAATTTGTTTTGGTGCCAAAATAGATCTAGGTTGACATTTTAAGGGGCACTTTTCGAAGATTTTGTGACAACATTAATTTTTTCCATAAGATGGGGTGGAGAGGTATATGAGAGAGGGGGGTGTGAGTTGGGAGCAGGGCAATGAAATGGCGGGGGACAGGGCAGCGTGGAGGTGTTTTGTTTGTGGCCACCCCAAACGGGATTGAGGTGTCTGGCAATGGATAGATAGATAGTCTTGTGTTGCTCCAAGACGTTTTTCATCCTAGACAGGACCCTCAGGCGACAATATTACCGTTTTGGACATGAGGGTACTGCGCTTATCATAATCCCTTCACCCCATTAACGCCTTTTATAGGGTAATTTCAGTGGTGGGCAGCACAAACGAAGAAGGACCTTGCGCAAGTGCAAAGCTCAATCCACAGTTCACTACGTTGCGCAAGCGCAAATGCGCAATCTGACAAATATTTAGCTTGCGCAATGTCGCAAAGCGCGAGTGCAAACGATTTGCATATATTTTTAGGAATTACCGAAAAATATTGAGATATTTAAATAAAACAGCATACCTACTTACTTACTTTTATTTTTTATTAGCATTTTCTATTATTTGTAATTTGCGCAAGTGCGTAATCTAATTTTTAGCTTGTGCAATGTCGCAAAGCGCCAGCGCAAATCATTTGCACATAATTGTGGGAATTACTGTAAAATATATATTGATATAATTAAATAACTTATTAAAGTAGTGACCTACCCACCACCCGCTGTGACTGAGGTACAGTAGGTCATTGTCCGGGAAAAACAGCCTTTATTTACCAGGGCATTGGCAAAGATCACGTGATTACTGTATCATCAACTCTCTCTCTCTTTCTCTCCGACAGAGGAGGGAGGGAATGGAGAACAAGAGAGAGAGAAGGGGGACGAAGTTTATGCCTTATCTCCTCACTCAAAGGGACGCTCCTTTGCCATTCCCGCATATTTATTCTCTCTCTCTCTCTCTCTCAGAATAATGCTCTTTATCTCTCTCTCTCTCTTGTCTTGTCAAGACAGTTTATTTAATAATTCAATATAGATATACAATAGCATATGTAATTCGATACAAAAAATAAAAAATCATGAAACGTATTTATTCTCTCTCTCTCTCTCTCTCTCTCTCTCAGAATAATGCTTTTTATCTCTCTCTCTCTCTCTCTCAGAATAATGCTCTTTATCTCTCTCTCTCTATCTCTTGGTATTTATTCTCTCTCTCTCTCTCTCTCTCTCTCTCAGAATAATGCTCTTTATCTCTCTCTCTCTCTCTCTTGTCAAGACAATTTATTTAATAATTCAATATAGATATACAATAGCATATGTAATTCATTACAAAAAATAAAAAATCATGAAACGTATTTATTCTCTCTCTCTCTCTCTCTCTCTCTTTCTCAGAATAATGCTCTTTATCTCTCTCTCTCTCTTGTCTTGTCAAGACAATTTATTTAATAATTCAATATAGACATACAATAGCATATGTAATTCGTTACAAAAAATAAAAAATCATGAAAACAGAGTATTTAAATCAAATATCCACAGCCCAATAAATTATTAGGCTGTGGATATTTGATTTAAATAATATGTTTTAATAGTTTTTGTAAGGAATCGCATATGCTAATCTTAATAAATAATGTATATTTATTATCATTTACTAATAATAATAATTTAAAAATGTTAAAAATAAATTATCTGTTGAAGCATATTAATGCTACTATCCCCTTCCCTCCCGCCTCCCCCCACCAAGCACCAACCCACCCTCGCGACCCGCCCCAGCCTCCCCCATCCCTTGTCCAGCCATGTGGGAAGCTCCCACCACATGTCCCCTGGAAGACCACGTGTCCCTTGGATTGCACAGTGCGCAATCCACAGGGCAGGTGCGCAAGGCAGGTGCGCAAGTGCAAATTTAGTTGTGCAAGCGCAACTAAGTTTGCGCTTGCGCACCTGCCTTTTCATGTGCGCAAGCGCAAAATTGTGCATGGTCTCGTGCAATGTGCAATGCGCAAACGATATCACCGGAGCGCAAGGGTGCGCAATTGCGCTTTGTGCAAGTGTTTGCGCACCTGCCCAGCACTGGGTAATTTATTCTTGCTCGCCAGATGGCTTTATTCCATTCTGGAAACATCTTGTACTGAAGGAGTTAATGTGGGCTGTATCAAATACCACTGGTTTGAAAAGTTTCACTTGTGCTCAGTAAAAACATTTTGTACTAGCAATAATAAGAGAATAGTTGCAGTAGGCCAGTTAGCCCATGCTTCTTTAACTGACTGTTAAGGAAAAAAAAGAGAAAGTCTTTCCCTCCCTCACCTAACCTTTCGGCTGAAACTGGTAGAAAATGTTTGAAGGAGTGACAGGATTTTGATATGACATTTAAAGAAAAGTGGTTGTTTTTAATGCACCTAAGACTCAGTTCTTACACCTATCAACCCAACAAAATCTTTCACAGGTATACCCACTAACGTTTAATAATATGCGGCTTAATCCTGCATCATCCTTGAACATGGTTGGGGTTTCATTTACTCGGGACTTATCTTGGAAAGATCATATTACATCTCGTGTAAAATCTGCTTCCAAGAGATTAGGTGTGCTAAGCCGACTCCGTTCTTTCTTTACCCCTGCACAATTGTTGACTCTATACAGGGGTTTTATCCACCCCTGTGTGGAGTACAACTCTGATGTGTGAGGAGGCTCCCCACATACATCTCTTCTCAGTAGGGTGGAGTCAAAGGCTTTTCGTCTCATTAACTCTCCTCCTCTTACTGACTCCCTTCAACCTCTGTCTCTTCGTCGCACTGTTGCATCTTTATCTCTTTTCTATCGCTACTTCAATGGTCACTGCTCCTCTGAACTGTCTGCATGCATTCCTCCACCTCTACGACAGGCACGTGGCACCCATCTAGCAGCATACTCTCATCCCTTTTCTGTCCAACTCTCTAATGCAAGAGTTAACCGTTACTCCCAGTCCTTCATTTATGCAACAGGTCAACTCTGGAACTGTCTCCCTCTGTCTAAATTTCCTGCTGCCTATGATCTCCAGTCTTTCAAACGCAGTGTGTCCAGGCATCTCGAAATGATCGGATCTTGAATTAGGCTCTCTATTGTATTTTGTTTTTCTCTTGGAGGGAACTGTTATTGCAGGCTCATGGCCTTTGGTTCCTTCTTCCTCGTATTTAAAAAAAAAAAGAAAAAAAAAAGAAATCCCTCCACTATCCGATGTAATAGAGCCAAAGGCATGTCTGGAAAGTGGTCTGTCCGGAAAGTGGGCACCTGGCTCCTGGACTGGTACTTAAGGACCCTAACCCAGCCTAACTTTGAAAGCCACCTAAATAACTCCCTACCGGACATTCATAACACCTATTTAAACCTATTTAAGACCCTATTCACATCAATAATGGACATAAAGCATGAAATAAATGAAAAGGAACCAAAGAATAAGGAAATAGAAGTGACTGTACCTCAGCCATGGTACTTACAGCACATCTGTGGCCGCCTTCTCTAAGGCTTTGGCAGTGATGAATATGCTCTTGAAGCACATACAGTAATCCAGTGTTGTGCTGCACTTACAATAATTCTTCACACTGTGAGTTTTAATTGTTTAACACTACACATTCTGTTAACTGCACCACGCCAGTTTCAAACGTCAGTTTGCACTCCACACTTAATCCTTTGCACTCTAAATTCTAATTTCTTAACACTGCACAACACTCTAAATTCCCGTGTGGTCTAATGGTGAGGCATTGCAGTTTATTCACTGTTTATTCACAAAAAATGAGCATATGCACCATCCATTGACATAAGCATCTACTTGTGATCGCAGTTAAGCAGTAACTGGTGATGAGGGAGGAGCAGGATTGCCAGATCGGAGCTCGGCCACATTACCACACTCCTCAGTTTTCATTACCAAATTTAACTTTTCATTACCAAATTCATGAGGCTAGCATTTGTTCTTCACTAATTGTATATACAAGTGGAATCAATCAATCAATCATTTCTTGTGGCACCCTCGGGGACGCATAGGGCCTCGATGAACTCACACCACCACATCCTATCTTGTGCTAACTCCTCAAGATCTCCCCAACACTCATCTCCAGCTTCCCATCTCATTGTCCTCACCCACGTCTCTTTTGGCCTTCCTCTACCCCTCCTACCAAGTGCCACCCACCCTGGTGTACCTCATACTATTCCCTGTCTCCTATACACATGTCCTAGCCACTTCCATCGTGAGAACCTAACATATTCATTGACCGGCTGCACTCCCGTTATTTCTCTAATTCTACTATTTGGTATCCTTTCCCACCACTTAACTCCTAATATTCTTCTAAGTGCTTTGTTTTCAAACACCAAGAATTTATTTTCCATAGTCACTGTGCTGTACCAAGACTCGTGTCTATAAATTAAGATACTCCTAACCATTACCTTATAAAGTTTGATTTTTGTATGCACAGAAAAATTGTTATTATTTCAAATATTTTTAAGCATTCCCATTGCCTGATTAGCCTTCTTTAACCTTTCCTCGAATTCAAAGTTCAAAGAACTATCCTTGGCTAAATAAGTACCTAAATATTAAACCTATCAACTTGCTTTACAACCATACCTCCAATTACACATTCCTGCGTATTTTCCATATTCATATTGATTATTTCAGTTTTTCCACAATTAATAACCAAACCCACCTTGTGACCTGTGCTCACCAAACAGTCCAACACTCTCTGCATCTCTTCTGGCCCATCACAAATCAAAACTATATCATCTGCATAATCTAAATCCAAGTTTCCTGTTCTCTCCCCAAAGTATACCTGCACCGGTTTCTGTTCCAACACGTTTCATAATGTAATCAATGACCAATATAAATAGTAAAGGCGATAGAACACCACCTTGAATTACTCCGGACTTGACTTCAAACGAATCACTCAGACAACCATCAACCATCACTTTACAAAATGTGTCTTCATGCATGTTCATAATGACCCTCACAAACTCCTCTGGTATTCCATAATGTCTCATGATCTTCCCCATAGTCTCTCTCGAAACACTATCAAAAGCCTTTTCAAAATCAACAAAACAAAGACTTAACGGTATTCTCATTTCATTAACTTGCTGCATCAAATGCCTAACTATAAAGATCTGATCATTGCAACCGCATCCCTTTCTAAAACCAGCCTGTTCATCCCTCAGAATACCCTCAGCCACCAGCTCCAACCTATTTAACAACACTCTACTGAAAACTTTCAAAGCTATCGGTGACAAAGAGATTCCCTTCCAATTACCACATTCACTCAGGTCTCCCTTCTTCGGAACTTTAACAATTACACCATTCTTCCAAACTGATGGTAGTAACCCCGTCACCCATATCTTATTGAATAGCTTGGTCAAGATCATTATTAATCTATCCCCCTCCACTTTAAACATTTCCGGAAATAAACCATCCTCCCCTGGTGCCTTATTATTCTTTAACTGTTTTACTGCTTTCTCCACTTCTACAAGCCTCAACTCTCCTGTTTCTATATTTAAATCTTCCTGAGCAGACAGTACATCCTTTTCTGGTGGTATTGGTCTATTAAGAACTGTCTCAAAATGCTCTTTCCATCTATTTTTAATATCTCCATCTTTGGTCAATAAATTTCCTTCCCTGTCTCTAACTGGTATTTCCTTGCGTTTACCTGCATTACCACTCAGTTCTCTAATCGATTCATATGCTATTCTTTGACTCTGTCCATCATTTTTGTTTATTAAGATTTCAGTCTCTGCAACCTTTTCATCCACACATCTTCTTTTATCTCTCCTAGCTAACCTTCTTACTTCTGAATTCAAACTCCAGTACGCAGCTCTTGCTAATTCAATCTCTTGTTCATCAACGCATTGCATCTCACTCCTCAATTTAGCCTCACCTCTCTTTTTTATCATATCCCACGTTTCCTCTGATATCCATTTGTATCTCCTGAATCTATGTCTCCTTCCAATCGTACATTCAGCAGTCTCATGCAAAACTTTGTTCACATCCTTCCACATCTCATCTACACTTCTCTCCCCCTCTTCCAACGTTTCCAACACCAAAAACCTATTTCTGCATTCTAATCTGAATTCCTCTTTTTCTTCTCCTTCCCTTCTAAGCTTAACAATATCGTATCTACCAACACCAGATTTTTTCTTCTTCTGATTTTTTAAGTTTAAACCTTATTTTTGCAATGCTGAGTTGATGGTCACTACCAATATCCGCTCCCCGTTTAACATGAACATCTAGCAGAGAACTTCTATGCCTCCTACTGATAGCGATGTGATCAATCTGATTTTTATATTTTCCACACGGCGACACCCAAGTTGTCTTGTGTATATTGCAATGCTGAAAGAGCGTGCCCCCGATGACTAAGTCATTTGCTAGACAGAAGCTTCCAAACCTCACTCCGTTTTCACTCATCCTACTACCAACTCCCATCTCACCTATACATGCCTCAAATCCCTCATTTGAACAGCCCATTACTGCATTAAAGTCTCCAACGCAGATCAAAACATCATGTCTAGGTACCCTTCCTACTCCTTCTTGCAACTTTTCATAAAATGTGTCTTTCCTTTCGAGTGCATCATTAGTAGGTGCATAACACACAAACAGACTGATGTTGCCATGATTTGATTTAAACCGTGCGTATAACAATTGCTCATCTATAGGATCCCACTCACATAAAGCCTTATTTGCCTTACAACCCAGCAACAATCCTACTCCCTGATAATGCATTCCATCCTGTTGGCCAGATATCAATAAACGTATACCATCCTCCAAATCCAACTTATCGACTCCAGTTAATCTAGTGTCTGTCAGAGCACAAATATCAAGTCCGTAATTTTGAAAAACCTTCACTAACTCATCGATTTTACCGTCATGATTTAGGGTTCTCACATTCCAGTTACCAATTTTAATTGTATTTTTTACATTAACAAAGGAATTAGATTGTAATTGAGGCAACCATGAGATTCTTAGCACCCCCTGCCCATTTAAGGGCTGCACGGAACTGGGGGCCATTATTGTTCTTTCAGAGTCCATCAAGGTTACTTTGGCTAACTTCCTGAACACCTCGCCATTGTGTTGCAGTCGCAGTAGGCAGCTAACTTGCCTGATTGCCCACACCCGAAAGACCCAGCTATGCTGTAGCCAGTCACATGCCAGCATGCTTCCCAGCCATTTCACTCTCAAGGAGTTCCTCTGCCTGAGAAAGCAGCCACCCCCCTGCTCCCGAGGGCTTTTGATCTGTGTAGGTAGAGGGCGATCACTCTCTCACTAGCCATATACAGTGTATATACAGTGTATTGGCTACACTCACCATACAAGTGGAAATAAATGTAATCACTCTCCTTATAATTAACAGCATGTTGATTATTTTCACGCTATGTAGGCTAGCAGATTAATCAGAGAGAGCAAACAATCCACCATCTCCATCTTGTGTATCCTCATACATGTGAAAAATTCGTTTGGTAATGCATTATTTTGATTCATTACCTAACAAATTTTTCATTACCAAATTGGACCACATTTGGTAATGAAAAATACCAAATGGCATCCCTGACAGGGGAGGGGGGAGGAAGGAAGGGGTGAAGGGGCCGTGGTGTAAACAGCTGTTCGGCACTGTGCGGCAATTTCAAATTACAGGTGGGAAAAAATATTTTTTTTTTTTTTTTTTTTTTTTTTTTTTTTTTTGGGTTGCGAAGGTCCAGGCCCACAATGTCCGGTAAGTGGGGTGTCCAGAAAGTGGGTGTCCGGATAGTATAGGGATTACTGTATTGTGTGTAGGGAAGTCCAGCAGTAGAATGAATGTCAGTCTGTTTCAATACCTATCCAGCTATAATTTTACCTATCTAGCTCTCTATCTGGTGTTCATCTTGGTATTTTCAGTGCAAAATTATGAGGGCTGTTCAGAATGTATCTGACCTCTTTCCCCCCCCCCCCCAACCAGTTAGAGGATAGTGGCAGTGTTTTGTTTAATGCCAGCTACCATGAGTGACTTTGTGGCTGTCAGTCAGCCTGTGTTTGTGGTTGTGCAGCTTATGGTCATTTTGTTCATGCACCTGTCACAGTGAGCGAAAAAGTCGAACATTGTTGCTGCATCAAATTTTGCCAAAAATTAAGTGATACCCAAGTTGAAACTATCGGGAAGATCCAACAAGTTTTTGAGAATGAAGCCATTGTAACTATCAGAATGATCCAGCAAGTTTTGGGGAATGACGCTGTGGAGGTAACGCAAATAAAGGAGTGGTACAATGGCTTAAAAAATGGCTGAATGTCATTCAAGAGCAATTCACGTCCTGGGAGGCCATCAGCTAGCATGAGTGCAGAAAATGTGAAGAAAATCTGCAATTTTGTCATGGGAAATCATCAGTTGACTGTCAGAGAAATTGCTAATGAAATTGGAATCAGTCATGGATCAGTTCACAAAATTTTAATGGACGATATGGGCATATGAAGACTTGCTGCCAAGTTCATTTCAAAGCTCCTTTCACATGAACAACAAGCTCTGCAGATGAATGTTGCTCAAGACATGTTTGAGTGTGCAAATCACAATCCAGACTTCTGAAGACAGTTGTTGCTGGAGATGAGACTTGAGTGTACAGGTACAACCCAGAAGCCAAAGCACAGTCTTCCCAGTGGAAGCATGCAGGGTCGCCTCTGCCAGAAATGCACGACAGGTCTGCAGCAAGGTGAAATGCACGTTAACATTTATTTTTGACTACAATGGTGTTGTGTGTCACAAATACGCACCAGAAAGTCAGAAAATCTGACGTCTTCATGACGCAGTTCGGCAGAAGAGACCTTTGGAAAGTGGCAGATTGGAAGCTGCACCATGACAACACCCCAGCCTATTCTTCTTAACTGATTCAAGAATTTGGGGCCAAGCACAACATCCTGCTGGTCCGGCAGGCTCCCTACTCACCAGACATGGCTTTGTGTGACTTTTGGTTATTCCCAAGCTCAAACCTCCACTGAAGGGTTCCCGTTTTGAGACGAGAAGACATCATGACGAATGAAGCAAAGCACCTGCAGGATATACCGAAAACCGACTTTGAAAAATGTTTCAGGCAGTGGAAAGAATGTTGGGCTATGTGTTTCAAGTCAGAAGGGGCCTACTTTAAGAAGGATTAGTGTCCTAGCTCAACAGGTTAGCTGTTTATTTTTTTAGAGTCTGTGGTTGTATACTTTCTGAACAGACCTCGTATATTCTGATATTTGAGAATGGGGCAGCATTTTTCTTGCACCTTTTTTTTTTTTTTTTTTTTTTTTTTTTTGAGCTGTCACATACTGTACAATGGTAGCTTACTATAATATGTTTAGTCAGTGTTGTTTGCGGTGTGTATACATGTGTGTGTGTGTGTGTGTGTGTGTGTGTGTGTGTGTGTGTGTGTGTGTATTTACCTAATTCTGATATAAAGGAAATGAGCTACGCTCGTGGGGTCCCGTCTCAGTTTCTTAACAAATCAGATTTTGCATTAAACTCATTTAAGTTTTTAGACTGGACAATCTCTTTGTCCAGGCCATTCCACTGGTCTATGCATCTGTAAGGAATACTATATTTTTTGATATCCTTCAAGCAGCGTGGCTTCTTTAATTTCATTCCATGTCCTCTTGTTACTCTCTTATCCCATACAAACAGATCTTCTCTGTCAGTTTTATCTACTCCCATCCTGGTCCTGAACACTGCAATCATGTCTCCTCTCTTTCTCCTTTCTTCTCAGGAAGACAAATCCAGCTTTTCCAGCCTCTCTCTGTACAACAGATCTGCCAGGCTGGGGACCATCTTGGTTACTGTTCTTTGTATTCTCTCAGTCTTGTTAATAATCTTTCTTTTTGTGTGGGGACCACACTACTGCTGCATATTCTAACCTGGGGTGGATCATGGCCACTATCAGTTTTTTCATCATCTGATCCAGTGGATGAAATGCTACTCTTATGTTAGTCAAGAGTTTATACGTTTCTCTAACTGTCTTGTTAATATGTTTTTCAGGAGACAAACTATCCAGGACCAGCACTCCCAAAAATTTCTCTTCTCTCACTTTTGTGATAGGTTCATTACCCATCAAATAATTCAGTGATGGCCTCTTGGTACTTTTAGCTATTTCCAATATTTTACATTTCTTTGCGTTGAGTTTCATTTCCTACTTCTGGCTCCAATCATGTATCCTGTCCAGATCCTCCTGCAGCATTTTACAGTTCTCCTCTCCCTCTACCTTCCCCAGGATCTTTGCATCATCAGCAAACAGACTTGCATAACTGTTCACTCCCTCTACCATATCATTAACGTAAATCAGGAATATTACTGGCGCCAACACTGAGCCCTGTGGGACTCCATTTGTTACTTCTCTCGATCCAGACAGCCTGTCCTTTATTACTGTCCTCATTAGTCTGTCTCTCAGAAAGTCTGTCATGCATTCCAGGAGGCTTTCCTTCAGTCCTCCTTCATGCTTTAGTTTCCACAATAGTCTCTTATGGAGTACCTTGTCGAAGGCCTTTTCCAAATCTAAATACACACAATCCATCCAACCATCTCTTTCCTGTAGCATGTCAATGGCTCTTGAGTAAAAGCTCAACAAGTTGAAAACACATGACCTTCCGCTTCTGAATCCAAACTGACTTTCAGCCAAAATATTCATCTCTTCCAGATATTTTATCGATCTATCTTTCAGGATTCTCTTGCACAATTTTGCAGCCATACTGGTTAGGGACACTGGTTTATAATCCAGGGGTTCTTCCCTGTTTCCTCCCTTACAAATTGGCACCACATTTGCCCTTTTCCATTCTTGAGGCACTTTCCCCTCTTCCAGAGAACACACAATTAATTCTTGAATCTTATCCGCCAGTTGTTTTCTGAATTCCTTCAGCACCCAATTAGAGATTTCATCTGGTCCTGGGGCTTTCCTTATATCCTGGGTTTCCAGTAATTTATACACTTCCTGTACTTCCTCTTTTATATCTCTTATCACTACATTTCTAGTCACTCCCCTTCCATAAACTCCATTTCATTAGTGAAAACTAATTGGGAACATTTGTTCATTAATTCAGCTTGCATTGCCGCATCTTTATAGACCTCTCCTTCTACTTTCAGTTTGGTGATTCCTTCCTTTTGTTTCAATTTACCATTCACAAATCTATACAACAGTTTGGGTTCATCCTTACATTTGTTTATTATACCTTTTTCAAAGTTCCTTCGTCCGCTCTGCGTATTCTTGTGTAATCATTTCTAGTTCTTTTATATTCTTCCTTTGTTCTGTTGTTACCTCTCTTTCTCCAGTTGTTCCACGCTGTGTCTCTCTCTTTGCTGTCATACACCTTCTATTAAACCACTCCATTTTCCTGTTTTCTTTCCTTAATCTTGGCACAGATTTTTCCACCCCCAAATTATAGAGGTCTAGAAAGATATCCCATGTCCTCTGTATCTGTGTTGTTTCTCTGAATTTTCTCCAATCTGCATTTTTGAAAAATTTTCTCAATCATGTAAAGTTTGCTTTCCCAAAGTTATCTTCCCTGCCTATAAAGCTCGTCTCTTGGCACCACGTTCCCTGTTATCATGTGGAACTCAGTGACCACATGATCGCTTTTTCCTAGAGGGCACAGATATTCCAAATGTTGTATTACATCAGGTTCTGTGTTAAACAGTAAATCTAATCATGCTGGTGTGTCTTCACCTCGGGATCGTGTCATTTTTTTTGACCCACTGCGTCATCACATTGTTCATTGTTATATTTAATAATATATTTCCCCACGAATCGTCGCTGCCTCCTGAGTCCCGTTCCTCCCAGTTCACCTCTTTACAATTAAAGTCGCCCAATAAAATTATATTGTTGATTTTCTTAATCATTTTCTGTAGATAACTGGCCATGTCTGATAACATCTCCTGGTATTCATCATCATTCCATGCTCAAGTCTTAGGGGGAACATTCACTACTGCCATATCTCTCTTGCCATTCTCTCCAGTTGGCGACTTGGAGGCGATTTGTTTGTGGCCACCCCAAACGGGATTGAGGCGTCTTGCAATAGATAGATAGATAGATCACTTCAGCCCTACCCTTTCCCATTTCCACAGTATCTACATTTATGTTGTTCTTCACTGCTATCATTGCTCCTCCTCCCGTTTTATCTTTTCTGTCTCTGCTGCACAGTTTGTATTTACCATCTCCCATATGGACATAATTATCTTCTCTTAACTTGGTGTCTACAAAGCACATAACATCAGGTTCATGTACCTTCAAGAAATCGTTGATTTCTAACCTTGCCGATATTAAACCATCAACATTAGTATATGCCACCTCCAAGTTATTTTTGTTGTTTTTTATACCCTCTTCTCTCCTTCTCACTGTCGGTACGACTTCCTCAGTTTTTGATCCATAACTCACCGATAAACCATGTCTTCTCTGCCTCCTTTCTCTGTCCTTTTTTTGTCTTTGCTTGCTTTACTAACTCCTTTATTTTAGCTCTTTCTTCTTCATTTGCATCTCTCCATATCCAAACATTTTTAAACCCTTCTTTGTCTGATAATTTCCACGTTCTATTGATGATTTCATTTTCCATTACCTGGGACTTAGACTTTACCCTTAATGGCCTCTCCCTTCCTACCTTGTACTTTCCTGACTTAGACTTTACCCTCAATGGCCTCTCCCTTCCTTCCTTGTACTTTCCTAACTTAAACACTTCTTCAATCTCTTCTTGAGCTTCGTTGTTTCCCTCCATAACTACTGATATTATATCATTAACCTTACTTAGTTCTTCTCTTTCTCTTTCTGATCTTACTGTCATATGTTTTTCTTTTTCTCCTGAAATTATTACACATTTTTTCTTATCTGCTACATCCCTGACTAAAGATTCTCTACTTCTCAGTACCCTAACCACTTTCTTCTCCACCTTTTCCTTGCTTTGTTGTTCTATAATCTCGTTCAGATTTACATTACCTTCCTTCTGAATTTTTTTCTACCCCTTATGTTGCTCCTTGATTTCCTTAATGTGCTCATCTTGCATCCATGATTTGGATTCATACTCATCTAGTTTACTTTTCATCCTATCCCTTTCTTCTTCCAACCTCTTATTCTCTCTCTTGAGCTGTTTTATTTCATTTGAAGCAGATTCATTACTCACTTTTAATTCTGTGACTTCTCTTTCTTTTTCATTGCTGCGTGTGCAAACATTTTCCAGTTCATTCTGTAGAATTCTGATCTTGTTTTCCTACTCTGTGGTCCATTCCTACAACTCTCTAATTACTGCCTGTACCTTTTTTTAACTCTTGGACATTCCTTTCCGCTATTCTCTCTACCCCTGCTATTCTTGTTTGGTTCAGCTAAGTACTTCCATTTCCCACATCATCTTCGGAGAAGCCCGCAAAATCCCTCTCACTGTTTGTAAACAAAGCACCGTCTCTTTCCGCCATGATGCAACCATATGGAAACTTTCTATTTCCACTACGTCTTGAACTCTTTATGACCGAAACCGCGTTTTTTTTTTTTTTTTTTTTTTTTTTAACCACTGTCCGACGGGACCACCACTCATGTACTCATTTACATAATCACAATAGTCTGGTCTCCTTTTCGCTGCTGATTCAGCAATTATTTCCCCACGATCCAGGAAGAGCTTCATCTTTGTTGGCGACCTGTGTGTGTGTGTGTGTATACTGAAGCATCAGTGAGGCAGCAGTGATACTAAGGCATAACAGTGGATGTTTTCACTATACTTAGTATGGTTTGAGGTGAATGTTTTTAGTAAATTCTGATCAGTTAAGTATGCATTGTTAATTGTTGATGTTGCAAGGCAAACGTAGCTGACAGTGAGGGAGTGATGAGAGAAAAGGTTAGACAGCTCTTTACCCTGTTCCCAAACAGCCTTGCTATACTGAACTTCAGTTGTAAAACTATCTATCTATCTATCTATTGCCAGACGCCTCAATCCCGTTTGGGGTGGCCACAAACAAATCGCCTCCAAGTCGCCCTGTCCCCCGCCATTTCACTGCCCTGCTCCCAACTCACACCCCCCTCTCTCATATACCTCTCCACCCCATCCCTCCATCTCATCCTCGGTCTCCCCCTCCCTCTTCCACCCTCCACCTTACTCATATACACTCTCTTTGTCAGTCTTTCACCCTCCATCCTCTCCACATGGCCAAACCACCTCAGTGTGTTCCTCACAACGCTTCCTATCACATCCACATCCACACCACAACGCTCCTTTATATCCTCATTCGTCAGCCTGTCTCTCCACGTGACTCCACAGGCTCCTCTTAAATAACTCATTTCCACTGCTCTCACTCTTGACTTGTGTCCTTCCAACAATGTCCAAGCTTCACTTCCGTATGTTAGAGTTGGTATCACAATACTGTCATGTAGTAACTTTTTTACTTCCCCCCTGGGGGTAGGGGGGTTTTTCAAGAATACTCCCCCAGTATCCCTGCTTGTCGTAAAAGGCGACTAAAAGGGTTGGCGGAGGGTTAGTGCCCCTCCCCGGAAAACAACTAACTAAAAAAACAAACAAGAAGCCTCGGACAAGGACTGACCAAACGTTGACGACCCAGTTGTAAAACATTGTACTGTAATTTGCTTTTTGTTTAATGTGTGTATACAAGTGCTACATTTTTATTCTATTGTGAAAGTAGTTAGGTGAGTGCATAATTAACCCGCCACGTGCCAGATATTTTTAGCCCTATGGGTCACCTTTGTTCCAGCCATTTTTCGACCCTTTTTTTTATTGGCTAAAATGATAGTTTTTGATGTGAAAACAATGAATTTCACCATTAAAATGCTCACCAATGCTCAGAAATGGATTTTATTGAGTCCTGCATACTCGTATACAGGTATATCCGCTCTCTCACACTCACCAGGTAGGTGAGAGAAAGCTGTTTTCTGCGTAAGGTATACTCAGATATTTATGCTGGGAAGGTATAGCAATATTCAGTACACTTTTCTGATTACTTATTTCTTCAACATCTATCACAGTTTGCATGTCTTTCTGACTGTGAATGCATTATCTTACACTTGAAGATAGGTACAGCTTGACTTCATTATGTACGGTCCTGGCACTTACAAGAAGGTATTTACAACTTGACTTCACTATATAGTCCTTACACTTACAATAAAATATTTACAACTTACATTTACATGAAAATATTTACAAAATACTTTCGCTATGTATAGCACTGGGTGAACACACAGGCAGAGTGAGGCAGAGCGAGTGTGAAAGGGGGAGCACGTGAGTTTATGGCCTTGACAGCCTGGGGTATGGTAGAGGAATAATTACCATACATGCCTGCCAATTTTTACCCGCGATTCTTGAAAAATGCGGTCACAGTGAATTTTTAAATTTTAAATCGTTTTAAAACGGCCCTGGCACTGGCTACAGAATTATGTCAGACCGTTTTAAAACGGCACTGGCACATGGCGGGTTAATAATGGCAACGAAGTGGTGTGCCTCATACAAGAGCATGTTATCACCAGTCAGCTGAGCAGAAGACTCATGTCATTTATCATTTGGTTTGTTAAAGGATATTTTCTCAGTTAAGGAAGTAAATGTGTTGTGTCAGGTACTGAGACATCAGGGGCAAGTTACAGTAGTCTCATATTGCACTGAGTTGAAACTGAATGTTTGAAAATACAGTATCTTAATGTGGGAGATGTGGCCGACAAGTACAGGGAACTTTTAGGGTAGGTTAAATGTTGTAAATGCCCACTGTATTGATTTTTATTTTTAAATTCTGTTTCTGCTGTCTTTTATTTTAATATACATACAAGCAGTTGATCTGGAGATTAAGTGTATTTCCATTTTTAATGGCCATTATATTTTCATAATGAATGAAAGAACGGATTTTATTGAGTTCAGTTGTGGTTTTATATTCATTTAAAGAAAAACAGCATTTATCTGTATGTTGATACATATTAATTATACTTTGATTGAGATAAACATTAATTCTCAAATTATTGTATGAAAGAAATTTGACAGTCCTTAAACTTAAATACAGTAGTGTTAATATGGCATAGAGGAACAAAGTAATATTTTGTAAGAAAGGGGTTGTTTGTTTCATCACTTGTACTGTTGTTTTACATAAAAAGAAAAAAAACAGTGACTGATGAACAGTGCTGAACAGAGCTTCTGAAAGGTGAGTGTATATATGAATGAAAACTATTCATATCAAGCAATCGTCCTGCAGTCCTGATCAAGACAAACTTTTTTTTTTCTTGGAACTGCCCTTCCAGAATTAAGATGCATCTTTCACAATACAGTGTCTTATATACTGTGAAATATGGCACTTTCAAGTTTGCCATTTGCAGGCATTAATGGAGTTCAGAACCAGTCTACAAATATTCCATTCAGTTCTAGCAGGCAGTACATCATTACTTGCTTTCCTCACTTCACCTCACAGAAGTACTACATCTTTTGATATTAGCAATGAGGGAATGCTAGTGCTTGCTTTTGTCAGCATTTCATATTAAATTGGATGGTCTCCATCTGTCTCCCCTGTTCTTTAGCAAGCTCTTCATAAACTTATGGCAATGCCTTTCTCTTGCTTATTACCCCTTTTTCCTGCCTAGTAAACAGTCTCTCCAGCTCTTCAGCATATACCATATGTAAAGTATCCCTCACAGACAATTTTCTGGGTATCTTCCAAACTACTTGGTTTTGATGACAACCTTTTGGAAGTTAGTGATGATTGAAGCTGCAAAAAAAAAAAAAAAAATTTTTTTTTTTTTTTTTTTTTTTTTTTTGAACAATGGAAGAAGAAAAAAATCCATACACCATATTACAGGTGTCCGCCATTCATAAAAAAACTTCAACAGTTTGTCTTCAACTGCTGTTGGTTGAAGTTTGGCAGAAACTAATGTGAGGAAGGGAGTTCCAAAGAGAAGCAGTCCAGGGAATAAAGGAATTCTGACAGGCATAAGTTCTGCAATATGGATGTGCGATACAGTAATCCCTCCAATATCCGACGTAATAGAGCCATAGGCAGGTCCGGATAGTGGTCCTGTCCGGATATTGGGCCCCAGCTTATGGACTTGTGCTTATGTACCCTAACTCAGAGAAACACCTATACAACTCCCTCTGGACATGCATAGCACCTATTTAAGACCCAAATCATACCAATAAGGCACATAAAAGACTGAAATAAATGCAAAAGAAGCATAAAATGAGGGTTTTGAGGTAGGTTCATACAATATTCAACATTCTGGGTACTTACAAGTCCCTGGCTCCTGGACTGGTACTTATGGACCCTAACCTAGCCTAACTCAGAAAAACACCTTCCTACTGCACATGCATAGCTCCTAACACCCTAGTCACACCAATAAAGGACATAAAAGAGTGAAATGAGGTGTTTGAGATAAGTATAGTATGGAAAAAAGTACAGTATGAAACATTCTGCCTACTTGCAGCAAGTCCATGGCCATCTCGATGAATAACCGCCTCCTCTCGGACTCTGACAGTAAGAAGGATTTCCTGAAACACTTGCAGTACACTGTTCATGAAGTCTTGCACTGAACTTAGTCAATCGCATTCAGAAGTCCGTTCTCTTCACAGTGCGCACTCTTGTCTAACTTATGCTCCATTGGAACTTACTAAGTGCTGCACTCTGCACTTTAACTTTTCCCACTCTTCTAACCATTTTCTAAAGCAAAAACAAACAAGTCTATTTACATTTAATTTAGTTCAAAAATAGTCTTTTCACTTACAACTGTAAATCCTTAACACAACGCACTGCTTTTTTCACTGCACAACACTGTAAATTCCTGTGTGGTCTAGTGGAGAAGTTCTTGCTGTTTAATCACTGTCAGAGTCCAAGAGTATCACTGGCAGGTGACCTAGGGGTGCGTCGCTGGGTCGTGGTGATGGTGTACCCACTGCAGACAACTCTGAAGATAGACGCAAACTCACGTCGAGCGGTGACTCCACCGTGGCTGATGTGCTGGGCTGTGGCTCGTAGCATGAGGGCCTGTCTTGGGGAGGCAACAGAGTGGAGCCAGGGCTGGGCACAGCGGGGGTCATGGGCCTGAAAAAACTGTCAATCGTTGATTGACGCAAGGAACGACGATTCTGACAATTGATGATGCGCTGCCTGAAAGCACGCACTTCCTCCACAAGTCCCAAGGGCCCCATCTCCCTGTCGCAGTCCGGGTGTTCCAGGTAGTCGAGAACGAACTCTAGGTGTTCCCGGAGTGCGCTCAGCTTGGGGATGGCTGGAGTAGTGTCATGCTGAGAGGACTCCGCATCATCGTCGCCGTCCTCGTCGGAATCATCAAGCTGGGTACTGACACCTGCAACTGAAGATGTGATCTCGATATCAGACAATGTCTGATACCCAGGATCGCCCTCGTCGTCATCCAACCACTCACCCACATCGTCCACATCCACATCGTCGCCATGCGTACGTAGACGTGCATGGAAGTCATCCACGTTAAAACCTAGGAAATCGTACTCCACATCCGTTCCGAGAAGCAGACGACACCAACCATTTTCTAGAGTCTTGACAGGGACTTCCTTCCATGCACTGGCCCAGTTGTAGATTGCAGACTTGTTGTAGCGGCGAAGGTTTTCCAAAGTCCGCTGGCCTCGCGTGTCAGTCCCTCCCTGCGCTCATCCTCGTCCTCTAGAACAACCATCACCTCGTCCAGGAACTTCCTTCGGTATAGGCGCTTTGTTGCCACAATCACTCCTTGGTCCATTGGTTGGATGAGAGCAGTCGTATTAGGTGGCAGAAACATGCACCTAATGCGGCCATTTTCAGCCACCAAGTCCTTGTCGCACGGGTGGGCAGGTGCATTGTCGAGGAGAAGGAGGGCCTTTACCTGGTCGCGCGGGATTCCCAGTATCTTCGTCTGGTAATGTATGACCTCCTTGACGAAGTGGCGGTGGAACCAGTCTTTGAAGATCTGGGCTGTAAACCATCCATCACCCCACGAAGACACCGAGGCTGCTTTGCACGGCCAACAATAACGGGCTTAAGCCGGTGCATGCCGTTAGTATTGGCACAACACAAAGCAGATATCCGTTGCTTGGAGAGCTTGCAGCCAGGTACACGCTTCTCTGTCTCCTCAGCTAGAGTGTTCGTTGGCAAAGAGCGATAGAATAAACCAGTTTCATCAGCATTGTAGACTTGACCGAGAGTGAGGCCCTCCCTGTCGATCAAGCCCTTCACCTTGTGCCGAAACTCGTCAACTTCATCCTCGTTAGCATCCAAAGCTTTGCCATGAGCTTTACGGTTGGTAAGGCCATACCGTTACTTGAACGTGAAGAGCCAACCCTCGGATGCCTTGAAGTCTAGGGCGTCGTGAAGCCTGGTGAACTTCTCAGCAGCAGCCTTCAGCTCCGTTCCACGTACTATCACACCAGCAGCACGTTGCTGTCGATACCAAATCAACATGGATCGGTCGATTTCTGCAAACTTGGGAGTAAACATCACCTTCCTCTCCACGTTGCGTTTGCTTCTCGACAAGAAGTCAGCTGTGTACTGCATGAGAGTGTCTCGGGATCTCTTAATATCGAACAAAGTAGATTAGGCCAGGCTGAACTCGCGGAGGATGCGGGAAGAAGACCACCCCGCATCTACTTTCTCCAATATCTCCCGTTTCTTCTCCAGAATCAACACCACTCTCTTCCTCTTCTCAGGCGGCGGGGCCATCATCACACACACTAATAAGAGGCACGAGAGCAGCAGGAGTGCCTGCAGCAGGTAAGGCACCACCACAAAAACGAGCACATGGGCAGCCATGACGACGAGCGTTCACTGGTGACGAGAGACAGGCGGAAAGTGGGGAGGATGCAGGGGCGCTCTATCGGATGTTGGGGGAATGACACGCCACAACAAAACTGTCCCGCGCCCCATGCGCCAAGTTCAAATTACAGGCGGGATTATTTTTTTATTTATTTATTTTTTTTATTTATTTATTTATTTTTTCTGACCATTTTGGGAATATTGAATCCCGGGACGATTATGTCCGGTTAGTGGGGATGTTCGGATATTGGGCGTTTGGATATTAGAGGGATTACTGTAGTCTAATCATGAGTGCTTCTAGGTGCCTGTGTAACATGGAGAAAGGTGTGGAGAAGCGGAATACTGGATGCAATTTCAACTGAGCATTTGCCATAAAAATATCTGTAAAATAATGCAGGGGAGGCAACATTCTGTCATACTTGTAGGGAGGAGGGGGGTAGTTCATTTGTACTCATTGGATTATTGATTACAGTATTCTTATAGCTTTTGAATTTTGTCCAGTCATCTTAGTGCAGCTTCTTCACATCCACTCCACGGGAGTGAGGAATATTTGAACTGAGACTGGATATGACTTGTAAATTATAGCTATAATGTATCTTTAAAAGATGCCAGCAACATACTGTAGACTCAGAGTACTAGATAAAAGTTATTGCCATGATGCACTGATGCATTGTGATCAAGGTGAAAATTGACTACTGTGTGTTAAAAGAAAAAGCCAGTCCTGTTTTACTCCCTTCAAGGTATTGGGTCATGATGTCAGTACAGTGGTCCAGTATATTTATGTGTAGTTGACCACCCCACTTCCCTTGATGGCATTGCATGATTACAGAACTTCTAGTAACATCTTAAGGATTAAACCTGTCATGGCCATAACTCTGAGAGAGATATTTTAACTTTAATAACTAAGCACCAGTTGCCCACAGTTATTGAAGCTTGAAAATCCTGAGGAGCTAGTATGTTTTGCTTCCCAGCATATCCAACAATGCGGCTGATGGTCGTGGAGAGTGAGAGTGATGTGGTGCGTGTAGGCAGCCTGCATCTGGTGACCATAGCTGGAGGCACTGTGGGACGGGATGGTGGCAACCTTATACACTTCCCTGATAAGAGCATAAGCAAGGTATGACTGTTATGTGGTAAGCTTGTGATTGTATTT
The DNA here is from genome assembly GCF_032717465.1 of Coenobita brevimanus. Taxonomy (NCBI): domain Eukaryota; kingdom Metazoa; phylum Arthropoda; class Malacostraca; order Decapoda; family Coenobitidae; genus Coenobita; species Coenobita brevimanus. The sequence goes on along the minus strand of NC_137061.1, from coordinate 5,156,155 downwards.
TTGTTGGTTAAGGAGGCTTTCTGACACCTCATCCTTGACAACTATTTTGCATATTAACCCCTACCATTTGCTTTTATCTTATTCATGGGAATTAAATATCAACAGAGACTGTATAGCTACCATACAAGAGATTATCATTGTAATGCAGAAAGGTGATAGGGAACCTTCTTTACCAGCAAGAATATGGGCACTTTTCATATGTTGCCGTCCCTTCCTGCTTTTTTTTTTTTTTTTTCCCCTTCACCATCAGTAACAGATACTGTATCATCTAAAATACTACCAGGATGTTTTTGCTGCTACCTAGTGCTTTTATTCAACTGAAGAGAACATTGTAATGGCAGAGACATTAACCTGTGGAGTGTGCAATTACCTTTATTTATCCCATGCTGTGGTGTTCAAAAAATGAAGGATTTTTTTTTTTTTTTTTACTTGAAGATAAACATCCAGGGCATCATCTGCTGAAAAGAAAAAAAATCACTCTCTCTCCGTCTTTATGTAGGGCCATGTGTGAGTCTATGTACAGGAGTAGTGAAAAAGTGAAAAAAATAAAAAAATTGTTTTTGTTTATTATAAACTTGAAGATAAACATCCAGGGCATCATCTGGTGAAAAGAAAAAAAAAAAATCTCTCTCTCTCCGTCTTAGCGTAGCGCCATGCGTAAGTTTGTGTAGGGGTCAAGTTGTTTATGGTGATGCATGGCCAGCATAGCCTGAGCTGTGGCTCGCAACGTGACGCTACCCAGCCTGAGCTGTGGCTCGCAACGTGACGCTACCCAGCCTGAGCTGTGGCTCGCAGTCCATGGGTTAAGAAAGTCTATAATTAACTTTTCCAGTTTGAATAAGTACAGAAGCACAATGCTGCCAGGACTTCGAAATGTACAAAAGCACTAGGTAGATGCAGGGCTGTTTGAGGCTTCACTAAAGTGGAGCATTGCATGGGGCTTTTCTATAGTGAAGCACTTTGCAGATGAAAATCCTTATGGAGGTGCAATGAGCTGTATGCAGCATTATTATTATGGCATCATGCATGTGAATGTCTTTGGGGAACAAAACTGAAGCACCACATGTGGCTTTGCAAGTGTGAAGCATCTTGCATGTAGAAATCTTTAGGGAGCTACAATGAAACACCATTTAGGCTTTGCTGGCATGAAGCACTCGCATGTGAAAAACAATAAAGTAAAGCACACTATGGGGTTTTGCTATAGTGAAGTTCATGTGAGCCAAAACCTTCTGGGTGTGACTGACTGATCAGGCGACCCCTAGAGATACTTGCACAGCAAAAAATCTCTTGGTCTGATGAAAACCAAATAAGAATATCCAGCATAAGTTCAAAAATTCGTCATCATTGTGAGGCAATTAAAGTTGCACTGTATTTATTACAAAGGTAGTGAGGTGTAATATGTTCTCTATACAGTAAGTTCCCATTATAAATGCTCCTTTTTTATACCCTTTTCAGCTGTTAAATCCACAGTAAACTGCAAAATAATTGCTTATTAAAGTTCCATTCCTGTCTTTAAGTCTGATTGGCCAGCCCAGTAAGAGCTTCTTCTTGGAAGCTCAGTGGTTGGGTTAAGGTGGGAACAAAAAATTGTAAGGCTTATTTGCTACTTTTCCTGGTTTACAATATACAGTGTCTTGTATAGGAAAAGTTGCGATAATATGAAACACATGCCTGATGCGTATAAAGGACTGCCTGCATTTGTAACTCTTACATCGTGGAGAAAGCATTATAACCAGTAGCGGACTGAGGAGTTTGACAGGACCAGAGAATGTTTGGAGTCAGCAGATCCAGTATTTGGTCCTTGGCCTTTGATTGCTGCTGTTACTGTGAGCAGAGCAGTAAGCAGGATGCATGTGGGGAAGGCAGCAGGTGTGTCTGTGTTGACTGATGAAATGCTGAAGGTTTCAGGAGATACAGGAGTGGGGTTAGTTATTGATTTGATAAATGCTATTGTATATGAGTGTGTTGTCCCAGATGACTGGCTGAAGAGTGTGATTGTAAATGCGTACAAGCAGGGTGATGCCCTTAAAAGGGGAAATTATAAAGACGTAAACCTTTTGGACCATGTAGTGAAGATAATGGAGAGAGTTCTAGAAGGTATGATTAGTGAAAGAGTGAATATTGATGAGATGCAGTTTGGGTTTATGCCAGGCAAAGGACCACTGATGCCTTATTCATTGTTCAGTTGTTTCAGGGAAAACAGGGTAAAACAGGGTAATTTCGCTGTGAGCTGTGGTTTTTGCTAAATACAGTAATCACTCTAATATCCGGACGCCCAATAACCGAACATCCCCACTACCCGGACATAATCGTCCTGGGATCCAACATTCCCAAAATGGTCCGAAAACCCCCCAAAATAAAAAAAAAAAAAAAAATTTCCCGTCCGTAATTTGAACTTACCACGCGCGCCGCGGGAGAGCATTGTTTTGGCACGTCATTCCTCCGATGTCCGATAGAGCGCCGCTGCATCCTCCCCACTTTCCGCCTGTCTCTCGCCGCGAGTGCACGCTCGTGTAATGGCTGCCCACGTGATCGCTTTTGTGGTGGTGCCCTACCTGCTGCAGGGCCTCCTGCTGCTCTCGGGCCTCCTCTTAGTGTGTGTGATGATGGCCCCGCCACCTGAGAAAAGGAAGAGAGTGGTTTTGACTCTGGAGAAGAAGAGGGAGATATTGGAGAAAGTAGATGCGGGGTGGTCATCTTCCCGCATTCTCCGCGAGTTTAATATGGCCCGGTCTACTTTGTTCGATATCAAGAGGTCCTGAGACAAACTCATGCCGTACACGGCTGACTTCTCGTCGAGAAGCAAACGCAACGTGGAAAGGAAGGTTATGTTTACCCCCAAGTTTGCAGAAATCGACCGATCCATGTTGATTTGGTATAGACAACAACGTGCTGCTGGTGTGATGGTACATGGAACGGAGCTGAAGGCTGCTGCTAAGAAGTTCGCCGGGCTTCACGACGCCCTAGACTTCAAGGCATCCGAGGGTTGGCTCTTCGCGTTCAAGTTGCGGCATGGCCTTACCAACCGTAAAGCACATGGCGAAGCATTGGACGTTAACGAGGATGGAGTTGACGAGTTTCGGCACAAGGTGAAGGGCTTGATCGACAGGGAGGGCCTAACTCTCGGCCAAGTCTACAACGCTGACGAAACTGGCCTATTCTATCGCTCTTTGCCAACGAACACTCTAGCCGAGGAGACGGAGAAGCGTGTACCTGGCCGCAAGCTTTCCAAGGAACGGATATCTGCTTTGTGTTGTGCCAGTGCTGACGGCATGCACCGGCTTAAGCCCGTTGTTGTTGACCTCGCAAAGCAGCCTCAGTGCCTTCGTGGGGTGATGGATGTCCTTCCTGTCGTCTGGTACCTTTCTTTGAAGATATGGTTCACAGCTGTGATCTTCAAAGACTGGTTTCACCATCACTTTGTCAAGGAGGTCATCCATTACCAGACGAAGACACTGGGAATCCTGCGTGACCAGGTAAAGGCTCTCCTTCTACTCAACAATGCACCTGCCCACCCTTGCGACAAGGACTTGGTTGTTGAAAATGGCCGTATTAGGTGCATGTTTCTGCCACCTAATACGACTGCTCTCATCCAACCAATGGACCAAGGAGTGATCGTGGCAACAAAGCGCCTATACTGTCGAAAGTTCCTGGACGAGGTGATGGTTGTTCTCGAGGACGAGGACGAGCGCAGGGAGGGACGGGACACACGAGGCAAGCGGACTTCAGAAAACCTTCGCCGCTACAACATCAAGTCTGTGCTGTACAACTGGGCTAGTGCATGGAAGGAAGTCCCTGTAAAAACTCTGGAAAATGGTTGATCTCGTCTGCTTCTCGGAACGGATGTGGAGTACGATTTTCTAGGGTTTGACATGGATGACTTCCATGCACGGCTACGTACGCACGGCGACGATGTAGATGTGGACGATGTTCGTGAGTGGTTGGATGACGACGAGGGCGATCCTGGGTATCAGACGTTGTCTGATATCGAGATCGCGTCTTCGGTTGCAGGTGTCAGTACCGAACTTGAAGATTCCGACGCTGAAGGCGACGATGATGCGGACTCCTCTCAGCAGGACACTACTCCAGCCATCCCCAAACTGAGCGCACTCCGGGAACATCTAGAGTTCGTCCTAGACTACCTGGAACACCCGGACTGCGACAGGGAGATGGGGCCCTTGGGACTCGTGGAGGAAGTGCGTGCTTTCAGGCAGCGCATCATCAATCGTCAGAATCGTCGGTCATTGCGTCAATCAACGATTGACAGTTTTTTCAGGCCCGTGACCCCCGCTGTGCCCAGCCCTGGCTCCATTCCGTTGCCTCCCCAAGACAGGCCCTCATGCTCTGAGCCACAGCCCAGCACATCAGCCATGATGGAGTCACCGCTCGACGTGAGTTTGCGGCTGTCGTCAGAGTCCTCTGCAATGGGTACGCCATCAGCACGACCCAGCGATGCACCCCTAGGTTGCCTGCCAGTGATACTCTCGGGCTCTGACAGTGAATAAACAGCAAGAACTTCTCCACTAGACCACACGGGAATTTTGAGTGTTGTGCAGTGAAAAAAACAGTGTGTTGTGTTAAGGATTTAAAGTTGTGAGAGAAAAGACTCTATAGAAAAAAAATTTAACGTAAATAGACTTGTTTGTTTTGGCTTTGGAAAATTAAAAGAATGGGAAATGTTAAAGTGCAACATTTAGTAAGTTACAATGGAGCATTATTTAGACAAAAGTGCACACTGTGAAGAGAAGGGACTTCTGTGTGTTATTGACTAAGTTCAGTGCAAGACTTCAGGAACAGTGTACTGCAAGTGCTTCAGGAAATCGTTCTTACTGTCAGAGTCCGAGAGGAGGCAGTTATTCATCGAGGTGGCCAGGGACTTGCTGTAAGTAGCCAGAATGTTTCATACTGTACTTTTTTCCATACTATACTTACCTCATTTCACTCTTTAATGTCCTTTATTGGTGTGAATAGGGTGTTAGTAGCTATGCATGTGCAGTAGGAAGGTGTTTTTCTGAGTTAGGCTAGGTTAGGGTCCATAAGTACCAGAATGTTTATTAATGTATGAACATACTTCTAAACCCTCGTTTTATTTTTCTTTTGCATTTATTTCAGTCATTTATGTGCCTTATTGTTGTGATTTGGGTCTTAAATAGGTGCTATGCATGTCTAGAGGGAGTTGTATAGGTGTTTCTCTGAGTTAGGGTCCATAAGTACAAGTCCATAAGCTGGGGCCCAATATCCGGACAAAACCAATAACCGGACCTACCTATGGGTCTATTGCGTCGGATGTTGGAGTGATTACTGTACAAACCACCACATATGGAAGATTGACATTTTTATTGTTTTATCTATACATTCAGCCCTTCTGCTAAAGATACCCATAATTGTTTTTGTAAAAAGAAAAGGCCCATGCCACAGTATTTTTGAAAAAAAAAAAAAAAAAAATGTCGATCCATCATCCAAGCCTGTGTCGCCTCGTGAGGAGCGTAGGAGACCGGGGCTAGGCAAGTTGGTCCTGACATTTAAGATGAGAGTGACCACCCTCACTCATCCCTGAGTGGCATTATGTGAGCAATAAACCTCAACCATTCCTTGGATATAAACCTGCACCAGCTTAGTCCAGTTGGAGTGCCTTAATTACCCACTAAACCACCAAACACCATAAGTTGGTTATATGGTTACCATCCAGCTTAGTCAATGGTTTCCTGGTGTACAGGAAACCATTTGGCTTGTCACTTAGTGTAGAGTCACCCATAGACAGAAGGAAGAGGAGAGAATGAAGGAAAAAAAGACAGAAGAGGGAGTGTAAAGTCACCTGTAGGCAGAAGGAAGAGGAAAGAATGAAGGAAAGAAAGAAGGAAGAAAGGAAGGGGCAGTCACCCGAGAGCAGCACTATATCAGGTGAGTGCATGGTGAGCGTCCCTACCTACCACCAAAAAAAAAAAAAAAAAAAAAAAAAAAAAAAAAAGTGTCTCGCAGTGAAATTACCCCACCTGCGGGGATATTTTCGCCACAAATTATTTGTTGTTCTTAATGTTATAATATTTATTGGTGTTATTGTTATTATTGTTAAAATACCACACTGTCATGCATCATTCATCATCACCATCCAATCCTACATTGCCCAATGAGTCGTCCAGCCTCGTCTGATAACTCAAGAGAGCTGAATGATGCCCACATCTCAGCCTGGCCAGGTGGACCCTGTCCTCTCAAGGGAGGTAGGGTTCAGAAGTGTGGATATCAGGAGGCCGTGCGTCCAGGTGTGTGTTGTCCTAGAGTGACTGAATGGAGCGGCGAGTGATTTGAGCACGGATATCTACCTGTCTATCTATCTATAGCCTGACACCCTAATCCCGCAAAGGGTGGCCGCAGACAAAACGCCTCCAAGTCGCTCTGTCACCCACCATTTGACTACCCTCCCCCCAACTCACCCCCCCCTCCCTCATATACCTCTCAACTCCATCCCTCCACCTCATCCTCAGTCTACCTCTCCCTCTCCCTCCCTCCACCTCACCTACATACACCCTCTTAGTCATGGATATGCTTCTGGAATTTGGTTTGAGGTGGGCAAGGGGGAAGAGACGACAGTATTTGTGTATGGTATGTGTGCTGGATGTTTGATGTTCCTTGGTGTGTGTGGATGTGCTGCCATGTAGTGTAGTGGATGGTGTGGGTTTGTGGAAGCTGCAGCAAGAATTTGTGTCCCACTCATGTCTAGATGATCCTTGAATATGAGGACTTTGGTTTCTTGGTGTAGTTGGTCTGTAGGTGTAGTAGCTATGCAGCCTGTGATTATTTTTAGGGCCTTGTCCTGTATGGTATGTAGGATGTTATAGTGTGTTTTAGTGAGGTTAGAAGCCTAAGCAGGGCTTGCATAGTTCATCACATAACATAGATATTGTTTGTATACTGTGGTGGTGGTTTCTTTGTTGTGTCCAAATGTTGTATGGGCAAATGACCTTAGGGTGTTGAGTCTTGGTGTTAATTTATTTTTAATGTTTGTGATGTGTTGTTTAAATGACATTGGTGTATTGTATGTTAAACCAAGGATTTGAGGGCGGTGTGTGTGTGGTAGGGGAGTGTTGTTTATGGTGAGGTGTGGTATGTGACTGTTCTGTTGTCCAGTTTGTGAGAAAGGTCACTGTAGATTAGGGTGTGTGTTAGGGGAGTGTTGTTTATGGTGAGGTGTGGTATGTGACTGTTCTGTTGTCCAGTTTGTGAGAAAGGTCACTGTAGATTAGGGTGTGTGGTAGGGGAGTGTTGTTTATGGTGAGGTGTGGTATGTGACTGTTCTGTTGTCCAGTTTGTGAGAAGGTCACTGTAGATTAGGCTGTGGCTATTTTGGGTCTGTTTGTGGTGAACTATTCGTGTAGTGTGTTGAGGTAAAGTTGGAGGATGTGTGTGGCTTTGTTTGTGTTTTGGTGTGTACATGTTAGTGTTATGTTGTCTGCATAGGAAGCCTTGTTTACAGTGATCCCTCAATTATCCGGATGTGTTCAGTATCCGGACGCTGGACCTTGGCTCTGTTAAACCATTATCCGAATTTACTTGCTATTATCTGGATGTAAAAGTGCCTGAGAACTTCAGCCGGCCAGCTGACATGTCAAAACATATGGTATCCTGGCCACTGGACTTGAGCCCTGAGCGGGAAGTAGCCTGTAACCCACAACCAGAGCTAGAATGTCTGTCTGCACCTGTGCTGAATGGTCAAAATCGCGTTTGTCCTATCACTCCCAGCGCACTTCCAGCACCTGAGTATTATGGCTGTAACCCGCAAGCAGTGTCAAAACATCCATATGCATTCCCCCACTGAATGTCTAATATCGGGCGGCCATGGGGGCTAAGTCTTTCCCACCTGCCACCTCCATCGAACGGAGACCACAAGCCATGAGTACATGTTCAGCAACAGCTGCCGTCCGCTTCTCTATTGAAGGTCAAAAGTCCCCCAGTCATGGTGAGTTGTGTTTCCGTATGGTCATTCAGCGTCTAACAGACCGCAAGCCACGAGTACATGTATGACAATAGCACTTGTCTCCCCGTTGACAGAAGGGGAGAATCCTGCCCACAGCCTCGATTCTCCCCCCCCCCCATCCCTCCTTCATACTCTTCTGGCGCCCTCCTCTCTCCCTCAGTCTGTACCCACATCCATTGTGATAACAGTGACTCGTGAGTTTTCAAAGTTTTTTGCAATTTATTCGACTACTGTTGGCCATATCGAAATTCTGCAGTAACCCACGAGAAAGCTCAGGAAATTATGCATCTAGACATATGCTTAACTCTTGGAAGATGCTGGAAAAATTTTGAATTAGGATGGTGGGAAGTCATATGAAGGTAAGAGTAACTCGTAAACACTTTATTCTTGCTTGAATTTCTGTACTCTTACTTGTCAGTTTTATGTGTTTTTATTAGCTTATCTTATAGTATAAACACCAGCAAAGATTATGGTATACCAGATACAGTGGGGCACCAATTTTCGTGCCTAATTGGGTCCAAAAATAATGCGCGAAAGTGGAATTAGCGAAAGTTGGGGCATTGTCTTTATGGCAAAAAGGCTAATTGGTTCCCGGTTATCCTAAAGTAACATCAGATTTTCATTTTCACTTGCAATACAGTACATCAAATCACTATTGTACATTGCATTGTGAGATACAAACAATAAAAACTGTACAGTACACGTTATATGAGGAGAAACATACCACAGAGACCAGGTTACTCTCTTTTAGCCTTGGCCTTTCCTCCCGACTTTGAATGTCCCGGCCACTTTTTATCACCACCACTGCCTCCCAGCCCTCCCCTCACACCACCAGGCTCTCCCCCCACACCACCAGGCTCTCCCCCCACACCACCAGGCCCTTTCCCCACACTACCAGGTATAGTAGAGGCCATTGAACCGTGAGAATCCAACACAATGGAGCTAGCACGCTCGTACACAATGCCGGGAATGGGTGGACAGAGTGTTGACATGACGTCATTCAAGATGGCGGTGGGTTGCGGGCGGGCGGTGCAGGAAATTCAAAGTTCAAAATATTGTCCCAAACCCAAAATTTGTGCGCGAAAATCGATTTTTTTCAAGCGAAAATGGAAGTTAGGGAATATTTGGTGCATGCCGCGAAAGTGGATTCCGCGAATCCTGCTGTAGCGAAAGTTGGTGCACTACTGTATACCAATATAACCAATTTCCGGTGGCATATTTGGCTGTGGAATTATTTTTGAGCCCTGGGAGCAATCACTCGTCACAGACAACAGATTTTCATACCATTGTCAGTTTTGTTTTGTTTTTTTTTGTTAATGCATTGTTTTCATGATGTTTAGCATTAATCTGGATAATCCTATGTGTGTTTTGATGTCTTAGTATGGCAGAATGACTGAAAAACTGTCAAAATTAGGAGCGATACTGTATATACAGTAGTGTATAGGTTGGGTGTTTTTTGATTTTCAGTGTTTTTTTCATGGTTTTCTTGGTGTTTAGCATTACTTTGGATATTCCTATGTATGTTTTGATGTCTAAATATGGCAGATTGACCTGAAAACAGTGCCAAAACTAGGAGGCGTACCATACATACAGTCGTGTGTAGGTTGAGTGTTTTTTGGTTTTCAGTGTGTTTTATTTTCCATGGTTCTCTTGGTGTTTGGCATTACTTTGGATATTCCTGTGTGTTTTGATGTCTAAATATGGCAGATTGACCTGAAAACAGTGCCAAAATTTGGAGGGGTACTGTACATACAGTAGTGTATAGGTTGGGTGTTTCTCAGTTTACAGTGTTTTCTTTTTTTTTTTTTAATGGTTTTCTTGGTGTTTAGCATTACTTTGGATATTCCTATGTGTGTTTTGATGTCCAAATATGGCAGATTGCCCTGGAAACATTGCCAAAGTTAGGAGGGGTACCATACATGCAGTTGCATGTAGGTTGGGTGTTTTTTTTGGTTTTCATTTTTTTTTTTTTTTTTTTTATGGTTTTCTTGGTGATTAGCATTACTTTGGATATTCCTATGTGTGTTTTGATGTCTAAATTGGCAGATTAACCTGAAAACAGTGCCAGAATTAGGAGGGGTATTGTACACAAAGTCGTGTATTGGTCGGGTGTTTTTTGGTTTTCAGTGTTTTTTTTCATGGTTTTCTTGGTGTTTAACATTACTTTGGATATTCCTATGTGTGTTTTGATGTCTAAATATTATTGAATGACCGGAACACACTGCCAAATTAAGCATAGGTACAATACAAATAGGTATAGGTTGGAAGTGGGTGTAGGTAGGGTCTGGGTATGGTAAGGGAATAGTGTTCATTATCCGGATGTTGTCACTACCCAGACGTGCCATTGGCTCTGTTATGTCCAGATAAATGAGGGATTACTCTATTTGTGGTGAGTGGGGTGTGGGTTTGTCGTGCATGTATGGGTTAAAGAGTGCAGGGGACAAAACAGATCCTGGGGACGCCATTTGTGAAGTTCCTGATGTTCAGTGGCTGACCGGCAAATGCAATATGTGCTTGTCTGCCTGCTAAATAGTTTTCCAGCCATCATTTTGTGTTACTGTGCATGTTTGTGTTTAATATTTTGTTTGTGAGGTTGTGGCGGGGGATGGCATCAAAAGCTTTGCTAATGTCTAGTGTGACTAGAAGTATTCTGTGTGGTGGCCTAGCTGAATTGAAGCCATTAAAAACTCTTTATGTGAGGTCTGTAAGAAGAGTGTTTGTGGAGTGTAGAGGCCTAACCATGTTGTGATGGGGCTAGGGGTATGTGAGGCGTTACTAATTGTAATATCAGTCGTTCAGTGACTTTGGAGGGGGTACAGAGGAGTGTGATGGGGTGGTGTGAGGAAGGTAATGTGGGGTCTTTGTTGGGTTTGGGGATAGCGATGATAGTATCATGCTTCCAGATGTTGGGTATTATGTTGTGTGAGTAGCTGTAGTTTGATATATTGGTGAGTGCTTGTATGCCTTTTGGTCCAAGATGTTTAAGGTGTATGTTGCTTATGGTGTCTGGGCCACAGGCAAATGAGTGCTTAAGGTTGCTAATGATGGGCTTCGTTTGGTTGTAGGTGAAGGGTGTGAAGTCTGGGTCTGTCTGGAACTGTCTTTTGTGTCAGATGACACATTGGTCGTCGTGACATGGGTTTAGATGACTAATGTATGAAAAGTGATTGATGAGTGTGTTTGCGTGTTGTTTGTTTGAAGGTATAGTGTCTGTTGTGATGGCAGCGTATGATTGTGTAGTGTTTCTGTTGGAGAGTGTGATGTTGTTTAGTGTTTTACATTGTTTACCGGTGTTTGTTTTGTGATCAAGTGTTTGGAGATAAGTATTCCAGTTTAGTGTTTGCTATTCTGATATTTCATTGTTTATTTGAGTGTTGAGCACTTGTATTTGTTGTACGGTGTCTTGTGTATGGGGTATTGAGGAGTGTTATAGTATGTCGTGTTGACTGATGAGGCCTTGAATTTCTGGTGTGAAGTTGGGATTGTGTCTCTTTCTGTTGCCTCAAGGGATGTGTCTTTTGTCTGTGTTTTGAATAATTGTGTTGAAAGTGTGCACAGCAGTGTTGATGTTTGTGATGGGTGTACCGTTTAATGTTTCAAAGTGTTGTTCTGTTTCAGTTGTGAAAGCCTCCCAGTTTGCTCTTATAATTAGTGTATGTGTGTCTGTGGCCAGCAGGGGTGATTCTGGTCTTGCTAGTGATGATGATCGGGGGTTGGTCAGAGCCAAGAGTTTTGACCACTCTCCAGGATGTTGTGGGGGCAAGGTTTGGGGAGGTGATGTCTGGGAATGATAGGAGAAAGAGGGCTTGGTGTGGGATATGGGTATGTTGATGGAGGTTGTTGTGGATGAAAAGATTATCTGTTTGGGATTGTAGTACCAGCCCTCTGTCTGTGTCAGCGTTGTTGACATACCAGGCCGATGCCATGGCATTGAAATCACCACCCAGGATGATATTGGGTATGTTAGTGATTTGGTGTATTTGAGGAGAATAATTGTGTGGTACTGAGGGGGATGATTGTGGGGGAATGTTTGTATTGATGACTGGTATGTGTGATTTGTTGCCGGTGCGTAATTGATTGTATTTCCATAAAGAGATCAGTGAAGAGGAAAAAGAAGAAGGTAAATGATGATCTAGGAAGAAAAATGAATGCAAATTACTCTGAAAATAGGAAATTTTTCTAGAAAGAGGTGTGGAAATGTAGAAGTGACATCGGAAAGAAATGTGAAAGTGTGAAGGATGTAAGTGGTAGATTATTAGCCCATGGAGTTGAAGTAAGGTCCAGATGGAAAGAATATTTTGAAAGCCTGCTGAATGGGAATAGAGGGAGCAGAGCTACTGTAAACATGATTGGTTTTGGGGGTGTGCAGAGAAGGAATGCAGTATAATAGGAAACATGACACTCGCACAGGTGATGAACACTGTGAAACGGCTGAAAAATGGGAAAGCAGCTGGGGCTGATGAGGTGTATGCAGAGATGATTAAGTGTAGCGGAGAGAGTGGAATGAAATGCTTGTTGGAGACACGTATGAAGGCATGGATGAGTGATATTGTGCCAGCAGAGTCAAAAAGGCTGTGATTGTACCCCTGTACAAAAATGCAGGTGAGCAGAGTGAGTGCAAGAATTATCGTGGCAAAAGTTTATTGAGTGTGGTTGGGAAAGTATATGGAAGAATTATTATAAAGTAAAAGAGATGTCAGAAGTCCTAGTAAGTGATGAACAGGGTGGCTTTAGGAGTGGCAGAGGATGTATGGATCAAATATTTGCAATGAGACAGATAGTGGAGAAGGCTTGTGAGAAGGACTATAAAGTGTTTATGGCATACATGGATCTGGAAAAAGCATACGACAAAGTGGACAGAGAGGGATTGTGGAAGGTTTTACGCATGTATGGTGTAGATGGTAATTTTCAAGGTGCTGTCAAGAGTTTTTATGATGGTAAAGAGGCATGTGTATGGGTAAATGGGCATCTAAGTGAATGGTTCACAATCGATGTGGGCATATGACAAGATTGTGTGATGTTTCCATGGTTGTTCAATTTATACATGGATGGGGTGATGAGAGAAGTAAAAACACGAGTCGTGGAGAGGGGGATGTCGTTAGTAATGAATGGTGATGGATGGAATATCTCAAATTTGTTGTATGCTGATGATGCAGTGCTACTTGCAAATACAGTACCCTCGCGTCCAACATGGTAATATTGTTATGCACGGGTCCCGTGTTGGACCAAAAATGTGTTGGACAAACAACAGAGCTTATGGGGAAAAATGAATTATGTCAGCAACCCTAGGAAAAGTCACCCTAAATACCTACCATATACCTATACATATATTGGTACTACTGTAATTATAATAAATGGTACTCTACTATGAATGATAACTAACCTTTTAGGATAGCGTTGGTGGGCTTGCTGGGAATGGAAGGTGGTATCCGAGGCTTTAGGTAGTCCTACTGGGTCCCTGGAGGATGGCTGCTGGCATCACTAGCGGGTAATGGCTTCTGCTTCTTTCAACCTCCCTCATAAATCCCTCAAAATCACACTCGGAATCACTATCCTTGTCCACATCCATGGAAGGTCCTGCTTCTGCCTGTCCTAGCATTCTCTCTCTTCCTCCTTTTGCTGGAAGAAGCTAGTGATGAGTGTCTGAGTCTTCTTGTTGATGTGCTCCTGTACAGATCATAGTAACGTGCACCGTTTTCCACGGTAAATATCACTTCCTGGCGTCGGACTTTATTAGGCACCCTGTTCATGGCCTCCTTAAGAATTTCAGCAGCATGAAGGATCTTGGTAACATCCTATATCTTCAGGGGGGGAGCTGGAGCTGCGTTGGAGTCTTCAGCAGCCATTCTCGCTTCCTCCTCTACCTGTGCCTCATCAATTGCAGCAACTCGACGAATGGCTTCATCCAAGGTGGTCTCCTCTCGGCATTGCACAAGGTCTGTTAAGTCCTCCTCTGCAACTACCTCACAGCCTGGGACCCTCTGAAGTTCTGCCAAGGTTGCCTGCCTGCTGTTCTCAGGGCACTGAAGTGAATCTTGTTGGTGAGAAGTGGTGAAGTACGGAGTTAGCTTGCACCAGGCATGGTTGTTTGTTGCCACGTTAACACTGTCCCAGGTGGCCACAATATTGTCAGTACAATTTTTCATGTTGTACTTTTTCCAAAACTGTACAATAATCATAGCAGCAGGGTTACTTGGAGTAGTTAACGTCATGGCAGGGTGGGGAGATTCCTGAGGTGGTGATGCTGGCGGTGGTGTGGCAGTGCTTGTTCCTGGTACAGGTGAGTCACGATCAGGAGAGGATGAGGGAGATGATGCTGGTGAACTGTCGGGGCTTCCACCCAATTCCTCCATCTGCTTCACCTCTGAAAAAGTTTCTGTTGCTCTCTGAAGATGTCTGCTTAGTCTTTGGTTGTAACATCTTGAAGTTACTTATGACCTCCTGGTCAAGAGGCTGCGTAAGTGACGTGGTGTTGGCTATTAAAAACCACCTTCACTGCTGGGTCTATGTCTGCCAAGATCTGAGGGTGTCCACGAACGTTATCAGCCAGCAGGGGGATTTTCTCAGGAAGTTTCAGAGCTCTCATTTTGCATTTTGCATCGGGGATGAAGTGTTTCTTAAACCATACCATGCATAATACTGCAGTCATCCAACCCAAGTCATTTCTATGCCAGATAACCCAGATCTGCCATAGGGTGGTTGTAGAAGCACCTGGGGTGTGCCACCTTGCTTATCAAAAACGATCTCATTTTATGAGACCCGGAGGCATTGACGGTCAGGAGTTGAGATACCCTGGACTTGTCGACCTTCCTGCCTCATCCCTGGCGGCTGGTTTTCATGATGTAAGTGTTGTTAGGCATCATTTTCCATTGTAGTCCCGTCTCGTCCATATTGTACACTCGATGTGCTGTGTACCCTTCCTTCTTTATGGTGTCCTTCAGTAGAGCTGGGAATTCTGAGGCAGCAATGTGGTCTGCTGAAGCAGTTTCTCCATGCAGCTTGGCCTGCCGTATCTCCTTCCTCTTCAGAAACAAAGCAAACCACTCTGTAGAGGCACGGAATGAGTCAGGCTGTGACCCAGTCCTCCTCGCAGCCACACTGTAGAACTTCTTCGCCATCTCCCTGATGTTCAAAGAATCTACAGGAACACCCTCTGCCTCCTTCCTCCATACGTACATACTGAGGTACCGCTCCATTATGATGATTGGTGGGTCAGTAGGCCTCGCCTCTGTAAGCCTTCACCGCCGCCAGGATCTTGTCTTGGTTTTTCATTATGGTCCTCACGCTGGCTTCATTCACGTCGTAGACCTTGGCAATGTCCACAATCCTCTCCCCTTTCTTCTTCCTCTCGATGATTTCTAGCTTGGTGGCCTGAGAGAGGTGCTGCTGCTTCTTGGGGTTCTCAGAAGGCTTCCTAGGCATCATGAGCAGGGTAAAATGCAGTAGCAAGGACAGAAAATGCAGCGAGAAAAAAGCACTGTCCAATGCGAATTATGCTACTGAGTGACGCTGTGGCGGGAGAAATTTAAACAAAACATCATGTAAGAGCAGAAGTGTTTTTAATTGGGCGACATCATGATCACGTCACGTTAGCGGGCGGGGGAGGCTACGTGATTGGAAGTTTTGATTGGCTGTCAGCATCACGGGAACGTTCAGCATGACCGTGTTGGACCAGGGGTGATCATGGTAGAGGCGAACTCTGCGAATTTCGCCCACTTCTCGGAGATCTGTCCGTGTTATGCTAACGCATCCGTGTTACAGTAATTAAATCGTATTAAATTGTACCAATTTTTTGCTGTCCGTGCTGGACGCGAATTGTGCTGGACAAACAAGTGTTGGACGTGAGGGTACTGTACTGGACAAGAACTTGGTAGACTATTGCAGAGTTTTGTTGATGTTTGTGAGCGTTGTGCCTTGAGAGTAAATGTAGAAACAGTAAAGTGAAGGTTATTGAGAGAGAAGGTGACTCCTAGTGTGATGCTACAGTGAATGGAGAGAGGCTGGAATTAGTGAGGGTTAAATACTTGGGTACAGTGATACAAAAAAGAGGAAAATATGCAAAAGTAGTAGAAAGTAGAGTGACATGAAGAAGGAAAGTAGCTGGTGCAATGAAGGCCTTGATAAGAAGCAGAGGCTTGAGTGTTGTAGCTGCATGAGGCTTGCATGAAGGAGTGGTAGTGCCTACTTTAACATATGGACATGAGACTATGGTGTGGCATGAAAATGAAAAGTCAGGAGTAAGAGCAGTGGAGATGGGACTGCTGAGGAATGTTTGTGAAGTATAGAGAGTGGATAGGATACGAAATAATGTGATTCATGAAAGATGTGGAGTGAGGAAGTCGGTGGACACCAGAATCGAAGAGAATGTACTGAGATGGTATGTCATGTGGAGAGAATGGATATCAACAGAGTGGTGAAAAAGGTATATCTGAGTGAATTTGAAGGAGGGAGGAGGCAAGGTAGGCCAAGGGGAACATGGAGGGATGTGGTGAATGAGTGTGTGAGGAAGAGAGGCTTGGAAGTCAGTGAGGCTAGGGGACTGACAAGATCAAGCTGGCTGGATGAATGTTGTGAAGAGAAACTTTTGATCAGGGATTTGGCACTCCTTTTTTACTGACAGTGTCCGGATTGACTCTATGGGATACGTTTATGTGGAGCTACAGAACAAGATGAGTGTTTTGGGCGTATCTGATAGAGCCAGGATTCTGGGGGCTTGAATGGTGAGTGAATGGAAGTGTGGCCCGCTGGATTGGGCAAATTTGGGCTCACCCTACCCAAGGTTTGGAAAGGAGTTACAGATGATGATGATGATGATGATTTCCGTTATGGTGTTATGTGGGGGGAGAAGTGATTTTGTGTTTGCACTACTATCTGAAAAGTTGATGGATTGGTGTACCAGGGTGATGAGTCCACCGCCACCGCCATCGGCCCGGTCTTGTCTGATGATGGTAAATTATGATATGTTGGTGTTTTTTGTGTTCCGCGTAATTTTGTTTCCTGTAAGATGGCATTGTGTTCGTTTTGTTGTGTGATGAATTATGTGAATTCTTGTTTTTTGGTGTTTATGTCATCTGTGTTTATTTCAAGAATGTTAATGTTGTGTGTACAATGTGTGTTGGGTGCTGCATCATCGGGGGGGGAGGTGGGGATGTGGGTGGAGGGGAAGGAGTAAGGGTTGGGGTGGATTAGATTGGGGTGGAGTGGGAGGGGTTAGGGGACTGGATGGTGTGAGAAGGATTGATGGGTTAGGCTGAGGAGGTGTGGAGGAAGTAAGAGAGGAGCTGGTGGTGGGGTTAGAGGGTGGGGGGAAGGAGCATAAGGAGCAGGTCTAGGTGTTTGTGTAAAGTTCTTTGGATGCAAGTGTTGTGCAGGTGAAATGGGCCCTGTTCTTGCGGGAATTGCACGGAACTGAACCCTTTGTCAGTCGACTCGAAGTGATGTGTTTTGAGCATATTGGACATAAGTATTTGTTGATGGTTCCTGGATTGCTCTTAATGTCACCAGCTAGAAGTCTTGAAAAAATGACCACTGGAGAGTTGTTTCTCGGTGTGGAAAAAACAGCGTTGTTGTGTGTGTTGTGTTGGGAGGTGTGTTACCTGCCTGTGCAACTGAAGCCACTCCCAGGCTCTTGGGCCCAGTGAGGAGCCAGGGGGGTATGTGGTGGTTTGGCCCCCATGCCGTCCTCGTCTTCCTCCGCTTCGACAGTCTCTTGGGAGTGAACCCACGATGAAGACCACTGCTCCAGGTCCTCCCCGTGTTTATCATGGTGCTTGAAGCCCTCTCACATGGTTTCAGTAATGGGCTCTGGTGGGAGATGTATGCTGATGATTTGGTGTTGATTGGAGAGAATGAAAGGGAGGCGGAGGAAAGATTTAGGAAGTGGGGAGATTGTATGGGGCATAAGGAGGTGAGAGTAAATGCAGAGAAAACAAGGTGGTGGTATCTTGGGTATGGTGGCAGTACTGTCAAAGAAAAGGGAGATGGCCATGTGCATTTTGCCACAAGGATATGGGAAGTAATTCCATCTTGTGCAGTGTTTGTGATAAGTGGGTGCATGATATTTTTAGTGGTATTAGACCTAGACTGTGAGATAATGCTGATTTCATGTGTGATGTGTGTTGGGGAGAGCATGTGGAGATTGTCAGGCATAAAAGGATTGATCTTGCTGGTGAGTCTCTTGATAGTGTGGAAGAGTTTTGATACTTGGAGACATGTTATGTGCTGGAGGTGAGGCTGGATCTAGCTTAGTGGCTAGAGTGAGGAGTTGTTGGAAGAAGTTCAGGGAGCTGATGGCTCTCCTGACATTGAGAGGACTTTCCCTCCTTGCTTTGGGATCCTAGTATGCAGCATGTGTTAGGAGTGTAATGCTGTATGGCAGTGAGACCTGGGTAGCAAAGGAAGAGGATATTTGCAGACTCAAACGTACAGAAATTACAGTGATTAGGTGGATATGCAATGCGTCCCTGAATGTGAGGCCTGGGGGAGCTAGGTTTTTTATGGAAGAGTTAAGAGGAGAGAAGAAGAGATGAGAGGAGGGAGGAAGAGATCAGTAGGTCGGAAGTAGTGGAAGCGATGAAGAAGATTAAGCTGGGAAAGGCCCCAGGAATTGATGGAGTGTGTGGTGAAATGCTTAGGTATGGGGGTGAGATTGTTGTGGAGTGGATATGGAAGTTGTGTAGATTGGCTTGGGAAGAGGGAAGGGTTCCAGAGGACTGGAAATCAGGTATAATTGTTCCTCTGTACAAAGGAAAAGGGGAGAAAGAAGTATGTGGTAACCATAGGGGTATTTGCCTTCTTAGTGTGACTGGTAAAATATATGGTAGAATACTCATTGATAGGGTTAGGCATATGACAGAGGAGCTGGTTGGAGAAGAACAAGGGGGATTTAGGAAGGGAAAAGGGTGTGTAGATCAGATATTTGTTCTAAGATGTTTAGTGGAGAAGTATCTAGAGAAAGGAAGGAAAGTGTATGCTGCCTTCATGGACTTGGAGAAAGCTTATGACAGAATAGATAGGCAAGGTATGTGGAAGGTATTAAGAATATATGGAGTGGAGGGGAAATTGTTGAGTGCTGTGAAGAGTATGTACGTGGGAGCTAGGGCTACGGTGCGAGTGGATGGTGAGCTGAGTGAGTTCTTTGATCTCAATGTGGGACTGAAACAGGGGTGTGTGATGTCTCCATGGCTGTTTAATATATATATGGATGGGGTTGTAAAGGAGGTGCAAGGTAGGGCAGTGGATGTGGGGGTGGCCCTAATGAATGAGGGTGAGATTTGGAAGCTTCCGGTGTTGCTGTTTGCTGATGATACAGTACTGTTGAGTGAAGATGAATGGGAGTTGCAAGGTTTGGTGAATGAATTTGGGACAGTGTGTAGGAGGAGGAAGCTGAAAGTTAATGTAAACAAAAGTAAAGTTATGGTGTTTGAGAGGAATGAAGTCACAGAGTGTGCAGTGAGGTTGGATGGTGAGGATATGGAGAATGTGAGTGCATTCAAGTACTTGGGTAGTGTGATGAGTAAGGATGGAACTTTGGGGGATGAAGTACGTGAAAGGGTACAGCAGGGAAGAAAGGTTGTTGGTACACTGAAAGCAGTGATGAGAAATAGGGAGGTGAGTATGGAAGTTAAGAAGTCACTGCATGATGGTATTGTGATCCCTACCCTGACGTATGGAAGCGAGGCGTGGACCTTGCAAGAGGGGAACAAGTCAAGAGTGAGAGCAGTGGAAATGAGTTACTTGAGAGGAGCATGTGGAGTGACGTGGAGGGACAGGTTGACGAATGAAGAAGTGAAGGAACGTTGTGGAGTAGATGTGGATGTGGTTGAAAAGATTAGGAGAAATACACTGAGGTGGTTTGGACATGTAGAGAGAATGGAGAATGAAAGACTGACTAAGAGGGTGTATGTAGGTGAGGTGGAGGGAGGGAGAGGGAGGGGTAGACCGAGGATGAGGTGGAGGGATGGAGTTGAGAGGTATATGAGGGAGGGGGGGGTGAGTTGGGGGGAGGGGAGTCAAATGGTGGGTGACAGAGTGACTTGGAGACATTTTGTCTGTGGCCACCCTTTGTGGGATTAGGGCGTCGGGCTATAGATAGATAGATAGATAGATAGTTAAGAGGAAGGATGAGGCGGGAGTGTATTGGTGTTGTTATGAGGAGAGGTAGACTGAGATAGTTTGGGCATGTGGCGAGGATGAGGGATGACAGTTGGGTGCAGAAAGTGAGAAGTGCTAACACTGGGGTTGGAGTTGCAAGAGGCAGACTGAAAAAGACCTGGGGTGAGGTCGTAGAGTGTGATGTCAGGGTTAAGGGACTGAATAGGGAGGCTGCCAGAGATCGAGCAGCATAGAGAACTGCCATTAGGTGATCAAGGCCAATACATGCAAACATGTTGAAGCCTTTATAAATGAAACAAAATGAAATGAGATCCATACTGAGATTTATAGTAGAGAGGGACACCTTCACGCAGTGACACCAGTTATACAGAAGACCCTTACCTCCCTGCCTGTCCCTTGAACGGAGGATTATTGCCTCCAGTCCACTGGATTCATGTCCATATGAGCCATGGGCCACATCAATAGGAACAACACTGAGGTATGGAATAATAAAAACACCATTACAATGAACCAATCAATGTTTTCCTCAGCTTCAACACATTCTGCCCTTACAACAGATCCACGCTGAGATCCGATATAACACAAAAGGGCCTGGTGACCACCGCTACTACATCAAGGATCTGGGCAGCAGAACTGGCACCTTTGTCAATGGAATGCGTCTCAGTGAACCATACGAAACCAGCCCGCCATATGAGGTGCAGTTAATCCTGATTTAAAGTTGTTTCATTTAAGGCTAGTTATAAGTTGCTGAATTTATAACTTTTCTTTTGAAGGTGTTTAATTTTGAAGTTGTTTCATTATTAAGTTATTAATGTTGTTTCAAGTTTTCTTATTATGTTGGTGATGAATTAGCACATTCTCTTTAAAATTTTTTCATTGCAAATTTTCTGATTAAGTAGCTCTTGAACTAACACTTTTCTTTTAAGATTGTTTCATTTAAAGTTTTCATATTAAGTTGCTGATCAATTAGCATATTTGCTAATCATCTACTCACATTATGTAGTGCTGCGTGTTTCTTCCTTCCCCTTTCTTTTTGTATCTCTGTGTCTGACTGCCTCTTTTACTTATACTTCCTTTCTTTTGCGTTACTTTTTATTACTCTTCTTTCCACTTCATGTGGTTCTACACTGAGTGTCTAGCCTGATGTTTTCCTGTAGTCCAGGAAACCATTTACCACAGTGGGTGTTAACCATATAACTAGATTACAGGGTGAAGTGGAGCCTGCTCCTGTTAACTGGGTGGAGAGATGCAAGTATGGCATCCATAATAGAAACGTCGTCTGTGGCACTTTGGGGCTGCGGATTGGGAGGCCCTCAGACAGTACTTCTTTTATTTTCCCTGGATTGATTATTGCTTCCATAGCCGGGAGCCATCTGAGTGTGCCATTCTCATTACAGAGGTTATTCTCTTGGGCATGGAAGCATACAGTCCTTTCTCATATCCTTTGACTAATGCAAGAAAGCCTTGGTTTAATCACGCCTTTTCTAACGCTGTCGGCAACAAAGAGAGGGCCTATAAAAGGTACCGGAGCCAACCCACCCCTGAATCACATCTTTTTTAGGTTTCTGCACGGCATCTTTCTAAGTCTGTTCTTTGCTGTGCTAAAAATAATTTCATCTGTACTAAATGCTCTCATCTCTCCAACTTGAATTCTTCCCACTCCTTTTGGCACCTTGCCAAAAACCTTTCTGACAACTTTACTTCATCATCCTTCCCTCCTCTTTTCTACTCTGATGGCTGTGTAGCTATTTCTTCCACTGATAAAGCAGATCTGTTTGCTCAGACTTCTCCTCCAATTCCACCTTAGACAATTCCAGTGCTGTTCCTCCATCACTTCCCCCCTCTGACTTCCTCATGGCTGACATTATAATTTCTTCAGCTGATGTATTTTCTGCCATCACTGGCCTCAGTACTAACAAGGCATATGGGCCTGATGGAGTCCCTCCTGTTGTCCTCAAAAACTGTGCTTCAGTGCTTACACCCTGCCTAGGTAAATTCTTTCGCCTTTGTCTGTCAACTTGTACCTTTCCTTCTTGCTGGAAGTTTGCCATCATTCAGCCAGTCCCAAAGAAGGGTGACCATTCCCAACCCTCTAACTATTGTCCAATTGCTTTAACATCCTGTGTCTCAAAAGTTTTCAAGTCAGTTCTTAATTTAAAAATTTTAAAGCATCTTTCTCATTACAACCCTCTTTCTGATTGTCAGTATGGGTTCCATCAGGGGCTCTCCACTGGCGATCTTCTCATCTACCTTTCAGACTCCTGGTCATCCTCCTTTCAGGACTTTGGTGAAAGCTTTGCCATTGCATTTGACATCTCAGAGGCTTTCGATCGGGTCTGGCATAAATCCTTAATTTCCAAACTTTCCTCTTATGGTTTCTATTCTTCTATCTGTGCCTTCATCTATAGCTTCGTTTCTGGTCGTTCTATAGTTGCTGTTGTAGACTGCCATCATTCTTCTCCTAGATCTATCAATAGTGGTGTTCCTCAGGGTTCTGTCCTATCACCAACTCTTTTCCTTTTATTTATCAATGATCTTCTAAGCTGTACATCTAATCTTATCCACTCGTATGCTGATGATTCCACCCTTCACCTTTCCATTCGATTCGTGCAACATCCATCTCAGCAGTTACCTCAACAAACAAGGGATGAGGCTATGGCACACCTAATGTCTGACTTGGCTTGTATCTCTGACTGGGGTAAAAATAATCTTGTTGTTTGTAATGCATCAAAGACTCAGTTTTTACACTTATCAACCCATCCAAATCTTCCACAGGAGTACCCATTAATGTTTAATAATATCCAGCTCAATCCTGCATCATCCTTGAACATGCTTAGGGTTTCATTCACATGGGACTTATCTTGGAAAGATCATATTACATCTCTTGTAAAATCTGCTTGCAAGAGATTAGTGTGCTAAGCCGACTCCGTGCCTTCTTTACTCCTGCACAGTTGTTGACTTTATACACAGGTTGTATTTGCCCCTGTTTAGAGTACAACTCTCATATGTGGGGAGGCTCCCCACATACAGCTCTTCTCAATAGGGTGGAATCAAATGTTTTTCGTCTCATCAACTCTCCTCCTCTTACTGGCTCCCTTCAACCTCTGTCTCTTTGCCGCACTGTTGCCTGTTTATCTCTTTTCTATCACTGCTTCCATGGTCACTGCTCCTCTGAACTGTCTGCTTGCATCCCTCCACCTCTACGATGGGTGCGTAGCACCAGTCTAGCGACAAACTCTTATCTCTTTGCTGTCCAACTTTCTAATGCAAGAGTTAGCTGTTATTCCCAGTCCTTCATTTATGCAACAGGTGGTCAACTCAGGAACTGTCTCCTTCTGTCTGTATTTCCTACATCTTTTGATCTCCAGTCTTTTAAACGTAGTGTGTCCAGGCATCTTGAAATGAATGAATGAATGGATCTTGAATTTGGCTCTCATTCGTATTGTTTTTGTTTTTTCTTGGAAGGAACGTTCATTGAGGCTCAGCCTTTCAGCCTGTGGTTCCTTCTTCCTCGCATTAAAAAAAAAAAATAAAATTCAATGAACCAAATCTGCACACTATTCCCCACTCACTGTAGTGAGGTGTTGTCAGCCACAGTTGAACAATGGTTCACTGAACAGGACGGACTTGCAGGGGTGTTTGCTTGTCTTTGTTTGATGAGCATGCTTGGCCAGACAGAACAGGGTTGATCAACAACAGCAACCCTTAAAGTTGTTTCATATAAAGTAGTTCTGTTATTAAGTAGCTCCTGAATTAGCCTTTTCAGTCTAACACATCATGGACCACGGTTGTGGTTCAAAATAAGGATCGCCCAGGAATTTGCTGAAAACCTTTTTAAAACAGTCACCTAAAAACCATCTTAAAAAGCAAACTTATTCTTGAAACATCATTCAGAGGGTTCCTTTTCAATAGTTTAGGTCAGCCAAGCATTGATTATGTGGAAAAAGAGCATTATAAGAAAGTTTGGTACATTCAGAATTTGCCTGTTTGTTCATGTTATTGTTATTCATATTTTTGTTTCACAGGTCTACAAGAAAATTTGTTAGGTATTTCGGGATAAAAACTAACCAGTTGTACATAATGGGTCATTGCATGTGTCCTTGACGTATTTTAAAACACCTAATTGAAAGATGATCATCCACATACTTCACCTCTTCCTTACAACTAATCCTTCTGCTTAACTGTTACTCTTTCCTCCCCATTGGGCTCCTCTGATCACAACCTTAATACTTTAACTTGTCCTATTGCCTCAGTATGGCCTGTGGACCCTCCAAAGAAATGTCATTTGTGGCACTTTGGAGTTGCAGATTGGGAGTCCTCAAGCAGTACTTCTTTGATTTTCCCTAGAATGATTATTGCTTCCATGGCCGGGAGCCATCTAAGTTTGCCTTGTTCATTACAGAGGTTATTCTCTCGGTTATGGATGCATACATTCCTTTCTCATATCCATTGACTAATGCAAGAAAGCTTTGGTTTAATTGCTCTTGTTCTAATGCTGTGCACAACAAGGAGAGGGCCTATAAAAGGTACTGGAGCCAGCCCACCCCTGAATCACATGTTTTTCAGGTTTCTGCCCGGAATTGTACTAAGGCTGTTCTTCCTTGTGCTAAGAATAATTTCATCCGTACTAAATGCCCTCAACTCTCTAACTCGAATTCTTCCCGCTACTTTTGGCACTTTGCCAGAAACCTTGGTAACAACTTTACCTCATCATCCTTCCCTCCTCTTTTCTACCCTGATGGCTGTGTAGCTATTTCTTCTACACATAAAGCAGATCTGTTTGCTCAGACTTTCTTCTCCAGTTCCACCTGAGACGATTCCGGTGCTGTTCCTCCATCACTTCCCCCCTCTGACTTCCTCATGGCTGACATTATAATTTCTTCAGCTGATGTATTTTCTGCCATCACTGGCCTCAGTACTAACAAGGCATATTGGCCTGATGGAGTCCCTCCTGTTGTCCTCAAAAACTGTGCTTCAGTGCTTACACCCTGCCCAGGTAATTTCTTTCGCCTTTATCTATCAACTTTTACCTTTCCTCTTGCTGGAAGTTTGCTTTCATTCAGCCAGTCCCAAAGAAGGGTGACCATTCCCAACCCTCTAACTGTCGTCCAATTGCTTTAACATCCTTTGTCTCAAAAGTTTTCAAGTCATTTCTTAATAGAAAAATTTTAAAGTATCTTTCCTGTCACAACCTTCTTTCTGATAGTCAATATGGGTTCCATCAGGGATGCTCCACTGGCGATCTTCTTACCATCCTTTCAGAATCCTGATCATCCTTCTTTCGGGACTTTGGCGAAAAATTTGCCTTTGCACTTGACATCTCAGAGACTTTCGATCGGGTCTGGCATAAATCTTTAATTTCCAAACTGCCCTCTTACGGTTTTTATCCTTCTGTCTTTGCCTTCATCTGTAGTTTTCTTTCTGGTTGTTCTATAGCTGCTGTTGTAGACAGCCATCGTTCTTCTCTTAAATCTATCAACAGTGGTATTCCTCTGGGCTCTGTTCTATCACCAACTCTCTTCCTTTTATTCATCAATGACCCTCTAAGCTGTACATCTAACCCTATCCACTCATACGCTGATGATTCCACCCTTCACCTTTCCATTCAGTTCGTGCAACGTCCATCTCAGCGGTTACTTCAACAAACAAGGGATGAGGCTATGGCACACCTAATGTCTGACTGGGGCAAAAATAATCTTGTTGTTTGTAATTCATCAAAGACTCAGTTTTTACACCTATCAACTCGACAAAATCTTCCACACAAGTACCCACTAATGTTTAATAATATCCATCTCAATCCTGCATCAATCCATGAACATGCTTAGGGTTTCATTCACGTGGGACTCAACTTGGAAAGATCATATTACATCTCTTGTAAAATCTGCTTCCAAGAGATTGGGTGTGCTAAGCCGACTCCATGCCTTCTTTACCCCTGCACAGTTGTTGTTTTTATACTCGGGCTTTATTCAACCCCTGTTTAGAGTACAACTCTCATGTGTGGGGAGGCTCCTCACATACAGTTCTTCTCAATAGGGTGGAGTCAAAGGCTTTTCATCTCATTAACTCTCCTCCTCTTACTGGCTCCCTTCAGCCTCTGTTTCTTCGCCGCACTGTTGCATCTTTCTCTTTTCTCTTGCTACTTCAATGGTCACTGCTTCTCTGAACTGTCTTCTTGCATCCCTCCACCTCTATGATGGGCACATAGCACCTGTCTAGTGACAAACTCTCATCCCTTTTCTGTCCAACTCTAATGCAAGAGTTACCCGTTACTCCCAGTCCTTTATTTATGTAACAGGTCAACTCTGGAACTGTCTCCCTCAGTCTGTATTTCCTACTTCCTATGATCTCCAATCTTTTAAATGCAGTGTGTCCGGGCATCTCGAAATGAACGGATCTTGAATTTGGCTCTCCTTTGTATTTTTTTTTCTTTTCTTGGAAGGAACAGTTTGCAGGCTCCTGGCCTTTGGGACCTTCTTTCTTGTTAAAAAAAAAAAAAAAAAAAAAAAAAAAAAAACACTTCCAGATACACAGAAATTCTTCTAAGACATTGCAAGCAGATGAGAAGCCATTCAAGTACGGAATTGCCATCAAGTATCAATAGTGCATCACTAGCAGCGTGCCTGCTCAGACAAACCCCGGTTCAGTGATGCAATTGCTTAAGTAAAAACCCATAAAAACCCATCGCTAGGTGGGGTATCGTATTTTGGGGTAGATTTAACATGTAAGGTATACTGTAGGAATGCGTTTTCGAGCCTTGGGTTTCCCCCACCAACCAAGTCTTAAACTCATTCAAATGAGTCCCCCAAAAAGTTTAAAGTCAATGTAAATGGCCTAACAGCTGTTAAAGAATATAACCTAAGTCTCAAACCAGTGCCCGTCTTGCTTGTACCCAGTCAAGGTCACTGGAGAATGCGATCTCCGACTCATATTCAAACACGATAGAGAAGCAGCAGCAGCATTGTATACAATCCCACCATCAGACAGTCCCAGGACAATTAAAGAAACATCTTTTATGCATGATAATAATGTATGAATGATGCAGAATCATCCGAAGTACAAATTGTTGTGACGGAGAATTGTTGATGTTTTGATGGGGAATGCAATGGATAATGTCATCGGGATAGGCTTTTCAACGGCTCCTCTTTATATCATTTTAGTTACTGTTCTGGTTGCGGAGCTCCTTTATTTTCTTCTTTCTTATTTTCCAACACTTACAGTAGAAGTCCGATTTTTCTTCATCTATGGGACCAGGCAAGTGCCGAAAAATCAAAATTGCCGAATTATCAAAAACCCTACCCACTCAGTACCTTATATGTTTCGGTGAACACTATCATCACTACTCATATCATTACAAATGTGCTTGGAGAGAGTACTGTATACTGTTTGATACTGTACAATACTGTAATGAATACAGTGCTATACATGAATATGAAAAATAAAGAAATTAGTGAACATACTGTATATAAATGTAATGGTACAGTAGGCCTACAAGTTCACATGCACTTACCTAAACTTATAGTAGGTTCCTTAATTACGTATGTACAATAGAAGGGGTTGATTGGACTCTGCTACTGCTGGAAGAAGTCCCCAGCAGTAGAAGGTCCTGCAACAGGCTCTAAGGACTCATGGAGAATTTCAAGACTGACGAAAAAAATCGGAAAATCTGCCGAATGATCAGAGATTTTCGTAAATGGGACTATTTCTCAAAACTGCCGAAATATCAGATTTGCCGGGGAATTGGATGCCGAAGAATTGGACTTTTACTGTATTTGGAAATTCCTTTGTATTTTCAAACCGTTTTCCCTTGAACAGCTCGAATGTAAACACATGATTTATCGATCGATGATACGATCAGAATAGCCTTTTCAACGGTCCCTCTTTATGTCATTTTAGTCACTGTTGTGGTTACTGAGCTCCTTTATTTTCTCTTTCTTATTTTCTAACATTTATAAGAAATTCCTTTTTATTTTCAAAGCATTTTTCCTTGAACAGCCTGAATGTAAACACATGATTTATCAATGAATATTTCATATCCATTCCCTGGGCCTGGAACTGTGCATTGGGTGGGGCCTGAGGCATATCTCTCCCCATCTTATTTTACTGGTTATGACCAAGCTAAAGAATGTAATTCAAAGCAAGCCTGAGGACATTAAATCACCCAGGGGGATCTGAGTTTCTTCGTGAAATGTGGGAAGTTTGAGGGGTAGAGCAGTGGAAGTGGTTGAGGTAATGAGTAGGAGGTGGATGGATGTGGGATGTGTGTAAGAAGTCCAGTGTAGGGGTGGATCAGCTAGAAAGATTGCTGGGAGGGATTGTTGCTACAAGTTGTTTTGGCAGGGTTGGATAGATGGACATGGGGATGCAGGGGTGTTGATTAGGGAGAAATAGTTGGAGCATGTCATGAATGTTATGAGAGTAAGTGACAGGATAATAGCAGTGAAAATTTTGTTCAGTGGGATGGTGTTTGCAGTTGTATCAGCATATGCTCCATAAGCAGGCGTGGATGAGGCAGAGAAGGATACATTTGGGATGACTTAATACGTGTAGTAAGCGGTATGGAGGATGATGAGATTGAAGTATTTGGGAGGGATTTAAATGGTCATGTAGTGAAGCAGCTCATGGATATGAAGGAGTACATTGGGGTTGTGCATATTGTACAAGAAATGAAAGGGAAAGGATACTCGAGTTTTGAGAGGTAATGAGCGTGATTGTGTGCAACACACATTTTAGGAAAAGAGAGAGTAGGTTGATTACATACTAGTTTTGGGAAATAGCAGCCAGATAGACTATTTCCTAGTCAGGAGGGCTGATAGGAAGTTAGTGAGGGATGTTAAAGTTATAGGGAGTGAGGAGTGTGTGCAGCAATGCAGATTGTTGATATAAGACATGGTGTTTAAGGAGTGAGTGGTGAAAAAGAGGACATATTACCGTAGGAGGATAATATGGAAGTTGAAAAACCAAGCAGTAAGGGATGCCTTCCATAGCGAGATGAGGAAAATGGTGACTGAACAGGAAGATGCGGACGGAAGTGTTAATGAACAGTACAGAGCCCTCAAGACGAACATTTTGAGAATTACTGATTCAGTATGTGGATGGACAAGAGGCCCACCAAGACATAAAGTGACTTGGTGGTGGGATGAGGGTGTAGAAGCTGCAGTTAAGGAGAAAAAAAGGCTTTTCTAGGAATGGAAGAAGGGTGGTAACAAAGAGGAATAGTTGACTGCCAAGCATAGGGTTAGTAATGAAATTTATTGGGCGAAGTCTGAGTCACTGAGACTTTTACTTGATAACCTCAATTGTGTGGAAGGGAAGAATATGATTTTTAAGGTGGCAAATCAGATGATAAGGGAGAAAAGGGATATTATAGATGAGCAGTGTGTGAAGAATGATGAAGGAGGGGTTGTGATGAACAGTGGGGATATTCAAGATGCATGGAGAGAGCATTACAGCCAATTGTTGAATGAGACACTTGACTGGAACAGGGAAGTTCTGAAGCCAGCAGATCCAGTGTTTGGCCCTTGGCCTCTGATTGACGCTGCTGCTGTGAGTGGGGCAATAGGCAGGATGCAGGTGGGGAAGGCAGCAGGTGTTTCTGAGTTGACTGCTGAAATGTTGGAAGCCTCAGGAGATATAGGAGTGAGGTTAGTCACTGACCTGATAAGTACGATTATATATGAGTGTGTTGTCCCAGATGATTGGCTGAAGAGTGTAATTGTAAATGTGTACAAGGGATAGGGTGATGCCCTGGAAAATGGAAATTATAGAGGCAAAAAGCTTTTAGACCAGATAATGAAGGTAGTGGACAGAGTTCTAGGAGATATGATTAGAGAGAGAGTGAATATTGATGAGATGCAGTTTGGGTTTATCCCAGGCAAAGGGACCACTAATGCTTCATTCATTGTTTGACAGCTTCAGGAAAAATATATAGGAAAGAAATGGGAACTGTACTTTGTTTTTATTGATTTGGAGAAGGCCATTGACAGAGTCCCTAGAGAGGTGGTGAGGTGGGCAATGAGAAAGCATGGCTTGGAGGAGTGGCTGGTTAGGGTGGTTATGGCCATGTAACTGGGTGCTCACATCCAGGTAAGGGTAAATGGAGATTTGAGTGATGAGTTTTCCTTGAATGTTGGTGTGCATCAGGGGTCAGTCTTGAGCCCCTTGTTGTTTATCATGGTACTTGAAGCCCTCTCATGTGACATCAGAAATGGACTCCCGTGGGAGATGTTGTATGCTGATTATTTGATGTTGGTTGCAGAGAATGAAAGGGAAGTTGAGGAAAGATTTAGGAAGTGGAGAGATGGTATGGGGCACAAGGGCTTAAGGGTAAATGCAGATAAAACAAAAGTGATGGTATCTAAGGCTGTCAAAGAAGAGGGAGAGTGGCCATGTGCGATTTGTCACAAGGGTGTGGGAAGTAATTCCATCTTGTGCAGTGTTTGTGATGAGTGGGTGCATAAGAGATGTAGTGGTATTAGAAGTAGACTGTGAGATAATGCTGATTTCATGTGTGGTGTGTGTCAGGGAGAGCATGTGGATATTGCCAAGTGTGAAAGGATTGAACTTACTGGTAGAGTCTCTTGAGTGTGTGAAAAAGTTTTGTTATTTGGGAGAATGTTATGTCCTGGAGGTGGGGCACGAGATAGCTCTGTGGCTAGAGTGAGGAATGGTTGGAAGAAGTTCAGGGAGCTGTTGCCTCTTCTGACATTGAGAGGACTCTCCCTCTCTGCTAAGGGATCTTTGTATGCGGCATGTGTTAGGAGTGTAATGCTGTATGGTAGTGAGACCTGGGCAGTAAAGGAGGACGATATTTGCAGGCTCAAATGTACAGAAATGGCAGTGATTAGGTGGATGTCCAGTGTGTCCTTGAGTACAGTGCCTGGGGGGCTAGGTTTACGATGGAAGAGTTGGGAGGTAGGAAGGGACTGGAATGTATTGGTGTTGTGATGAGGAGAGGTAAATTGAGATGGTTTGGGCATGTGAATAGGTTGGAGGATAATAATTGGGTGCAGAACATGAGAAATGTTAATGCTGGGGGTAGGGTAGTGAGAGGTAGACGGAAAAAGACCTGGCATGAAGTCATTGAGTGTGACTTCGGGGTTAAGGGACTAAACAGGGAAGCTGCCAGAGATCGAGCAGCATGGAGAGCCGCCATTAGGTGACCATGGTCGAAGCTATATATATATATATATATATCTATACAGGTATACCTCTAGATGCGATACCCCAGATTAACCCCTAAAGACCACAGGGTGCCTCCCACAACTGCAATTCGAGGGTGTTTTGGCAACTTTCACCAAGGGTAAATCGATTGTGTTCTGGCCAAGGAGGAAGAATTTACACACCTGACAATGCAATCCGTACCCCCGTAGGCCTAATAGTTACCGCACAATCGCGTGTCAAAGTTAAAAAAAGTTTATGATAGTTACTTCTCAAAAACAATTGAAAACATGAAAGTTTTGATAACTACACATTTTTCTTATTGGAACAGGTAATTTCAAATTGTTTTGTGACACCAACCATGAAAACAGGTGTATGTAGGTGTGGGGACATTACTAAGCTGTGGGGAGATAAAGTAGGCTGTGGAGAGTAGGCCTATAGGTACGGGGGTTGGAAATAACCAGCTTTTCGCATGAAAAGAGAACACTTCAGTGTGTTCTGTAACATCTACCATGAAAACAGGTGTGTATGTAGGTGTGGGAAATAACTAGTGTGGGGAGTAGGCCTTCAAGGCCTTGGTGGTACTTGGGGAGAAAAATTTCGGCAACAACCAAATTCTCTTGTGGAAACCATCCATTTCAATGGGATTTTGTCATACCAGCCATAAAAACAGGTGTGTATATAGGTGTGGGGAGATAAAACAGGTGTGTAGAGTAGCCCTACAAGGCCTCATAATCATTCCAAAACTAACACAGACACATATAAATGTTTATATAAAGTTGAATAATGCTATAGATGCATAAGGAAGGAAGGAAAGAAGAAAAAACAATAATCTGTTTCCGATTTCTCACTTTACTGTCCCAACTTATCATTACACATTTATCACACTCACCATTACAGTTATCACATTATCATTACACCTCATCACACTTGTCATTACAGTTTCGGCAATAACCAAATTCTCTCGCGGAAACTCTCCACTTCAGTGGAATTTATCGCACCAGCTATGAAAACAGGTGTGTTTGTAGGTGTGTTTGTAATGCAACGTTGAGGAGAAAAGAGACGTACACAGTATTTCGGATGAAAGTAATGAAAAGTACAGAGCCTCATACAATCTGGTGGCCAATTATAACAGAAATAAGGAAAACATATGCAATGCATTGCCTTTCAAGTGCATTGAAAGTAACAACATCTGGATGTGTGGTGGGAAACGTTCGCACCTTGCCAGTGCTAATCACAGTCGTGATAGCCTGGGCTGACCCTGGCTGACACGCCAGATAACAGGAACACATGGATAGAATACAAAGGAATTCATAAAAATAAATAATCAGTAGTCAATCATGAAACATACATGCACATAAGTGTGTTCATTGTGATGGAAATGCAAAAAAAAAATGCTGACCAACATTGTCACGCGTAGCGGTGTGCATTCGTAATGCAGCATTGAGGAGAAAACAAACATATACAAAATTTGGAATGAAAGTAATAACTTTAAGCAGCCTCAAACTATTGGGTTGAAATCAATTAGTGCAAAAAGTATGTAATTCACTGAATCATGAGTTATTTGTTATGTGCAGTGACTCCCTAACTAACTAACTAACAAACAGGCAGATAAGTTGACCACAAAGGGCTGGCGGTTATGTTTACGCAGAGTAAGCATTTGCTCAGAGATGAAGGCTAATCAGAGGTACAAATCTGAGCAGGTAGGGGGGGGGGGGAAGCGGTGCATCACATGTAGTACAACATATAGCATTCTCCAACTACGTACGTACGGAAACTGGTAGGTACAACGTGAGAAATGAACAGAGTGTGGTGTAATTATATGTAAATTTGGGAAGAAGTAGAAATAATATGAAACAGGTGCGTAAGGCCTGATAACATTCAGGGGTCTGTAGGGGGTTGGAAGGGTAGTGAGGGACAAGGAGGGAGGGATAGGGTGGGGTTTGGAGGAGGGATGAGGCTAGCAGGAAGGGAGGAGGGGCAAGAGAGGGTGGGAAGGGATGCAGGTGGTGGTGGGAGGAGAGATGGAGGTGTGTGGAGGGGTGGGAAAGTGATGGGGGACAAGGAGGGAGTGAGGGAGTGGAGTAGAGAGTGAGATGGAGGCGGCCGAGAGGGGAGGGGCGCCCCCTCACCGGCCAGGTTGGTCTGATCCCCTCTCATGCCACATCAGGGATGAGTTCTCATTGGCCTGAAGCCATGTACATCATAATCGAGGTGGAGCAAGAGCTCCGCAGTTTTTTCAGGCCCTGCCTAATTGATGCTATTAGGCATTTTGGCATAAAACTCAAATCGCATCACTTGATGCGATTAGGGCTTTAGGGGTTAACGATGGGTGTAGAAATACCACCGTACCTCGCCTAATGATGGCTGAACCCTGGTTTAACGATGGGTTTTGATTTTCTTTTACCGATTTTGATGATATTTTAGACTAAAATTGTGTGTTTAGGTTGTTATATAAACTGTTTTTTTGGCTTAATGTGTTTTAGCCATAGGTGGGGTGAACATTGTCATTTTGGGGTACAGTTTACTAAGCTTGATTTTTTGCAGACTTATTTTTGATGATTTTCAGATTATATTTGTTGGTTTTAGTTAGTTATTTACAGGTGTTAGGCTTAGGTTAGCTTCTTTTAAAGCTATTAGGCCATTTAGATTTGCTTTAAACTTGTTTGGGGGCTCATTTGGCTGGGTTTTGGACTTGGTTTGGGGGGAAACCCAAGGCTGAGAAACACATCCCATTATTATACATGTTAAAACTACCCTAATATACAATACCCCGCCTAACGATGGGTTTTTACCTAACCAATTGCGTCGTTAAACCTGGGTATATACAGTATATACTGTATATATATATATATACCTAGGCTGCTTCCCCCAGGGAAAGGGAGGTAGCCGAGACAGGACGACACACTCCCCATTTACTCATCCATTCAAACACATTCATTCGCATCTTAGCCCCAAAGGGGAGAACGGACAGATCCTCACCGCACCACACCGCACAAGGGTCAACTGGGCAATGCAATCAGTGACATCCGCAGCAGGGCCCGACAGCAGAACTGGTTTACCCCTGCAACATCATAACAGACCCATCCCCTTACTCGCACCTGACCTGACTAGCTGATCAGAACAAATGCGGGAGAATATCCCCTCAGGGCTGCGTCATCACTTATTCATTCACAATTTCTCTCCATTTATTTCTGTCACGCACAGCCACTCTTCCTTGCTCAACAGACATCCCTCTCGCATCCAGCGCTCTCTTCACACTGTCCATCCATCCTATTCGTGGTCTTCCTCTCAGCCTTACACCTCTCACATCAGATCTAGTTATCTTTTTCACCAATCGCTCATTATCCATTCTCTCCATATGCCCAAACCATCGCAACACCCTCTGCTCAACTCTACCAGCCATCTCCCGAACAACTCCAGTTCTCCTTCGCACTTCATCATTTCGCACCCGATCCATACGCGTCACTCCACACATACTCCTCAGACACCTCATCTCCATTACATTCAAACTTTTCCTCTCTGCTACACCCATATTCCATGTTTCAGCCCCATATAATGCAGTCGGTACCACAACACCCTCATACAGCCTTCTCTTTACATCCATTCTAAGCGAACGACATTTAAACACTTTTTTCATTCCTCCCAGCACCTTTCCTACTTCATTTATTCTAAACTTCACTTCTGCATCTATTCTTCCATCCACAGCAACATGTGACCCTAGATATTTAAAACAATCTACCTCCTCAAGCAACTCACCATTCAAAACTATATTCATCCCCCTACCATCTATCAACCTCGTACACTTCATCACTTTACTCTTATTCTCATTTACTTTCAATTTCCTCCTTTCACACACCCTTCCAAACTCCTCTACCAACATTCTCAATCTCTCCTCTGAATCAGTCACCAGTGCAGTATCATCTGCAAACAGCAGCTGCTTCAGATTCCACTCTCCACCATCAACATTTACCAGAATCAGACCACCTAAAACTCTTGCATTCACCTCCCTTACAACACCATCCATGTAAATATTAAACAACCAAGGTGACATCACACATCCCTGTCGCTGCCCCACTCTCACAGGAAACCAATCACTCACAGCATTTCCCACTCTTACACACGCTCTACTATTTACATAAAAACTTTTCACCCCTTTTAGTAACCTACCGTCAAGTCCATACAATCTTAAAACAGTCCACAAAGCCTCCCTATCAATTCTATCATACGCTTTCTCTAAATCCATAAATGCCCAAAACACATCCTTGCCTTTCGCTAAATACTTTTCACACACTTGTCTCACAGCAAACACCTGATCAACGCATCCCCTCCCTCTCCTAAAACCACACTGCTCATCACCAATCACTCCCTCTGTACCCTCTCTAACTCACATAATTAACACTCTACCATACACCTTTCCTACAACACTCAAAAGACTTATACCCCTAAAGCTAGTACATTCATACTTATCACCCTTGCCTTTATACAACGGGACCACACAAGCACTTGCCCAGTCAATTGGCACCATACCTTTCTCAGAGCACACATTCAACAATCTTACTAACCAGTCAACAATAGTCACTCCATCACCCTTCAGGCATTCCACAGCACACCCATCCATACCTGCAGCTTTCCCTGTTTTCATCTCCTTTACTGCCTTCTTCACTTCCTCCTTCGTGATCAAAGAATCATTCAACTCTCCCAACACATTTATTCCTTGCACCCTTCCATCCGCCACAATCTCAGCCACCCTTCCCTTCTCTACATTTAACAGTCTTTCATAATATTCTGCCCATCTCTTCCTTACTGCATCCATCTCAATTAACATCCTTCCATCCTCTGCTTTTACTCGTTCTTCCTTCCCAGACTCTCCCTTTCGCACCCTTTTCACCTCCTTCCAAAACATTTTCTTATTCTGTTGAAAATTCTCTGTCAGCCGCCTGCCCCACCTCTCATCTGCTGCCACTTTAGCATCACGCACAGCCCTTCTCGCTCTATTCCTCTTTTCCTTATACCTTTCATGTGACATCTCATCCTTCCTCTGCAGCCACACTTCATATGCACGTCTCTTCTCAGCCACAGCCATACTTACTTCCTCGCACCACCATTCACTTCCTTTTCTTACACCACCACCCACACGTCTCACACCACACACCTCTTCTGCATGCCCCACCACAGCACTCTTAAACAACTGCCATTCCTCCTCCACGCTGCCATTATCCCGATCTTTCACTGCATTCCACTCATCTTTCAATTTCTCCTGGTACTCTATCTTTTTCTCTCTTTTATCCAACTCACTCATTTTCAAAACCTCCCTGCCACACCTAACCCTCCTAGCTCTCACCCAACTCTTACCTACTCTTAACTTTCCCTCCACCAGGTAGTGGTCAGACATACCTCCACCCTCCCCTCTCAGAACTCTCACATCCAACAATCTTCCTATTACATTCCTAGACACAACCACACAGTCCATCAAAGCTCTATCAACAACCCTTCCACCCTCCTGTCTCACCCATGTATACTTATAAATATCTTTCTTCTCAAACAGCGTATTCCCAATCACCATCTCTCGCTCAACACACATCGCTATCATTCGTTCCCCATTTTCATTTCTTCCAGGCACACCATGCATACCAACTACGCCTTCAACTGCTACATTTCCCACTCTAGCATTCAGATCTCCCATCATTACCACATTCACATTCGCTCCAAAACTCGGCAGACACTCATCAACATCATTCCAGAAAGACTCCCTCTCTTGTTCATCCCTTTCACTACCAGGCCCATATGCACTCACAAACACCCACAACTCACGTTCAAATTTTGCTTTCACCCACATCAGTCTCGATGACACCTCCTTCCATTCAATCACACATTGCTGTACTTCCGGACTCACTAACAAGGCCACACCTTCTCTTGCCCTTCCTCTGTCAACACCTGACAATCTTCCATTCACACTACTGTATATATATATATATATATATATATATATATATATGTATATATCTATCTATCAATCTATCTATCTATCTATCGCCAGACGCCTCAATCCCGTTCGGGGTGGCCACAAACAAATCGCTTCCACGTCACCCTGTCCCCCGCCATTTCACTGCCCTGCTCCCAACTCACACCCCCCTCTCTCATATACCTCTCCACCCCATCCCTCCATCTCATCCTCGGCCTCCCCCTCCTTCTTCCCCCCTCCACCTCACCCACATACACTCTCTCTGTCAGTCTTTCACCTCCATCATCTCCACATGGCCAAACCACCTCAGTGTGTTCCTCCTAACGCTTCCTATCACATCCACATACACACCACAATGCTCCTTTATATCCTCATTTGTCAGCCTGTCTCTCCATGTGACTCCACAGGCTGCTCTTAAATAACTCATTTCCACTGCTCTCACTCTTGACTTGTGTCCTTCCAGCAACGTCCAAGCTTCACTTCCATACGTTAGAGTTGGTATCACAATACTGTCATGTAGTAACTTTTTCACTTCCATGCTCACTTCCCTATTTCTTATCACTGCTTTCAAGGAACCAGCATCCTTACTCATCACACTACCCAATACTTAAACGTACTCACATTTTCCAATTCCTCACCATCCAGCCTCGCTGTACATTCACTGACTTCACCTCTCTCAAAGACCACCACTTTACTTTTCCCTACATTCACCTTTAGATTCCATTTCTTACACACTATCCCAAGCTCATCCACCAAGCCTTGCAGCTCTCCTTCGTCTTCACTCAACAACACAGTATCATCTGCAAACAACAGTACAGGGAGTTTCCAAACACTACAGGGCCACTCCAACATCCACTACCCTACCTTGTACCTCTTTTATTACCCCATCCATGTACAGATTGAACAACCATGGAGACATGACACATCCCTGTTTCAACCCAACCTTCAAAGAGAAAAATTCACTCAGTTCACCATCCACACGCACTGCAGCCTTAGCACCATCGTTCATCCTCTTCACAGCATTTAACAGCTTCCCATCTACTCCATATATTCTTAATACTTTCCACAATCCTTGTCTATCCACCCTGTCATATGCTTTCTCCAAATCTGTGAAAGCCACAAACAACTTCTTTCCCTTCTCTAGAAACTTTTCCACTAAAGATCTAAGAATGAATATCAGATCTACACAACCTCTTCCCTTCCTAAAGCCGCCCTGTTCTTCTCCAACTAATTCCTCTGTTCTTTCTCTGACTCTGTCAGTAAGTATCCTACCATACACTTTCCCTATTATACTAAGAAGACAGATGCCCCTGTGACTATCACACACTTCTTTTTCCCCTTTTCCTTTGTACAAGGGAATAATTATACCTGACTTCCAATCCTCCGGGACTCTACCTTCCTCCCAGGCCAATCTGCACATTTTCCACATCCATTCTACTACTATCTCTCCCGCATACTTCAGCATTTCACCACACACTCCATCAATTCCTGGGGCTTTCCCCAATTTAACTTTCTTCATTGCTTCCACAACTTCTATCCTACTGATTTCTTCCTGTTTTCTCACCTCCCTCCTTCTCCCAGCCATTCCCCAGCCACTTATACTCACCTTACTTCCATCGTGTATGTTCAACAATTCCTTAAAGTGTTCTCTCCATCTGCTCACTTTTTCTCCCTTCTCCACTAGTAATCTAACATTTTTATCTTTCACTCCCCTGCTTACTTCACATCCACCCTGTCTTACTCTTCTCACCTCTTTCCAGAACATTTTCTTACAGTCCCTCCACTTTACACTCAAGTTCCTTCCAAATTCCTCATCCGCTCTCTTCATACTCTCTCTTACTAATCTTTTCACCTCTCTCTTTCTTTCTACATAGAACTGTTTCTTCCGCCTCTCAACT
Source organism: Coenobita brevimanus (assembly GCF_032717465.1). Taxonomy (NCBI): domain Eukaryota; kingdom Metazoa; phylum Arthropoda; class Malacostraca; order Decapoda; family Coenobitidae; genus Coenobita; species Coenobita brevimanus. The sequence goes on along the minus strand of NC_137061.1, from coordinate 5,117,049 downwards.
TCTTCCATGCCCCTATTTCTCATCCATTCATTGTATGCTTTCTTCTTTTGTGCCACAGCCTGTCTCACCCCTTCATTCCACCACGCTGTTCCTTGCACACCCCTCCGTCTTCTCTTCCTCCCACACACCACATCACATGCTGCACATATTTCTTCTGTAAATATACTGCACACACCTTCCACGTCCCCCATCTGCTCCAATTCATATTTGCCCAATCGTTCCTCCACTTCTCTCTTATACTCTGCCTTTTTCTCATCCACTTGTAACCTTTCCACTCTCCTTACAAATACTCCTTCTTCCTGTCCTTCCCTTCTTCTATTTCTCCATCCTAATTGGACCTTGATTCTGGCCACCACCTAGTAGTGGTCAGAAAGTCCACTCCCCCAACCTCTATAAGCTCTTGCATCCATTACACATTTTTGCATCCTTTCATCCACACACACACATAATCAATCATTGCCTTTCTTTCATTCATTTCACCACCCACCCTTCTCATCACTCGCCATGTATACCTGTGGATCATTTTGTGCCTGAAGAGGGTATTGGCTATCACCAACCCCCTCCCAGCACAAATGTCCACTAACGCACTTCCATTCTCATCTATCTCAGCAGGCACACCCCACTCACGAACTATTCCATCCACCTTCACATTCCCTACTTTACCATTCATATCACCAATCAAAAACACACTCTCATTCCTTCCAAACTTTTCCATGCACACTTCCACATTTGTCCAGAACTCTTCTCTCACACTGCTTGCACGATCTTGCGTTGGCACATACACACACACAATCGCCCACATTTGTATTCCAACTTTCAATCTTACCCACACAATCCTTGACCCAACTGATCCATACTCTCTTATGCCCTTGTTCGATCTTTTACTCGCAACTGTGAGATATATATATGTATATATATATATATATATATGCCCAATAATCGAACACCCCACTACCCAGACATTTTCGGCCCAGGACTTCATAACCCCCAAATTGCCTTAAAAAAAAAAAAAAAAAATTAAAAAAAAAAAAATAATAATCTATCTATCTATCTATTGCCAGACGCCTCAATCCCGTTTGGGGTGGCCACAAACAAATCGCCTCCAAGTCGCCCTGTCCCCCGCCATTTCACTCCCCTGCTTCCAACTCACACCCCCCTCTCTCATATACTTCTCCACCCCATCTCTCCATCTCATCCTCGGCCTCCCCCTCCCTCTTTCCCCCTCCACCTCACTCACATACACTCTCTTCGTCAGTCTTTCACCCTCCATCCTCTCCACATGGCCAAAAATAATAATAATAATAATAATAATTTTTTCCCCCCGCAATTTGAACTTGGTGCACAGCATGGACCAGCTGTGTTTTGCCGCATAGTTCCACCTATGTCCGGCACGAGGACACTGCTTCTTCTCCATTTCCCGCCCGTCCTTCACACTCGTCACCATGGCTGCCCACATGCTCACTTTTGTGGTTGTTCTCTACCTGCTGCAGGCTCTGCTGTTCCTCTCCTGCCTCTCCTTTGTGTGTGTGATGATGGCCCCGCTGCCCAAGAAGAGGAAACGAGTTGTTCTGACTCTGGAGAAGAAGAGAGAGATATTGAAGAAGGTGGACGCGGAATGGTCTGCATCACGCATCGTCCGTGAATTCAACCTGGCCTGCCCTACATTGCTTGATATCAATAGATCCTGGGGCAAGCTCACCCGGTACACGGCTGACTTCGCATTGAAGACCAAACGCAACGTGGAGAGGAAGGTTATGTTCACTCCCTGGTTTGCAGAAATCAACCGCTCCATGCCGATTTGGTATCATCAACAATGTGCTGCTGGTGTGCTGGTGCGTGGTACGGAGCTGAAGGCAGCTGCTGAGAAGTTTGCAAGGCTCCACGACGCCCCAGACTTCAAAGCATCTGAGGGTTGGCTCTTTGCTTTTAAGTTATGGCATGAACTTACAAACCATAAGGCCCATGGCGAAGCTCTGGAGGCCAATGAGGATGGAGTAGAGGAGTTTTGGCAGAAGGTGAAGGGCTTGATTGACAGCGAGGGCCTCATTCTCAGTCAGGTCTACAACGCTGATGAAACTGGTCTATTCTATGGTGACGAAACTGGTCTATTCTATGCTGACGAAACTGGTCAGTTCTATTGCCCGTTGCCAATGAACACTCTAGCCAAGGAGACAGAGAAGCGTGTACCTGGTTGCAAGCTTTGCAAGCAACAAATATCTGCTTTGTGTTGTGCCAGTGCTAACAGCATGCACTGGCTCGAGCCCGTTATTGTTGGCCGTGAAAAGCATCCTCAGTGTCTTCATGGGGTGATGGATGTCCTTCATGTCGTGTGATACCATTCTGTGAAGGCTTGATTCACAGCCAAGATCTTTAAAGACTGGTTTCACCAGCACTTTGTCAAGAAGGTCATCCATTACCAGACGAACACACTGGGAATCCCGCTCGACCAGGTGAAGGCCCTCCTTCTTCTGGACAGTGCACCTGCGCATCCGTCCAATAAGGAGTTGGTGGCTGAGAATGGCCGCATTAGGTGCATGTTTCTGCCATTTAATACGACTGCTCTCATCCAACCAATGGACCAAGGAGTGATCGTGGCAATGAAGAGACTGTACAGTTGGAAGTTCCTGGACGAGGTGATGGTTGTTCTTGAGGACGAGGATGAGCGCAGGGAGGGACGGGACATGTGAGGCTAGCGGACTTTGGACAACCTTCACCGCTACAACATCAAGTCTGCCATCTACAACTGGGCCAGTGCATGGAGGGAAGTCTCTGTCAAGACTCTGGAAAATATTTGGTCACGTCTGCTTCTCGGAGCCAATGTGGTGCACAATTTTCTAGGTTTTGACGTGGATGACTTCCATGCACGTCTTCATGTGGCTGGTGACGATGTTGATGTGGACAAAGTGCGTGAGTGGTTGGATGAGGACGAGGGCGATCCTGGATGTCAGATCATGTCTGATATCGAGATCACATCTTCGGTTGCCGGTACAAGTACCCAGCTTGAAGATTCCGACGAGGACAATGATGATTTGTGGTAGGTGGGGGCGCTCACCATCCACTCACTGGATGTAGTGCTGCTCTCGGGTGTCTGCTCTTTCCTCTCTTCCGTCCTTCTTTCCTTCCATCCTCTTCTTTCTTTCTTGCCTTCTTTCTCTACTTGTCCCTCTGCCTACGGGTGACTTTACACTCCCTCTTGTGTCTTTATATCCTTCATTCTTTCCTTTTCCTTCTGCCTTTGGGTGACTCTACACTGAGTGACAAGCCAAATGGTTTCCTGTACACCAGGAAACCATTTACTATGCTGGGTGGTAACCATATAGCCAAAATTTGGCACCTGGTAGTTTAGTGGGTATTTATTGTGCTCCAGTCGGATTGAGCCGGTGAAAGTTTATATCCAAGGGGTGGTTGGGGTTGATTGCTTATGTAATGCCACTCAGGGATGAGTGGGGCTGGTCACTTTCATCTTAAATGTCGGGACCAACTGCCTAGCCCTGGGCTCCTACGCTCCTCATGGGGCAATGTAGGATTGGACGACGGATGGATGGACAATGATGATGATGCGGACTCCTCTCAGCGTGCCACTACTCCAGCCATCCCCAAGCTGAGCTCACTCCGGGAGCACGTCGAGTTCTTTCTCGACTAACTGGAACACCCGGATTGCGACAGGGAGATGGGGCCCTTGGGACTTGTGGAGGAAGTGCGCACTTTCAGGCAGCACATCATCAGTTGCCAGAATCGTCGTTCCTTGCATCAATCAACCATTGACAGTTTTTTCAGGCGCGTTACCCTTGCCGTGCCCATCCCTGGCTCCACACCGCTGCCTCCCTAGGATAGTCCTTCCACCTTTGAGCCACAGCCCAGCACATCAGCACGGTGGAGTCGCCACTGGACCTGAGTTTCCCCCTCTCTTCAGAGTTGTCTGCAGTGGGTAGTCCATCACCACATCCCAGCGACGCACCCCTAGGCCACCTACCTTACCTACTCTTGGACTCTGACAGTGAATAAACAGCAAGAACTCACCACTAGACCACATGGGAATTTACAGTGTTGTGCAGTGTAAAGAACAGTGCGCAGCGTAAGAAATTAGAATTCAGAGTGCAAAGACTTAAGTGCAGAGTGCAACACTGGTTACAGGAAAGTACAGTAGAGTGCAGGTGAGAAAAGAATGTGCAGTGTTAAGAAATTAGAATTCAGAGTGCAAAGACTTGATAGCAGAGTGCAACATTGGTTACAGGAAAGTACAATAGAGCGCAAATGAGAAAAGAATGCGCAGTGCTAAGAAATTAGAATTCAGAGTGCAAATGACTAAGTGCAGTGCAAGACCTGATTACTGTAGGTGCTTCAGGTGCACCTTTTTACTGTCAGAGTCTGAGAGGAGGTGGGTTATTCATCGAGATGACCACAGACTCGTTGTAACTACATACCTAGAATAATTGTACATAGTGTACAGTACTATATTTTCCATACTTACCTCTAAAACCTCATTCCCTGGTTTCTTTGCATTTATTTCACTCTTTTATGTCCCTTATTGGTGTGAACAGGCCCTTAAATAGGTGCTGTTCATGTGCGGTAGGGAGTTATGTAGGTGTTTTTCTGAGTTAGGCTGGGTTAGGGTCCATAAGTACCAGTCCAGGAGGCAGGGGCCCAGTATCCAGACAGGCCCACTATCCAGACATGCCTTTGGCCATATTACATCGGATATTGGAGGGATTACTTACATATATATAATATATATATATATATATATATATATATATACGCACACAAGGTGACCCAAAAAAAACTCCCACATTTCAAAGGTAAATGAAAAAAAAATGGTTAAAGATAATCAAAATATTATTTGCCCACATGAAATTTCATTCAATACAGTTTTTATTCATCATGTTTTAAAGATGACATCCTCCAAATGGTGGCCGTCATTGTCTATACATGCATGGAGGCGATTTCTGAAGGCTGCCATGGCTTGATGGGTCATGTCGGGTGGAACAGCGGCTATCTCCTGCTGAATAACAACCTTAAGGGCTTCAAGAGTTTCGAGTCGATGAGTATACACTCATGATTTAAGGTAGCTCCTCAGAAAAAAATCACAAGGGGCGAGGTCAGGGGAATGGGCCGACCACCCAACATCACCACGCAATGAGATCACTCGATCCGGAAACATTTCCCTTAGCACCTGCAATGATCTTCGAGCTGTGTGTGCCGTAGCTCCATCTTGCTGAAACCACACATCAAGTTCTTCAAGCTCAAGGTGTTCGAGTTGTGGCCTTAGAAAGTTTTCAAGCACATCATTGTAACGGTCAGAAGTTACGGTAACAGTTACACCACCCTCTTCAAAGAAATTAGGACCCACGATGCCAACATCAGCAACAGCGCACCACAGTCACTCGACCGGAGTGCAACAGTCTTTCATGTAGCATGCGAGGGTAGTCTTCAGACCAATAGCGTAAATTTTGTTTGGTTACAGAGCCACTCAGATGAAAATGAGCTTCGTCACTGCACAAGAGAACTGCATCTTCCGGAACACGTTGCAGAATGTTCTTGCATAACTCCCTGCGACTCATCCAGTCTCTCCCATTGAGTTCTTGCACAACCATCATTTTGTATGGATGGAAGTGAAGGCTTTGTGTAAGATTCTCCATGCAGTTTTCCAGGATATCCCTACAGCTAAAGCATGCTTCTGTGCAGAACGTCTCGGAGACTGCACAGCAGATCACCTCAATGCTTCGACATCCTCAGGCGTACAAGCACTCCTAGGTCGACCAGGTGATTTTCTTATAAAAGCTGAGCCTGTTGCCCTGAAATTCTCAACCCACTGCAAGATGGTTTTCTGATCTGGAACGTTTTGGTTCCGTGGAATACTGAAACGTCTTTGAAAGCCCCTCTGCACGGCAATCATGGAACGGTTATTTGTGAAGAACGCTTTGACAGCGAACGCGTGGTGTGCTCACGACCATGCCATGTTGGCGACTGAGGACGGTTGGGATTGGGCTACCAACAGACCCTAGCCCTGCCTCTCCCGCCTCACTACTGCCAGTGCTACAGCCTCTCGAAATGTGGAAGTTTTTTGGGGGTAAACCCTGTATACATATATATATATATATATATATATATATATACATATATATACAGTATATATATGTACAATACCCTCGCATCCAGTAAGGTATTTTTGTCAGACAGTACTGCCATACTGGTCTAAATCCATACTGGACATATATATATACTGTATATATATATATATATATATATATATATATATATTTATATATATTTATATATATGTACAGGTAAGCCCTTAATTCACGCGAACTTTTTTCACGCGATTTCGGTTATCCACGAATTTTTCGTACAGTATTAAAACATAAAATTATAGTATTTAAATAAATAATTTTAATATACAAGAGAAATAAAATATAAAAATGCCTACCTGCTGCCCGTGTGCATACATATATGTATATGTGTGTGTGTGTGTGTGTGTGTGTGTGTGTGTGTGTGTGTGTGTGTGTGTGTGTGTGTGTGTGTGTGTGTGTGTGGGAGGTCGGTCTACCAATGCACCACACAGTCAGTTTGAATCCGACGGTCGAACCATGCGTGACTTGTGAATCGTTATTTGTGGCTTATTTTTCTGCCTTCCAGTGATTGCTTGACTTGTCTGCCAACATGGGGCTTAAGCGTAGTGCTAGTGATGCATGTGGTAACACACCAAAACGGACTGTAATGTGATGTTGCTGACAGAAAGTTGTGTTGGACAAACTTAAGGGAGGAATGTAGGCGACAATTCTCCATCAGGACGATTCCCTGTCATTTATTTACATACCAGTTTATTTAGCAGTTACAGTACACTAGTTTTTTACTTATATGAGTTATAAAATCCCCCTGAAAATTAGTTATTAAAGTATTAATTAATCAATAATAAATATATTTATAGAATGACAGGGAATCATCCATGATTTGATGGTGAATTGACTTCATGGTGAATTGTCTTGGAACCGTGTGTTTGGAGTGAGTCAACTCTTCCAACAATAAAGAAGGCCGAACGTAGCATACGGGAGGCAGTGAGGGCCAGTGTACCAGACTGTGCTAAAGTGTCTCCACCTGTGCCTGTGAACTGACTTGGAACCGTATGTTCGGGGTGAATGAGTCAACTGTTTCGACAATAAAGAAGGCAGAATGTAGCATATGGGAGGCAGTGAGGGCTTGTGCACCAGACTGCAGAAGTGTCTCTACCTACGCCTGTGCTTGTCAGGTTTCAGTGTTAAATTTCTTAACATTTTTGTTGTTTTTCATACTTTATGCTAGTTTATAAGGTGTATGTAGTGCATAAACAGTATTATTCAGATGTAATATAATTAGTAGACATGCGTAATTATGTGCACACAAGGGCAGAACATATACGCGAATTTACCACATTCGCGAAGGGTCTGGGAACGTAACCCTCGCGTGAATTAAGGGCTTACCTATATATATATATATATATATATATGTATGTATATGTATATATTTATGAGGTGCTACCCAGCTTGTGTCTACTTGTCTGAGCGCCATGGGGCACTACAGAGCGCTCTGCTGGTAGACAGAATTGCTCGGCGAGCAAGTTTTTTCTTGCCGCCGGGCGAAGAGAGCGAAAGAATGAGGTGGATCGGTCGGCGCACTCCACTGTTTGTAAACAAAGAAGATGGCAGCCACTTCAACTGTGTGCTACAAGTGCTCCAACTGTGGACTTTTTCTCACCTATGAAGAGGTTGAACTTCACAAAATTCATTGTGTTAAGTAATGAAACATTAAAGATTCTTTGGGTATAGTGATTAATATAGGTTTGTTTGTAATACCGCTATGAACGTGTTACTAACGGAGCACCTATCTCTAAGCTAAGGCGAAGTATAAGGCCTCCCATCATCATCATCACGTATATAAAAATGATTATTAATGTGGTATATTAGAGTTTTATTCACACTTGAGCATACAAATGTTGTCAAATAAACTTCTTCTATCAGTGCTTGAGCAGCATCCTCTGCCATCTTGAAAGTTTTCGTTGGTCAGCTGATCTGTGTCTACTTGGCCGACCTTTTTTTTGCTCGATCCACAGCGCGCAGTATTGCCCAAGTAGACACAAGGCAGAAGTTTCAGTAATTTGAACAGAGGGAGCCAACCATTTGCAGTTTTGCCTTTTGCTGCTAGGAGGAATCAGCAGTACCCCTTGTGCGTGAGTGTGGCCCCAGCTGTGTCTGTGTTGTTGAGCTGCGCTTACTATTGTAACATGGTGTGTAGGTGTTTTGGCGGTTTTGCAGTTGTGGACCTCATGGAACAAAGAACCTCCTAAATTTCTGCAGAAGATCAAGAAGACGGCTGCAGAAACTCACTGGTTGCTTCAGCAAGCCATTGGTGACAATGCAATGTCCCAAAGCAGAGCATTTATCTGGTATAAGCTGTTCAAGGAAGGATGAACATCCTTCGAAGACGACGACCGTTCTGGACAACTGTCAACAGCAACACCAGAAAAGGCGGAAATGTTCGTCAGGCTATCCTTGCAGATCGTAGATGAACTATCCATGATGTCTGTAATATCGTTGGACTGTCGTATGGGAGCGTTCAACGCATTTTGTTGGACATGTTGGGCATGAGACGCATCGCTGCAAAATTTGTGGCAAGATTGCTGAGTGACGAGCAGAAGACACATCGCGTTGTAGATTGCAGGGAGCTCAAGAATCAGGTCAGAGATGATGCCACCTTCCTCTCCAAGGTTATAACTGGTGATGAATCATGGGTTTGTGGTTATGACCCAGAGACAAAGCAGCAGTCATCGCAATGGAAGTCTCCCAATTCACCGAGGCCGAAAAAGCGCATCAAGTTCACAGCAGTGTCAAGTCGATGTTGATCGTTTTCTTTGATATCCAAGGGATTGTTCACAAGGAATTCATCCCACCCAGTCAGTCTGTCAGCAGAATGTTTTACTGTGAAGTTTTGCAGTGTCTAAGGGAGAACATCTGCTGCAAACATTCAGAACAGTAGAAGAACAAGGACTGGGTCCTGCATCATGACAACACCCCCGCCCACACATCAGTTGTTGTCCGGCAGTTCTTGGCTTCCACTAACATAGTAGGCATTCCCCACCTACCCTATTCATCTGACCTTGCCCCCTAGGACTTTTTCCTGTTTCCCAAGCTGAAATTACGATTGAAAGGGCATCGATTTGACCCGATTGAGGATATCCAGACAGAATCGCAGGAAGTGCTCAAGACCATCACACCTGAAGCCTTCTGGGGATGCATGGACTCATGGAAAAAATGCTGGGACCACTGTATACATGCCCAAAGGGACTACTTTGAAGGCAACAGTGAGAACTAGAAGGTAAGGTAACTTATTTTCCTACAAAATTCAAACTACTGGAACTTTTGGGTAGCACCTTGTACTATTTCGGCCAGGAGTTGTGAGCCACCCTCGTCTAGCCAACCCGTGTATGTGGCAACGTCGCATTCATGAGCACAGAAGTTGCCTTTGATGTATTTCTGTCGAAAAATATCCCTTCAGCTTTGGGCTTGTACTAATGGATAAAGTATTAGTAATATTTACTCTGAAAATATGACTCTAATAATACGAATATATCATATTTATTATTTAGTAACTATATTTTCTCATACAATACCAAGCAAGTGACTTAAATATGTTTCTTTGATTTCACACCATGACTTCCTGTACTGTAGATTTGAATCAGCGAAGACAGAGCGAACAAGTCCGAAGGATTCATCTGTTATAGAGAGAGAGAGAGAGAGAGAGAAAGCGTGTTTGGTGGGCGCCTGTGAATTTTGGAGAAATGAGGTGGAGGCAGACTGGCGCAGGGAGACGCATGGGATGAGAAACCCTAGATTCCTGTGCTCCATTGAAAACAGGCCACAGTGTGAATATTTCTTCCATCAGTCACTAAAACTTGCCATGCTTTGTGATAAAGAGTCCTTTTTATTTATTTATTTTTAAGGATTGCTATTGGAGGAATAATGAATTAGGAGATAAGTGCTGTTGATTTAACAAAAAACTGTGCTTAATTTGCCTTTCTGTCCAGAGAGGTATATCCAGCTAATGAGAAAAATACTCATGAGTTTTCCAGAAATCTCCAGGTGCCAACCACTAGAAAGAAAACAAATGCGAAAATAAGGCATTTAACAGAAGTTATGCGGCCTGCCTAATAATTTGACAAAATCAACTGGCGTTACCCAGAATAAAACTCATCTTTCATTTTGCCTGACGAGACGTTATCCTCGGATAAATAAACTCCTTCGTCATCAACCAATGGAAATATTCCCTGTTTAGCTGGAGCACGTTATTTACTCATATCACATATAATCATGTGTATGTAGCCGGAATGAAGCCCATTCATTATCTACGGCCTGGCAACCTCCCTGTAAAGTGTACTATTTTCTACCGACAGAGTTAAGCGGTGAGACTCTTCTTTCGTGTAAGGAAATCCACCCCGCCTCTGTGTGTGTGTGTGTGTGTGTGTGTAGAACTGTGAGTCATCTGCCTTGTGGAGCATGGTATGTGGGTTGGTAGGTTTGTGACTTGGTGGGTGCATTGGTTAGTGTAGGCTGGTGGTTTCACAGGCGTATTAGGTGGAGTGGGTGGGCGAGAGGGAGGGAAAGGGTTGTTGGGCTGGTTAAGTGGGGTGGAGTTGGGTTCGTGCATTAAGTGGGATGGGTGGTGGGGCTACCCGTAGGACAAGGCAAAAAACAGATTTATGTCGTCCTACTTTTGAGACATACTGTACTGAGTTAGGTTGTGGGTATGTGCATTGATGGGTGAGTGTGTAGGTGGATGGATGGATTGTGGGAAAACAGGCCTCTGGGATTAGGTTACTTGAGTGAATACGTCCGAGTTGGGAACAGATCAGTGTACGGAAAATCGGTCCACAGGGGATATTATTCTGGAATCATGCTGAAGTAGGTATATATATCCAGTGGGTTACAAAAGCTCCATAATGCAATACGTCTGTCCATCGTGCAGAGGTCTGTTTTTCAACTGCACCACATCGGAAAATAGGTTCATGGGGAAAATAAGTTCATTGTGAAAAATATATCCATGGGTATACGTCCATGTAGGAAACCTGCATCCATGGAGATATTCAAGGTCGATGGAAAAATTGGTCCATGGGGAGAAAATACATCAATTGGGAAAATTAGTTCATGGGAAAATAGGTGTACGTAGAAAAGTAGGCGTCTTTGGGAAAAAAAAAAAAACAGCGTCATTAAGGAAAATAGGTCCATAGGGGATTGTGCTCCGAGTGGTGATAGTGTCCATTGATAAAAATATTCATGGGTTGAAAATAGGTCCCTAGGGACATACACGTACTGTAAACGTACATGGAGATATTTAAAATGACTGGGACTGAAAATATCCAACTTTTAACAGCGACCGTTGCCTGGAATTAGGCTTACCACTGCGCACCTTGGACCAAACAACCATTAGCCAAACCCTATTACCACTTCGTCATCCAGTTTTTATATCCTTCACAATTTACCTTCATTTAGTCATTTAGGCATAGAAAGCCAACCAAAACAAAAGGAAAAATCCCTGTTTAACTGTGTTGAGCATCTCATTTCTCCATCTCATTTCACTAAAATTCACTGGCACTCTCTCTCTCTCTCTCTTTCTCTCTCTCTCTCTCTCTCTCTCTCTCTCTCTCTCTCTCTCCTGGTAACAAATGAATGCTTCGAACTTGTTCACTGTGTGTTCGCTGGTTCAGACTTGCAGGAAGTCGTAGAGTGGAACCAAATATACATATTTGTCACTTGCTTGGCTATATATGAGAAACAAGTTATTAAATAATCAGCATGATATATTCGTGTTATCAGAGTCAAACCTTCAAAGTAAATATTACTATTGCTTTATCCATTAGTACAAGCCCAAAGCTGAAGGGATATTTTTTGACAGAAATGCATCGAAGGCAACTTCTGTGCTCGTGAATGCGACGCTACCACATACACGGGTTGGCTGGATGAGGGTGGCTAAGAACTCCTGGCCGCAATAGTATATATATATATATATATATATATATATATATATATATATAGCAGCCGTGGCTCAGTGGGTTAGAGCGCTCTGCTCTGACCGAAGGGTCAGAGGATCGAATCCACCCAAGGGTCATTGGTAGACATCAGGAAGGGCATCCGGTCATAAAATGCTACACGCTCCAAACCAAAGTCCTCTACCCAGGGGCAACGCCTTAGCCCTTCTCCAAAAAAGGGGTACCTGGCGTAAAACTCACATAAAAAAATATAAATAAAAATATATATATATATATATATATATATATATATATATATATATATATATATATATATATATATATATATATATATATATATATATATATATATATATATATATATATATATATATATATATATATATATATATATATATATATATATATATATATATATATATATACTGTATATATATATACTGTATATATATATACTGTATATATATATATATATATATATATATATATATATATAATGTATATATATATATATATATATATATATATATATATATATATATATATATATATATATATATATATACAGTAGGCTCGCCCAGTGCGCGTCATCACAGTGCGCGTGTGACCAAAAATCATAACGAAAAACCTTGAATGCGCGAGTTTACCCCACAAAACACGAGGTAGAGGCAAGAAGTGGCTTAGAAACGCCATTTTCCATCAGTACGCGACCCCCCCTCACACATAACGCGCCAATAGTGACCTAGAGGCTCAAGAGGAGCCTACATTAAGATATTGCCAATAACAGCTTCAATAATAACATTTTCAGCAATAACAGTAAGTTAGAATAGATACCCAGTTTCTATAATAATGATGTCTTATGTCATGAATACCAGGTTGTTATACTGCCAATACGTCCATAACAAGATGAGGAATGAAACAAACAAGCAAGAGGAGATGAAGGAAATTGCCAAAAATGTGAGCAGTAGCGAGGAGGAGAGGGAGGATCCTCCCCTCACCACCTCCCATAACTCGCCCACCGCCGTCCTCCACTACCCCACCTGACTCACCAGCCGCCTCCCTCTCCACCTTCACAGCCCCACCTGACTCACCTGCTTCACCTGGCATACTTGCAACCCCCACCATAATGACTGTTGCTGCATTCTGGAAGAAATGTAACATTCAACAGGCTGTAAATTTCTTCGTCAAAGCCTGGAATAATACAACATTGGCTACCGTTAAACAAGCCTGGTGTGGCCGGGGTGGTGGCGGGGGCACTGTAAGTGCATTGCTGCACCTCAGAACCCCTGTTGTTTAAGTCCATCAGGCCTGTTGTCTACTGTTGTTAAGGTGACTGCCTATATTTTTGTTACTGCAGTTATATCTGTAGTACAGTGTCTGAAAAATTTGACCTTTTTTAAGTCTCTAAGGGCCAAAAAATGTCCACGTATTAGGGGGTACCGCCCATATGTAATTTTTCCCAGAAGATTATGTATTCCCAATACGTGAGGTCGTGGACTGCCCAATCTCTCGCGCACTGTGTGAGCCTACTGTATATATATATATATATATATATATATATATATATATATATGCTGTATATATATATATATACATATATACAGTAAGCTCGCCCTGAACACGTTCTCGCCAAATGTGCTCGCAATTATACACGGTAAGTGCTGGGATACGTATAAGACAGCGTAAGATTAAAGAACAATTACGAAAACAATAAATTTACGCAAGAGAGGCCTTTGAAAGGCCAAACCATTGAACATCAACGGAGCATGCATGGTTTGTTTTGATCACGTGATTCGCTTTACTGCTTTCCCACGGTACTGTATTTGTAAGTTAAATACAGTATTTACATTACTGTTTTGGTAAGTTTATGTGCAAGTTAAAGTACTATTAAATAATGTTAAAGTAAGAAATAAAGTCTCACAACCAGTTTACCTGATAGGCGTTGGAATAGGTTCCAAGACAATTCGCTGTCAAGTCAATTTGCCGTCAGACAATTTCCCGTCAAAACATGGCCGATTCCCTGTCAAGACATTTTGCACCCTGGACGATTCCCTGTCTTTCTATGAATATACTTATTATTAATTAATCAGTACTTATTATTATTTTAAATATTCTAGCGTCATCCATAGTTGTCTTCATTAATGATGGCAAATTGTCTTATTATTGTGATGGCCAATTGACTTGACTGCGAATTGTCCCAAAACCAATCGGCGTCAGAATGTTGCCTTGTGTTTATGTATTTGTATGTTGAAGTTTTGCTGTGCAGTACTGTATTTGTAAGTCTTGCTGTGCAGTAGTGTATTTGTAAGTTATAACATTAAATAAACCTTCTAACCACTTTAAATGCTTCATGTTGATTACCAGTGGCAGGTAACAGCAAAACACCACATTGAGGGGGTCTAGGGAGCACAGTGAGGAGTAATTAAACTTACGCGGATTCGTGCCGAACGTGCCACAGTTGGAACAAAACCCACACGTTCTGGGTAAGCTTACTGTATATATATATATATACATACAGTAAATCCTCATTTTTCGCGGCGTGGATGTTCCGCCAAAGCCGCACAAAATGCAAAACGTCGAATTGTTAAGTTAAGAATCAGTGGGAAAAACAGAGGAGCGTTCCGGTGGGACATGTACCTATCCTATGGGAAAGTACTATAATACCAAACAGGCCCTACCCAAAATAAAATGAAGAGTGTTTACTAGTGCTAAAACAGCATAACACAATAAACATGTACCTGAAAAGACTTTAAAGCTGTTATGAAGAGCTGCAACACCAAAAATCCTTACCAGAAATAAAGTGAAGACTGGGTTGAGTGGCAGGTGAAGGTGTGTTGAGAGTAGATGGGCTAGTTACTAGGTGACATGGGCCTCTCTGGGGAAGCCCCATCACCAATGCCGAAGCCCTCGAAGTTGAACTCAGGCTCCAGCACCTCCACTTCCTCTCTGTCTACTTCTTCTTCATCCACCCCTGCTGGCATGTTCAAGTCTTGCAGAATAGCAGCCACATTCTGTCTCTCATAAAAATATCGTGTGATCCAGGCATGTCTCTGCTCCTTTATATTTCAGTTGTAGATGGCCATCACTTGAGACTTCAGATCACTCAAGGTCAATAGGATGTTGGTGGCCTCAGGCATAGTCCTGGTGTATGCATCAAAGGTGGTTGCCATGTCGATTATGGTGGACAGGGTGGTAGCAAGGTAGCCGCTAACAAATGAGCATCGGTATGCGTCGTCGGCTTCCGGCTGGGAGCATCGAATTTTGGGGAAATTCGCGAGAAAAACGAGGCGTTGAAGTAAAATGGAAGCATACATTCCTTTCTCATATCCTTTGACTAATGCAAGAAAGCCTTGGTTTAATTGCGTTTATTTTAATGCTGTCCGCAACAAGGAGAGGGCCTATAAAAGGTACCGGAGCCAACCCACCTCTTATTCGCATCTTGTATATGTTTGCTCCCGGAATCATGCTAAGTCTGTTCTTTGCAGTGCTAAAAATAATATCATCCTTACTGAGTGCTCTCAACTCTCCAACTCAAATTCTTTCCGCTCCTTCTGGCACCTTGCCAAAAACCTTTCTAACAACTTAACCTCATCATCCTTCCCTCCTCTTTTCTATTCTGATGGCTCTGTAGCTATTTCTTCTACTGATAAAGCAGATCTCTTCGCTCAGACTTTCTCCTCCAATTCCACCTTAGACGATTCCGGTGCTGTTCCTCCATCACTTCCCCGCTCAAACTTCGTCATGGCTGACATTAAAATGTCTTCAGCTGATGTATTTTCTGCCATCACTGGCATCAATCCTAACAAGGCATATGGGCCTGATGGAGTCCCTCCTGTTGTCCTCAAGAACTGTGCTTCAGTGCTTACACCCTTCCTAGGTAAACTCTTTTGCCTGTCTGTCTGTCAACTTGTACCTTTCCTTCTTGCTGGAAGTTTGCTCTCATTCAGCCAGTCCCAAAGAAGGATGACTGTTCCCAACCCTTTAACTATCGTGCAATTGCTTTAACATCCTGTGTTGCAAAAGTTTTTGAGTCAATTCTTAATAGAAAAATTTTAAAGCATCTTTCTTATCACAACCTTCTTTCTGATTGTCAGTATGGGTTCCGTCAGGGACTCTCCCCTGGCGATCTTCTCACCTACCTTTCAGACTCCTGGTCATCCTCCTTTCATGACTTTGGCGAAAGCTTTGCCATTGCACTTGACATCTCAAAGGCTTTCGATCGAGTCTGGCATAAATCTTTAATTTCCAATCTGCCCTCTTACGGTTTCTATCCTCCTATCTGTGCCTTCATCTTTAGCTTCCTTTTTGGTCGTTCTATAGCTGCTGTTGTAGATGGCCATCGTTCTTCTCCTAAATCTATCAACAGTAGTGTTCGTCAGGGCTCTGTCCTATCACCAACTCTCTTCCTTTTATTCATCAATGACCTTCAAAGCTGTACATCTAATCCTATCCACTCGTACGTTGATGATTCCACCCTTCACCTTTCCATTCAGTTCCCGCAACGTCCATCTCAGCAGTTACTTCAACAAACAAGGGATGAGGCTATGGCATACCTAATGTTCGACTTGGTTCGTACCTCTGACTGGGGTAAAAATAATCTTGTTGTTTGTAATCCATCAAAAACTCAGTTCTTACACCTAGTAACCCGACACAATCTTCCACAGGAGTACCCTCTAAGGTTTAATAATATCCAGCTCAATCCTGCAAGATCCTTGAATATGCTTGGGGCTTCATTAACTCGTCCCATGTCTTTCTCGGTGTACCCCTCATAACCCCACCCCCAATATTAACACTTCTCACCTTCCTCACCCAATTATCATCCCCCATGCTCTCCACATGTCCAAACCATCTCAATCTACCTCTCCTCATCACAACACCAATACACTCCAGTCCCATCCCACCTCTCAACTCTTCCATCGTAAACCCAGCCCCCCCGGACCTTGCACACAGGGACCTACTACATATCCACCTAATCATTGTCATTTCTGTACGTCTGAGCTGGCGAATATCCTCCTCCTTTACTGCCCAGGTCTCACTACCATACAGCATTACACTCCTAACACATGCTGCATAGAAAGACCCCTTAGCATGTAGGGAGAGCCCTCTCAATGTCAGAAGAGGCAAGAGTTCCCTGAACTTCTTCCAACCACTTCTCACCCTAGCCACAGAGCTAGCTCCAGCCCCACCTCCAGCACACAACATGTCTCCCAAATAACAAAACTCTTCCACACACTCAAGAGATTCAGCAGCAAGTTCAATGCTTTCATGCCTGACAATCTCCACCTGCTCTCCCCGACACGCCGTACACATGTAATCAGCATTATCTCGCAGTCTCCCTCTGATACCACTACATCTCTTGTGCACCCATTTATCACAGACACCACACAAGATAGAATTACTTCCCACTCCCTTGTGGCAAACTGCACATGGCCATTCTCCCTCATCTTTGACAGTACCGCCACCAACCCTAGATATCATCACTTTTGTTTTATCTTCATTTACCCTTAAGCCCTTGTGCCCCATACCATATCTCCACTTCCTAAACCTTTCCTTCGCCTCCCTTTTGTTCTCTGCAATCAACACCAAATCATCAGCATACAACAACTCCCACGGGAGTCCGTTTCTAAAGTCACGTGAGAGGGCTTCAAGTACCATGATAAACAATATGGGACTCAAAACTGACCCCTGATGCACACCAACATTCACGGAAAACTCATCACTCAAATCTCCATTCGGTCTTACCTGGGTGCAAGCATCCACATACATAGCCATAACCACCCTAACCAGCCACTCCTCCAAGCCAAGCTTTTTTAAGCCCACTTCACCACCTCTCTAGAGACTCTGTCAAATGCCTTTTCCAAATCAACAAAAACAAAATACAGATCCCTTCTCCTGCCAATATATTTTTCCTGAAGCTGTCGAACAATGAATATGGCATCAGTGGTCCCCCTACCTGGCATAAACCCAAACTGCATCTCATCAATATTCACTCTTTCTCTAATCATACCTTCTAAAACTCTCTCCATTACCTTCATTATCTGATCTAAAAAGCTTTTTACTTCTATAATTTCCTCTTTCCAGGGCATCACCCTTCCTTTTATACACATGTACAATTACACTCTTCAGCCAATCATCTGGGACAACACACTCATAAATAATTCTATTTATCAGGTCAGTGACTAACCTCACCCCTATATATCCTGAGGCCTTCAACATTTCGTCAGTCAACCGAGACACACCTGTTGCCTTCCCCATTAGATGTTGGGAAGATTACTGTACTAATAAGCTGTTGGGATAGTACTGTTGGTGAATCAGGGCCCAGGGTGGGAAGTTATCAATGATGCTATCTGCCTGTGTGAGAGGAGTGTAAAATCTAATCTAAAAATGATTCCATGCTTCCTCTTAAGGAATCCCTCAATTTTGGTTGACCATGGTACAGTTGATGTTTTCTATGGACTGGAAGCTAAATGAAGTGCCAAAAGTAGCTAATTGCTTCCCAACAGTTTCCAGCAACTGTTGGGAAAAAGAAATTTGAGATTTCTAGTAAGTTTTGTAACTGAGAGAGTTTCAGCTTGGACTTGGACTTACGAACAGTCTCTCAGGAGAAAGGTCATAGAGTGATTGTACTTGCAGCTGAATGTTTCCTGTGTAAGAGTGATGATTGTGTGGCAGACTACTGTGTTGGTAACCACACTTCACTCCTGTGGCAGTGCTTCCCAGGGTTGATGGTAGTCACTCATCTACAGTTGCAAAAAAAAAAAAATATTATATTACCAGTATTGATTACCATTTTTTTTTTTTTGTATAGTTCCTTGCCACACGTCTGACTGTCTTTTAACCCCTTCACTACAATAATGTAATTTCGAATGTATTCTTGTTATCTTTAGGTGCTTTGATTCAGCTTCGTAGAAACTGAATTGGAGAGGACAGATAAGCTATAGATTCTATTAATCCTCATGGTTACAGGAAGTATGTCATCACATTATAAAGCATTCAATAAGTAACCTTTTTTTTACATACAATTCATTATTTTTTTTTTAGGTGAAACATGGGTGGCTGATAGAATTTGGTTGGGTGCAAGTGAGATGTCACATCCACATGGAAGATCAGACATGCAATGAGTGTAAAATTGGTCTGCCTCCATCTCTGATGGCTTCAGGTAAGTCCATGTCTTTGTCTCATATTTCATTTTATCCACTCACTTGATGTAGTGCTGCTTTCGGGTGTCTGCCCTTTCCTCTCCTCCATCCTGCTTTCCTTCCATCCTCTTCTATCCTTATTTCCTTCATTCTTTCCTCATCCCTCTGCCTGTGGGTGGCTTTACACTCCCTCTTCTGTCTTTCTTTCCTTCATTCTTTCCTCTTCCTTCTGCCTGTGGGTGACTCTACTGTGAGTGATAAGCCAAATGGTTTCCTGTACACCTGGAAACCATTTACTATGCTGAGTGGTATACATATAACCAAATTTTGGTGCCTGGTGGTTTAGTGGGTAATTAAGGCACTCCAATCGGATTGAGCCAGTGAAGGTTTATATCCAAGGGATGGTTGGGGTTTTTTGCTCACGTAATGCCACTCAGAGATGGGTGAGGCTGGTCACTCTCATCTTAAATGTTAGCACCAACTTGCCTGTTCCCGGGCTCCTGTGTTTCTCATGGGGCAGTGTAGGATTGGATGGTGAATGAATGAATGAATATATGCATGATTCAGCAGGCCTCGTTGTTGTACGTGAATGACAGATTTACAAGCCTTTGGACAATTTTATTTCTGTTATTTATATTTTGTGTGTGTGTGCTTCAGGCATATTATGTGAGTTTTTGTTACTATTTTATTAAGTAAATCTAATATTTTAACCAGTTCAATATGTGAGTAGTGCAGGACAGTAATAAAGGTTTTTGTCCTGCCAGAAATTCATTTTTTGTATATTAGGAAGTCAGGAAGAAATCCTTAGAAAGAAATTTGCAACCTTCGCGTTCACTGTTGCTCAGAAAGGTAGTGAGAGTGAGGGGTTTGTGTTCAAATAATCAACACTCAAGAGAGGATTGTTTTTTCTCCACTGCTTGAACAATGATTCTGAACTTCCTAAAGTCCCTGTGCAGACTATTCTTAAGTGCAGATGTGCACAGATCGTGGGGTCTGGAACTCACAGTTGCTGGGGGTTGAATTTATGAGTTATAGCACCTCCCTCATGAACCTACAGTAGTGTAGAGATAAATCCCTGTGTGCTGTGATAGGAGAGTGTAGGCATGACTTCCTTGCTGAGGTGCCATAATAACCAGTCATGAGATAGTACTGTACTAGGTTTTTTTCCTTAATTAAGTACCTGAGAAGCACCAGAACTTTTAAGGTACTTTTTGGCATATACTGCAGCAGGAAAACTAACTTTTTGCATCCAATAAAAATACAGTGTTGAAAAAAGAATTTTTGCAGATATTTAGGCATGTGAGGAACTTCTAGTGTAAATTATTGTGTGTCTTATTTCAGTGTACGGACTGTTTATATTTCTCCCACTTCCCTAATTTTGTTATATTTGTACAGTATTTTGTCGTACCTTGTGGTACTAGGTGTCAGTGACCATCATCCACATACTTGATGTAGTGCTGCCTACTTCTTCATTAACTTATAACATTCTTTTTCTGTGTCTGTCCTCCTCTCTTCCTATTTTTCCCATCCATCTTGTCACATTTTATTACTGGTATTCTTCTTTCCACCTCTTGTAGCTTGACACTGAGTGACCAGCTGATTAGTTTGCTGTAACCCAGGAAATAATTTGCAACATTGAGTGGTGACCATATAACCAAATAACAGGATGATGTGGAGCCTGCTATGGTTCCTCTGTTAACTGGATAAGGAGACACGATTGCGGTGTCCATCCAGGGACCAATCCTTCACGCATTTTTCCATGCTCCCCTGTGGTGAGATGCAGTCTGCTGCAAAGGAACATCAGTTCACTGCATGGGGCAGCCCTGCAGGTGCAGTTGCTTGCATGCAGTTGATGGGTCTGCTTGGCCAGACAGACTAGGGTTACACAACAACTACAACAATCTCAGCCTCATACTATCAATAAGTGGGAGTAAGGGTTAGGATGATGATGGTCACGGTGGTGGTGATGTATACCACTTCCACACCTTTTCTTTCCTTGTTTCTGGATCCTTCCTCACTTACCTACTTGTGTATAAGTAGAAACAAGGGCTAGGATGATGGTAGTGATGATGATGAGGCCATGATGGTGATGATAAAGATGCTGATTATGGAGATAATGATGAGAGTGATGATGATGATGATAAGTGATGAAATGATGGTGAGGGTGTTAATTGATGACATGATGATTAAGATGATGATGATAATGGTGATAATGATTTGTTTCCACAGCACCAAACCCTAACGTTGATGTGCCACCATCTCTTCGGTTGATGGTGGTGAAGAGTGAAAGTGATGAGGTCCGAGTGGGCAGCCTTCACCTGATGACCGTGGCTGGAGGCACCATAGGACGTGACACAGAAAACCTTGTCCAGCTTTCAGATGAAAACATCAGCACGGTACAATAAGTGTTTGTATTCAGAATGTTCAGAATGAGAGATTAACTATACAGGTAGGTCCTGTTATACGACCATTCGATATACGAGAAACTGATGATACGACCCGAGTAAGTTAGGGACTATTTTCAACATATGATCTTGAAAAGCCAATGATACGACATTCAATCTGGGGCGAGGTCGGAGAATTCTAACTCAGTCATCCCAGCAAATGCAGTCACCGCCGTTTTCTCTCAAACCTCGGAGAGAAATAGTGGGACTGCTCAACTGGCGACAGCCAGCTTCCTGCCTCCAGCACAACGTTACCACCTATAGGTGAGTGTTATGCATGTTTTATATGTTTAATTAATGTGCAGTCATGTTATTTGCATATTATTTGCTCTTTCAGGTTGCTTTCTCTACAGTTCGGTAATATAGATATGTTTGTTGCATTTGGTACCATATATTTTAGCTTGAAAACTTACTTTTGATGGGGTCCTTGAACCCAACCAATATATTACCATTAGTTACGTGTTTTGTTATGCGAGAATTCATTATACGACTATGCCAAATGGAACATAACTGCTCGTATCATCGGGACCTTCCTGTTCTGTATTCTTTTCAGTTTAACTTGGCCTTTATTTGCCATTCCTTCATTTTGAATTTTTATATGTAACAGGTGTTTAATTATAGGACTTTCCTAATCACAAAGAAGTGTTAACCTCTAAAGCACGAGTGACGGACAGTGTCGTCCAAAGACAAGTGTTCAGGGTGCCTCAGTTGATGGACAACCATTTTGTGTTTCCTGTCAATATTCGAAGTCATTCCCATTTTATGTGGTGCCCAGTGCATAATAGGCATATAGGAGGTAGGTGAATGGTGATTCCAGTTTTCGCTGGGAAATGCGAGGGGTAGTAATGATGAGTTTCGATTCCACTTTGTCTGATTCGCTTGCCACCGTCACTGGCATTCCGACCCCTGCCACCTCCATCCTTGCCAAGTCTCCCACTCATGCAATGAAGGGGTTGTGTGAAAGTGCAGTTGGGAAGGAACTAGAAGTAACGGTGTTGTCATTTTCGAGTGGGGAGACAAAGCCTGAGGACAGAATTTACCACGTGGGGTGATGTACAGTACCTTGGCTTCCCTCATGTGCCTCCTCTCATAGCTCCGTGCAGCCACCTGAGAGTGATCTTGATGACCCTTCAGAGTCCAAGGACTTCCTCTATCCTTCTAAAGCCTTGGGAGGGTCCTCTGAGATGTCGGACTCTTAGGGCAAGGGTCTGACGATCAGAAGTCATGTTTTACATAAACACTGAGTAACGGCCCCTGAACCTCCTCTGGGGCGCCTTTGCGTTGCTCATGTGTCACCACTGTCTCATCACCATCCACATCACCACAGCTTTATACTTTGAAGGTGTGTGGGAAAGTGTATTGTATATGTGTAAATTTGTACATGAAAATAGAAATAAGTAAGTGGGTTAGAAAAAAGTAAGATCTGACATTCATTTAGTGAAGTAAGATTGTAAAACAAAAGTGCAGTATACGTAAGATAAGGAAAACTACGGTATTGAAAATAAGCACTGTACAGTATTATGACCAAAACTAAACCTGTATATTGCTTTTGCATGATCCTGTATAGAAAACAGGTGTTGGGGTGAGAGTAAAAGTGATCTTTCAGGGCAAATGCTATACAGTGATTTTGTATTTTGGTGTATAAACTCTGATGTAAGAAATGAGCTTGAGTGAAAATGAAAGTGACTTTGCAGTATATCAAAAAATAAGTGTAGTGACAAAAAATAATTTAGTGAACTTCTTGTAGTGAAGTAAGGACTTAACCAAATGAGTGTCTGTTATACGTAAGGTGCTGGAAGATAAGGAAAACTTTGAGTATAACAAATGAGTACGGGTGAGATGAAAGGTGAAAATAACCTTTCATGGCACTGGTATAAAAAATGTGCCTGAGTGAACGTGAAAGAGATCTTTTGCAGCAAGTACTGTGTATCAGTGTATAAACCTTAGTCTCCCCACACACCTTCTGGTGGAGTGTCTCCCTAGAACAGCTGTATGGATTGGGCAAATAAAATGAGGAAGCTGCACATAAAGGATGTGATGATAAATTCATCCAGCAGTGGCAAGGGCAGGTGGAGAGGTGTGGGAAGGTCTAGTGGGACAAAGGGAAGTGAGAGCGGGGCAGCCTCAACTGACCCGGGCTGCCACAACCTGCGCGGCCTCCCACCCAAGCCAACAGCTACTGTATTCATGTGGATGCTGCCTCACTTCAACCTCAAAAGTTACCTATCCTCCTCACCTCCTTGTTCCACAACTCTTTCACCTAGAGACCTGGGGATACTTGCAGTGGAGAGACAAAGCATTGTTGAGTACAGTTATCTCCCAGTTATCTGTCGTCACAATATCTAGCCTATCACAATATCCGGCGCTCTTTGCTTGGCTCTATTAAAACAATATCTGGCGACATTAGACAGTATCTAACTCAGAAACGGGAAGTAGTCGGCAGTAATATGCATTTTTTGGTGGTGACGTGTATCATCTGGCTCAGACATGGGACCCAGTTGGCATGTGGGCACACCCTGCAACACAGCAGCCAATCACAGTACGTTGCAGGAGGAGCCCATCCGATATGCCAAGCCTACCATTGCCCTCTCATTCTCTCCCATGGATGTTGTGTAATGAGGACATATCTGTTCATTGTGCTTTTGTGACCCACATGGTGGTTATTCCCCAGTGCTGTGACTTAGCCTGTGGCCCCCCATGCCTCACTCATTGCTGTAGTGCTGAGGTGGTAAATCTGGAGTAATCTTTGTGGGAGCCATTTGCCACTAGACTACATGGGATTTAGTGCACTGTACTGCATAGTGTACTACTCTACCCTCCATCTGTGCCAACACTAGGTGAGTACAGTATGAATATGATTATATATCATGTACTGTAGTGGTGGTAGATGGGGACGCTTACCATCCACTCATTCGATGTAGTGCTGCTTTGGGTGTCCACCCTTTCCTCTCATCCTTCCTTCTTCTTCTGTCGTTCTTTCTTTCATTCTTTCCACTTCCTTCTGCCTATGGGTGATTTTCCGCTCCCTTATCTGTCTTTATTTCCTTCGTTCTTTCCCCTTCCTTCTGCTTATGGGTGACTGTACACTGAGTGACAAGCCAAATGGTTTCCGGTACACCAGGAAACCATTTACTATGCTAGGCGATAACCATATAACCAAATTATGGTGGCTGGTGGTTTAGTGGGTAATTAAGGCGCTTCAGTTAGATTGAGTCCGTGTAGGTTTATATCCAAACGATTGTTGGGGTTTATTGCTTACCTAATGCCACTCAAGGGTGGGTGATGCTGGTCACTATCCTTTTAAATGTCAGGACCAACTTGCCTAGCCCTGGGTGCCTTCACTCCTCATGGGGCAACATAGGATTGTGTGTGTGTGTGTGTGTGTGTGTGTGTGTGTGTGTGTGTGTGTGTGTGTGTGTCCGACTGTGATCATAGGCGTCACAGCCTGCTCCCATGGCCCAGTAGTACTCCTACATACCATACACCTCTTTGATGGATGAATGGATGGATGGGTGTACTGTATTAGTGTACAATACCATATGTACTGTATCAATACTTTATTGTATTTTATGCATGATTTTAATCATTTACTCTTGGTTAATATTGTGGGAAAGTTTTTAAGATAGAGAGTTGAGACAGATAGCTTTGGGTGGTGACATATTATCCAGCTCTGTGTTGAATGGATAGCCAATTGGGGATACCGATGCAATATCCTGCATTTTTGCAATATCTGGGGGGGGGGGGCTGAATTGCATCGAGTAATTGAGAGGTTACTATATTCTGATCTTTCATTGAATGTTGTAGGTGGTGTAATTACTGAGATGTGATGGTTTAAATACAAGCAGTTTTGGAGAAAATGCCTGCATACAGGGAGTGCAAAGTATGATAGATGCCTGAGTTTTGGGGGTTAAGAAAAGGAAGTATAGCCATTGTGCTCATATTCTGTTACTGAGCTTTGAGAAATCAGCAGCAAAATAAATTATCTAGATATCAGTAGCAAAATAAACACTCCACTGAGCTAAGGTGGATGAACCATGAGAGAGTGTATGTGACTGAGATGTGTGGGGGAGAGGGAGACTGCATATGAGATGATAGATGGGATTGAGAAATATATAAATGAAAATGATGTGAGTTGGAGAAGGGGGCAGTCTGATTGCAGAGGATAAGGTGACATAAAGGCAATTTGTTTTTGGTTACTTTCTCTAGGCTTAAGGCTTGTGACAGAAGATAAATATGGAACATGTATTGGCTGATTTTACACATTCAAGTTGAGATAACCCTGATTCAGCACACAAAATCTTTTCTGTTATCACTACCCAATTTCATATAACTCAGGAAACCATTTACAGTGTTGGGTGGTAACCATATAACCAAATAATAGGGTGATGTGGAGCCTACTGTGATGTTCCTGTTAACTGCATGGATTGCAAATGAGGCATCCATCTAGAAACCAAACCTCCGCACTCTTTTTCACGTGTTGCTGTGGTGAGGCATTGTCTGCCGCAAGGGAACATCGATTCAGTTGCCTGCAGGGGCAGTTGCTGGCCGGCAGTTGATGGGTCTTCTCATCCAGACAAACTGGGGGGTACTCTCATGCTGCTGGTGCTGATGTTGCTGCCCAATGTAACAACTAAAACATGAGCAGAAATGCATTAAATTGCAATATGAGTGCATTAATCTCTGTCATCACATGTGGACTTGCTCAGCCCACCAAAAGAAAACATTTTTGGTCAAGCAGCACTGATACTGTTTAATCCCGTCACTCATTTTGCACTCACACCAACCTACACACACACACACACACACACACACACACACACACACTGTCAGCCAGAGTGAACGGACGTGTTCAACTGCTCTCAACCACCGCTGCAAACCTTAAGTAGTTTTCAGGAATTACGTTTGTCCTGTCTCCTATGGTATTGTTTTAAGCTTAAAATATTGTAAGTTAATATAGATTACCAAAAATGTAAAGATTTATTGGCAAGAATATACTTGAATGTTTTAAGTATTTTTCGGTAACAGCTGTTTTTGGTACTGTAACCGACATCAAACATTGCCGAAAATGTAAACACTGAGAGAATCGAATTTCCAGGATTTGATAGAAATACTAATGTCGGAGTTAGAGAAAGAACAGAGAAATTAGTTGGAGAAGAACAGGGAGGCTTTAGGAAGGGAAGAGGTTGTGTAGATCAGATATTCATTCTTAGATCTTTAGTGGAAAAGTTTCTAGAGAAGGGAAAGAAGTTGTATGCGGCGTTCATGGATTTGGAGAAAGCATATGACAGGGTGGATAGACAAGGATTATGGAAAGTGTTAAGAATATATAGAGTAGATGGGAAGTTTTTGAATGCTGTGAAGAGTATGTACGATGGTGCGAAGGCTGCAGTGTGTGTGGATGGTGAACTAAGTGAATTTTTCTCTTTGAAAGTTGGGTTGAAACAGGGATGTGTCATGTCTCCATGGTTGTTCAATCTGTACATGGATGGGGTAATAAAAGAGGAACAAGGTAGGGTAGTGGATGTTGGAGTGGCCCTGGTGAGAGAGGATAGTGTTTGGAAACTCCCTGTACTGTTGTTTGCAGATGATACTGTGTTGTTGAGTGAAGACGAAGGGGAGCTGCAAGGCTTGGTGGATGAGTTTGGGAGAGTGTGTAAGAAACGGAATCTAAAGGTGAATGTAGGGAAGAGTAAAGTGATGGTCTTTGAGAGAGGTGAAGTCAGTGAATGTACAGCGAGGTTGGATGGTGAGGAATTGGAAAATGTGAGTACGTTTAAGTACTTGGGTAGTGTGATGAGTAAGGATGGAGGTTTGGAGGGTGAAGTGCTTGAAAGGGTACAGCAGGGAAGAAAGGTTGCTGGTTCTTTGAAAGCAGTGATAAGAAACAGGGAAGTGAGCATGGAAGTGAAAAAGTTACTACATGACAGTATTGTGATACCAACTTTAACGTATGGAAGTGAAGCTTGGACGTTGTTGGAAGGACACAAGTCAAGAGTGAGAGCAGTGGAAATGAGTTATTTAAGAGGAGCCTGTGGAGTCACATGGAGAGACAGGCTGACGAATGAGAATATAAAGGAGCGTTGTGGTGTTGATGTGGCTGTGATAGGAAGCGTTATGAGGAACACACTGAGGTGGTTTGGCCATGTGGAGAGGATGGAGGGTGAAAGACTGACGAAGAGAGTGTATGTGAGTGAGGTGGAGGGGGGAAGAGAGAGGGGGAGGCCGAGGATGAGATGGAGAGATGGGGTGGAGAGGTATATGAGAAAGGGGGGTGTGAGTTGGGAGCAGGGCAGTGAAATGGCGGGGGACAGGGCGACTTGGAGGCGATTTGTTTGTGGCCACCCCAAACGGGATTGAGGCGTCTGGCAATAGATAGATAGATAGACTGATGTCATGGATCTGGTTAAAACATTAATTATGAGGATTAGGGAACTTCAAAAGAAAGTGGAGAATCTAGTGTTAAAGGACATGTCTGAGAATACGGAGATTACTATACAGAGTCTGATCCAGTCCAATGACACGGCGAATGAGGAGATCAGAAATTTGAAGCATGAAAATATCAAATTGAGGAGAAAACTAGAAGAGAGTACTAATAAAACGGAGAAGGTGAGTAGTGTATTAGAAGTGCATAAGGCAAAGTGGGCACACGTAGAAGAACAGAAAAAAGCGGTCAGCTTAAGAGAAATCATCCAGGAAGAAAGGGAAATGAACAAAAAAATAAATGGAAGAAAATGTAGTGAAAATACTGAAGAAAAAAGAGAAAATAATGAGAGAAACTGTAGAAAGGAACAGATGCGTGGTAATATTTGGAAACAGGGAAGAGGAAGAAAATGTTAGATCTGTGAGACTCGAGAGAGACACGAACCTTGTGAGAGGAATATTAGGCAAGATTGACCCCGAAGGAGACAAGTGGGTAAAAGAAATTGAGAAAGTAAGGAGGATAGGGCCTTATAAGAAAGGGGAAACAAGACCAATGAGAGTCAAGTTTACATCAGAAAGTGTAGTAAATGATATTCTTAAAGTGACCTGGAAATTAAGCAAAGAGGCAGGGATGGAAAATATTATAATAAGAAAAGATTTGAATGAAGAAGAAAGGGAAGTTTTAAAATAATTGAAAGAACAAGTAAAAGAAAAAAATTATAAGAGGACAGAGGAAGAATGTAATACTTTTTTTTGGAGAGTGATGGATATGAAAGTAAGGAGGTGGTATGTAAGGAAATAGAAGCGAGGGAGACTAAGGGAGATAGCTATGAAAGATCAGAAATTGAGGAAGTGGTACCGATGGAGAGAAGGAGAGAAGAGGGTATAAAAAACATCAAAAATAATTTGAAAGTGATATACACTTATGTCGATGGTTTAATATCGGCAAAGCTTGAAATCAACGATTACTTGAGAAAACATGAACCTGATATCATGTGCTTTGTAGAGACCAAATTAAGAGAAGATATTGATGTTCATTTGGGAGATGGTAAATACAAACTGTGGAGAAGAGACAGAAAAGAAATAATGGGAGGAGGAGTGATGATAGCAGTGAAGCACAACATAAATGATACTGTGGAAATGGGAGAAGGCAGGGATGAAGTGATATATATGAAATTAGAAACTGGAGAGAATGTCGAGAGATATGGTGGTAGTGTATGTTCCCCCTAAGACAAGAGCATGGAACAGTGAGGAATACCAGATGTTGTCAGATATGGCTAGTTATTTACAAAAAATAATTGAGAAAACCAACAATATAATTTTGGTGGGTGACTTTAACTGGAAGGAGGTAAAGAAAGTAAGGCAGTGTGAAAGGGGAAATAGTAGGGGAGTGAAAGATAGCAATAATAGATTGTTGGTGGAGAAGAGAGAGAAATTGAGGAGATGGAAGGAGCACTTTGAGGATTTGTTGAATGTAGAGAGTGAGAGCAGTGTGAGTATAAGTGGTTGGGGAATGGCTGGGAGAAGAAGAGATGAGAGGAGGGAGGAAGAGATCAGTAGGGTGGAAGTAGTGCAAGCGATGAAGAAGATTAAGTTGGGAAAGGCCCCAGGAATTGATGGAGTGTGTGGTGAAATGCTTAGGTATGGGGATGAGATTGTTGTGGAGTGGATATTGAAGTTGTGTAGATTGGCTTGGGAAGAGGGAAGGGTTCCAGAGGACTGGAAATCAGGTATAATTGTTCCTTTATACAAAGAAAAAGGGGAGAGAGAAGTATGTGGTAACCATAGGGGTATTTGCCTTCTTAGTGTGACTGGTAAAATATATGGTAGAATACTCATTGATAGGGTTAGGCATATGACAGAGGAGCTAGTTGGAGAAGAACAAGGGGGATTTAGGAAGGGAAAAGGGTGTGTAGATCAGATATTTGTTCTAAGATGTTTAGTGGAGAAGTATCTAGAGAAGGGAAGGAAAGTGTATGCTGCCTTCATGGACTTGGAGAAAACCTATGACAGAATAGATAGGCAAGGTATGTGGAAGGTATTAAGAATATATGGAGTGGAGGGGAAATTGTTGAGTGCTGTGAAGAGTATGTACGAGGGAGCTAGGGCTGCAGTGTGAGTGGATGGTGAGCTGAGTGAGTTCTTTGATCTCAATGTGGGACTGAAACAGGGTTGTGTGATGTCTCCATGGCTGTTTAATATATACATGGATGGGGTTGTATTTCTTCGTTCTTTGGTTCCTTTTCATTTATTTCATGCTTTATGTCCATTATTGGTGTGAATATGGTCTTAAATATGTTTAAATAGGTGCTATGCATGTCTGGTAGGGAGTTATTTAGGTGGCTTTCAAAGTTAGGCTGGGTTAGGGTCCTTAAGTACCAGTCCAGGACCCAGGGGCCCACTTTCCGGACGGGACCACTTTCCGGACATGCCTTTGGCTCGATTATATCGGATAGTGGAGGGATTACTGTACAAAAATTTGACCGGCTTTCGGATAATTAGATGAGTATGAACCTCTTTGGTGATAAAATCTATAACACTTACAGTTAAAAAGTGCCAATTTGGTGTTGATTCGTTAAATGACCTCCAATTTGGTATTTCGTCACACTCCCCTGAAGGTACTTTACAGTCAAGTTCAGAGTCACTGAAACTGTTCTTTTCAGGAAACTAATAATGAAGATGTCATTTATTAAATATTCATGAGCATAATACCATTATAAATTCATACAACTGATATCAATCTGTCTATCTATTGCCAGATGCCTCAATCCCGTTCGGGGTGGCCACAAACAAATCGCCTCCACGTCACCCTGTCCCTCGCCATTCCACTGCCCTACTCCCAACTCACACCCCCCTTTCTCATATACCTCTCCACCCCATCCCTCCATCTCATCCTCAGCCTCCCCCTCCCTCTCCCCCCCTCCACCTCACTCACATACACTCTCTTCGTCAGTCTTTCACCGTCCATCCTCTCCACATGGCCAGACCACCTCAGTGTGTTCCTCCTAACGCTTCTTATTACATCCACACCACAACGCTCCTTTATATCCTCATTTGTCAGCCTGTCTCTCCATGTGACTCCACAGGCTCCTCTTAAATAACTCATTTCCACTGCTCTCACTCTTGACTTGTGTCCTTCCAACAATGTCCAAGCTTCACTTCCATTTTTTTAGAGTTGGTATCACAATACTGTCATGTAGTAACTTTTTCACTTCCATGCTCACTTCCCTATTTCTTATCACTGCTTTCAAGGAACCCGCAACCTTTCTTCCCTGCTGTACCCTTTCAAGCACTTCACCCTCCAAACCTCCATCCTTACTCATCACGCTACCTAGGTACTTAAATGTACTCACATTTTCCAATTCCTCACCATCCAACCTCGCTGTACGTCCACTGACTTCGCCTCTCTCAAAGACCATCACTTTACTCTTCCCTACATTCACCTTTGGATTCCGTTTCTTACACATTCTCCCAAACTCATCCACCAAGCCTTGCAGCTCCCCTCCGTCTTCACTCAACAACACAGTATCATCTGCAAACAACAGTACAGGGAGTTTCCAAACACTACCCTCTCTCACCAGGGCCACTCCAACATCCACTACCCTACCTTGTATCTCTTTTATTACCCCATCCATGTACAGATTGAACAACCATGGAGACATGACACATCCCTGTTTCAACCCAACCTTCAGCGAGAAATGTTCACTCAGTTCGCTATTCACACGCACTGCAGCCTTAGCACCTTCATACATAATTCTTCACAGCATTCAACAACTTCCCATCTACTCCATATATTCTTAATACTTTCCACAATCCTTGTCTATCCACCCTGCCATATGCATTCTCCAAATCCATGAAGGCCGCACACAACTTCTTTCCCTTCTCTAGAAACTTTTCCACTAAGATCTAAGAGTGATTATCTGATCTACACAACCTCTTCCCTTCCTAAAGCTTCCCTGTTCTTCTCCAACTAATTTCTCTGTTCTTTCTCTAACTCTGTCAGTAAGTTTCCTACCATACACTTTTCCTGTTATACTAAGAAAACAGATGCCCCTATGATTAGCACACACTTCTTTTTCCCCTTTTCCTTTGTACGAGGGAATAATTATACCTGACTTCCAATCCTCCGGGACTCTACGTTCCTCCCAAGCCAATCTGCACATCTTCCACATCCATTCTACTACCATCTCTCCCCCATGCTTCAGCATTTCACCACACACTTCATCAATTCCTGGGGCTTTCCCCAATTTAACTTTCTTCATTGCTTCCACAACTTCTGTCCTACTGATTTCTTCCTGTCTTCTCACCTCCCTCCTTCTCCCAGCCATTCCCCAGCCACTTATACTCGCATTACTTCCATCCCCTATGTTCTACAATTCCTTAAGTGTTCTCTCCATCTGCTCACTTTTTCTCCCTCCTCCACTAGTAATCTACCATTTTTATCTTTCACTCCCCTGCTAACTTCACTTCCACCTTGCCTTATTCTCCTCACCTCTTTCCAGAACATTTTCTTACAGTCCTTCCACTTTACACACAAATTGCTTCCAAATTCCTTATCCACTCTCTTCTTATTCTCTCTTACTAATCTTTTCACCTCTCTCTTTCTTTCTACATATAACTCTCTCTTCCACCTCTCAACTTCTTCCACGCCCCTGTTTCTCAACCATTCATTGTATGCTTTCTTCTTTTGTGCCACAGCCTGTCTCACCTCTTCATTCCACCACGCAGTTCCTTGCACTCCCCTCCGTCTTCTCTTCATCCCACACACCACATCACATGCTGCACATATTTCTTTTGTGAATATCCTGCACACAGCTTCCACATCCCCCATCTGCTCGAATTCATATTTGCCCAATCATTCCTCTACTTCTCCCTTATATTCTGCCTTTTTCTCATCCTCTTGTAACCTTTCCACTTGCCTTGCAAATACTCCTTCCCGCCCTTCCCTTCTTCTATTTCTCCATCTTATTTGGATCTTGATTCTAGCCACCAAGTAGTGGTCAGAAAGTCCACTCCCCCAACCTCTATAAGCTCTTGGATCCATTACACATCTTCGCATCCTTTCATCCACACACACATAATCAGTCATTGCCTTCCTTTCATTCAGTTCACCACCCACCCTTCTCATCACTCGCCATGTATACCTGTGGATCATTTTAAGCCTGAAGAGGGTATTGGCTATCACCAACCCCCTCCCAGCACAAATGTCCACTAACGCACTGCCATTCTCATCTATCTCAGCAGGCACACCCCACTCACCAACTATTCCATCCACCTTCACATTCCCTACTTTACCATTCATATCACCGATCAAACGCTCTCTCATTCCTTCCAAACTTTTACATGCACACTTCCACATTTGTCCAGAACTCTTCTCTCACTCTGCTTGCATGATCTTGCGTTGGCACATACACGCACACAATCGCCCACATTTGTGTTCCAACGTTCAGTCTTACCCAGTCAATCCTTGACCCAACTGATCCATATTCTCTTATGCTCTTCTTCCATCTTTTACTTACAACTATACACACTCCTTTCTTTGCCCTCTCATTCTCACCTACTCCTGCACAAGTACCCCATCCATACTCCCATTCTCTCACTTTCCACCTCATGAGGTACAAGCACCGCTCGGGAATAGTGTATACTTTTGGTCGATTTCACCACAATTTACTTACCTAACAGGTACCATCCATTTACACCATGAAAAGTATTCCTTCACAACATACCTGAAGGAGGTAGTTTGGATCTACGGTGGCCATGTAGGTACAACTATTATCTCTGTTACTGGTAAAGTATTGTGTGATGGATTGGAGTGTCGTCTGCAGTATGAATTCTGACGTCATCGCCAACATGGCGGCTGCTTCCTTCCAACCGCAAAGAATTAAAGTTATCACATCTTGTTTAGTGCAAATGATAAATTACGTTAAAAAATACATATACTGTAAGTTTTTAAGTACATGGCAGAGTGCACTGGCCATGTTTACCCAGAACCGGCAACACGTCTGTTACCTGTACCACCATTATTATTGTTGTTTTTATTATTGTTATTATTAAGAGCTCCACATTTTGTGGAGTTCTTATTGATATTGTAGAAATTACACTTTTTTTTTGGGGGGGGGGGGATTTGGCTGGCATTCCAAGACCGTTTGAGATAGAGACTTGAAATTTTCAGGAGTGACATATGGTTGCAGCTTCTTTTGGCAAAAAATTTTGTTGCCAACACTAGTGCCTTATATATATGTTATTTTTTCAAAATTTTGCTCCTGCGCAGCAAAAACTTCCAAAATAGTTGCTTTGCAAATGTCTGACTATGCAGTTGTTAACATATACTAGTGCACCTGGGTATTGATATTGAGATCCAACAAATACTTTTTGAGATATTGAGGAAAATCGAAATGACCACCTCATTCCAAAAGTGCTAAATTGAAAAGTATTTGGCTGATGTTGACCAAACTTGGTGGAAATGTAGTGGGTCATGAGTGAACATGAATTGCATAGTATGAATGACCTCGGCCTTCATCTTAAGGTCACATGTCAAAGTCCATAATAAATTTGGAGTCATACCAAAAGTCCATTAATATTAGGTCTACAGTGATAAAAGTATTTTCATGTAGATCAGATATTCATTCTCAGATCTTTAGTGGAAAAGTTTCTAGAGAAGGGAAAGAAGTTGTATGCGGCTTTCATGGATTTGGAGAAAGCATATGACAGGGTGGATAGACTAGGATTGTGGAAAGTGTTAAGAATATATGGAGTAGATGGGAAGTTGCTGAATGCTGTGAAGAGTTTGTACGATGGTGCGAAGGCTGCAGTGCGTGTGGATGGTGAACTAAGTGAATTTTTCTCTTTGAAAGTTGGGTTGAAACAGGGATGTATTTACCTATTTGTATTTACCTATTTGTAGTATACGGGAATTGAGCAATGCTCGTGTTGTCCTGTCTCCATATCCACATTTATCAAGTCTACCTTTACACACATGAATGTTTTTCTCATGCACCACCTCTTTGTCTAAGTCGTTCCAAATATTTAAGAATATACCTAATTGTGATATACACGGAATGTACTATGCTCGTGGGTTTCCGTCGCTGTTTCTCAATAAGTCGAATTTAACTTTAAACTCGTTTAAGTTTTTAGACTGGACGATCTCTTTGTCCAGGCTATTCCATAAGTCTATACTTCTGTAAGGAAAGGTATATTTCTTGATATCCTTCAAGCAGCTTGACTTTTTCAATTTCATTCCATGTCCTCTTGTTGCTCTCTTATCCCATACAAACAGATCTTCTTTGTCAATTTTATCTACTCCCACCATGGTCCTGAACACCGCAATCATGTCTCCCCTCTTTCTCCTTTCCTCTAACGAAGGCAAATCCAGTTTTTCCAGCCTCTCTCTGTATGACAGGTCTGTCAGACTGGGGACCATCTTGGTTGCTGTTCTTTGTATTCTCTCAATCTTGTTTATATCTTTCTTTTTGTGTGGGGACCACACTACCGCTGCATATTCTAACCTGGGACGGATCATGGCCACTATCAATTTTTTCATCATTTCCTCATCCATATAATGAAATGCTACTCTTATGTTAGTCAAGAGCTTATAAGTCTCTCCAACTATCTTGTTAATGTGCTTTTCTGGTGACAAACTATCTTGGACCAGCACTCCCAAATCTTTCTCTTCTCTCCTTTTTGTGATTAATTCATTACCCAAAAAATAATTCAGTGATGGTCTCCTGGTACTTTTACCCATTTCCAATATTTTACATTTCTTTACATTAAATTTCATTTCCCACGTCCGGCTCCAATTGTGTATCCTATCCAAATCCTCCTGCAGTATTTTACAATCCTCCTCAAGGTCTATCTTCCTCAAGATCTTTACATCATCAGCAAACAGACTCGCATAACTGTTCACTCCATCTACCATATCATTTACGTAAATCAGGAACATTACTGGCGCCAACACTGAGCCTTGAGGGACTCCACTTGTTACTTCCCTCCATCCAGACATCTTTTCCTTTATTACTGTCCTCATTTGTCTGTCTCTCAAAAAGTCTCTCATCCATTCTCTCATCCATTCCAGAAGTTTCCCCTTTAGTCCTCCTATATATTCTAGTTTCCACATTAGTCTCTTATGAGGTACCTTGTCAAAGGCCTTCTCTAAGTCTAAGTACACACAATCCACCCAACCATCTCTCTCCTGTACCACATCAATCGCTCTTGAGTAAAAGCTCAACAAGTTTGAAACACATGACCTTCCACTTCTGAATCCAAACTGACATTCAGCCAAAATATTCATCTCTTCCAGATATTTTATCCATCTGTCTTTCAGGATTCTCTCACACAATTTTGCGACCATGCTGGTTAGAGACACTGGTCTATAATTCAGGGGTTCTTCCCTGTTTCCTCCCTTGTAAATTGGTACCACATTTGCCCTCTTCCATTCTTTTGGCACTTTCCCCTCTTCCAGTGAGCATACAATTAAGCTGTGAATTTTATTTGCCATTTGTTCTCTGCATTCCTTCAGTACCCAATTAGAAATTCCATCAGGTCCTGGGGCTTTCCTTACATCTTGAGTTTCCAGTAATTTATACACTTCCTGCACCTCCACTTTTATATCTTTCATCACCGGAACATTTCTAATCACTCCCTCCCCTTCCACAAGCTCCTTTTCTTTAGTGAAAACTGACTGGAAACGTTTGTTCATTATTTCTGCTTGCATTGCCACATCCTTAAAGACCTCTCCATCTACTTTCAGCTTGGTGATTCCTTCCTTTTGTTTCAGTTTGCCATTAACAAATCTATAAAACAGTTTGGGTTCATCCTTGCATTTGTCAGTTATACCTTTTTCAAAATTCCTTTCTTCTTCCCTACGTATTCTTGTGTATTCGTTTCTTGTTCTTTTATATTCTTCCTTTGTTCTGTCGTTACCTCTCTTTCTCCAATTGTTCCACGCCTTATCTCTCTTTTTTTTGGCTATCATACACCTTCTATTAAACCACTCCTTTTTCCTGTTTTCTTTCCCTCTTACTCTTGGTACAAATTTTTCCACTCCCAAATTATAGAGGTCTAGAAAGATATCCCACTTCCTCTGTATCTCTCTTGTTTCTCTGAATTTTCTCCAATCCGCATTTTCAAAAAAGTTTCTCAATCCTGTAAAATTTTCTTTGCCAAAGTTGTATCTTCCCTGTCTATGAAGCTCGTCTCTTGGCTCGACGTTTCCTATTAACATCTGGAACTCAATGACCAGGTGATCACTTTTTCCCAAAGGACAGAGATATTCCAATGATTCTATTACATCGGGTTCTTTGGTGAACAGTAAATCTAACCTTGCTGGTGTGTCCTCACCTCGAAACCGTGTCTCTTCTTTGACCCACTGCGTCATCACATTATTCATTATTATATTTAATAACATAGTACCCCACGAATCCTCGCCACCTCCCGAGTACCATTCCTCCCAGTTCACCTCTTTACAATTAAAGTCACCCACCAAAATTATATTATTGCTTTTCTCAATTATTTTTTGCAAGTAGCTAGCCATATCTGACAACATCTCATGGTATTCGTCATCCTTCCATGCTCTCGTCTTTGGGGGAACATAAACTACCGCCATATCTCTCTTAACATTCTCTCCAGTTTCTAATTCCATATATATCACTTCAGCCCTGCCTTCTCCCATTTCCACAGTATCTACATTTATGTTGTTCTTCACTGCTATCATCACTCCTCCTCCCTTTTTTTCTTTTCTGTCTTTTCTCCACAGTTTGTATTTACCATCTCCCAAATGAACATCAATATCTTCTCTTAATTTGGTCTCTACAAAGCACATGACATCAGGTTCATGTTCTCTCAAGAAATCATTAATTTCGATCCTTGTCGATATGAAACCATCAACATTAGTATATATCACCTTCAAATTATTTTTGACATTATTAATACCCTCTTCTCTCCTACTCTCTGTCCGTACCACTTCCTCAACTTCTGATCTTTCACAACCATCCCCCTAGTTTCCTTCACTTCTATTTCCTTAAATACCATTTCCTTACTTTCATATCCAATACTCTCCAAAAAAAAGTATTACGTTCTTCCTCTGTCCTCTTATCATTTTTTTCCTTTACTTCTTCCTTTAATGATTTTAAAACTTCTCTTTCTTCTTCATTCAGATCTTTTCTTATTATAATATTTTCCATCCCCGCCTCTTTGCTTAATTTCCAGGTCACTTTAAGTATCTCATTTATTACACTTTCTGATGTAAACTTGACTCTCATTGGTCTTGTTTCCCCTTTCTTATAAGGCCCTATCCTCCTTACTTCCTCAATTTCTTTTACCCACTTGTCTCCTTCGGGGTCAATCTTGCCTAATATTCCTCTCACCATGTTCGTGTCTCTCTCGAGTCTTGCGAACCTAACCTTTTCTTCCTCTTCCCTGTTTCCAAATACTACCACACATCTGTTCCTTTCTACAGTTTCTCTCACTATTTTCTCTTTTTTCTTCAGTATTTTCACTACATTTTCTTCCTTTTCTTTCTTGTTCATTTCCCTTTCTTCCTGGATGATCTCTCTTAAGCTGACCACTTCTTTCTGTTCTTCTTCTACGTGTGCCCACTTTGCCTTGTGTTCTTCTAGTACATTACTCACCTTCTCCGTTTTATTAGTACTCTCTTCAAGTTTCCTCCTCAGTTCAACATTTTCCCTCTTCAAATTCTTAATCTCTTCATTGGCTGTTTCGTTGGACTATATTAGACTCTGTATGGTGGTTTCCGTATTTCCTGACACATCCTTTATCACTAGATTCTCTACTTTTTTTTCGAGTTCACTAATCCTCATAATTAATGTTTTCACCAGGTCCATGACATTAGTATTAGCATCAAATCCTTGAAATTCCATTCCCTCATTGTTTACATTTTCGGCCATCTTTAACGTACCGGTAAAGTACCTAAACAGCTGTTACCGAATAACCCACAAACATTCATGTATACTATTGCCAACAAATCTTTACATTTTTGGTAGTCTACCAACTTTCATTATTTTAAATTTAAAGAAAGACCCTAGGAGACAGGACAGACAAAATTCCTGAAACTACTCAAGGTTAGGAGCGATGCCTGGGACGACCTCTCTCGCTGGCTGTTCGTGTGTGTGTGTCATGTCTCCATGGTTGTTCAATCTGTACATGGATGAGGTAATAAAAGAGGTACAAGGTAGGGTAGTGGATGTTGGAGTGGCCCTGGTGAGAGACTCCCTGTACTGTTGTTTGCAGATGATACTGTGTTGTTGAGTGAAGACGAAGGGGAGCTGCAAGGCTTGGTGGATGAGTTTGGGAGAGTGTGTAAGAAACGGAATCTAAAGGTGAATGTAGGGAAGAGTAAAGTGATGGTCTTTGAGAGAGGTGAAGTCAGTGAATGTACAGCGAGGTTGGATGGTGAGGAATTGGAAAATGTGAGTACGTTTAAGTATTTGGGTAGTGTGATGAGTAAGGATGGAGGTTTGGAGGGTGAAGTGCTTGAAAGGGTACAGCAGGGAAGAAAGGTTGCTGGTTCTTTGAAAGCAGTGATAAGAAACGGGGAAGTGAGCATGGAAGTGAAAAAGTTACTACATGACAGTATTGTGATACCAACTCTAAAAAAATGGAAGTGAAGCTTGGACATTGTTGGAAGGACGCAAGTCAAGAGTGAGAGCCGTGGAAATGAGTTATTTAAGAGGAGCCTGTGGAGTCACATGGAAAGACAGGCTGACGAATGAGGATATAAAGGAGCATTGTGGTGTTGATGTGGATGTGATAGGAAGCGTTATGAGGAACACACTGAGGTGGTTTGGCCATGTGGAGAGGATGGAGGGTGAAAGACTGACGAAGGGAGTGTATGTGAGTGAGGTGGAGGGGGAAAGAGGGAGGGGGAGGCCGAGGATGAGATGGAGAGATGGGGTGGAGAGGTATATGAGAGAGGGGGGTGTGAGTTGGGAGCAGGGCAGTGAAATGGCGGGGGACAGGGCGACTTGGAGGCGATTTGTTTGTGGCCACCCCAAACGGGATTGAGGCGTCTGGCAATGGATGGATGGATGTGGAATGTAGAGCTCTGGATGTTGCTTCAGCAGTTTCAGAATTTTAGTTGTTATTATTATCATTATCATTATTGTTATTATTATTATTATTATTATTATTATCATTATTATTATTGTTATTATTATTATTATTATCATTGTTATTATTATTTGGGTCTTTTTTGTAGTGACGGTCATTGTGAAATGATGATACAAAAATACAGTAATCATTATATTATAAGTACTGTTATTATTGATGTGTTTTGTCTCCTATTGGCAGGTTCATGCAGAGATCACTTACAGCTCTGATGGGCCTGATGACCACCACTACTATGTGAGAGACATTGGCAGCACCACAGGGACGTATGTCAATGGATCACGCCTCAGTGAAGCACAACAGCCCAGCCAGCCAGTTGAGGTATTTTATAATGTATACAGTCTGTTACTCAAACGCAACTGCTCCAACTTTCAATTTACACATTATTATGCAGCAAAAAAAAAAGAACCCATGGCAGATAGCCTGCATATGTCATGTCCAAGGAAAATCGAAAAAGCCAAATCAAACATCCATTTCGAGATGCATGGGCATATTATGTCTGAAAGACTGGAGGTCACAGGCATTGGAAAATATTGGGGGAAAATAGTTCAAGAGTTGACCAGTTGCATAAATGAAAGACTGAGAGTGCTGATTAACTCATGTACTGTATTGTAAAGTTTGACAGAAAAAGGGTGAGAGTGTCATTCAAGATGGGAGTTATGTACCTGCAAGGAACAGCATGGTGGAATGAAAAGGTGAAACGAGTGTGACAGAGAAGAAAACATATAATGACTTGATGGGAAGTAGAGGAATGAATGATATGTAGAAACAGAACAGAGAGACACAAGGAGTGATTGATATGTTTGTGGCCTAAGGTACAATGATTTAATTTCATTGTAGACAGCACGGTCATTTTTCAACATAGTCTCCTTGCAGACATACTGTACACACTTAGTCCAGTGGTCATGGATCATATGGATCTCTTCTTTGT
Organism: Coenobita brevimanus; assembly: GCF_032717465.1. Taxonomy (NCBI): domain Eukaryota; kingdom Metazoa; phylum Arthropoda; class Malacostraca; order Decapoda; family Coenobitidae; genus Coenobita; species Coenobita brevimanus. Next base: position 5,075,979 of record NC_137061.1, on the reverse strand, counting down.
TGAAGTTAGTATTTTGGGCCTGCAAGAAGTGATCTACAACATCAATAACACCATTATCAGTGGCAAAATGGCGACCACTGACCCCCTTTTTCATCTTGGGGAACAGGTAGTAGTCTGAGGGCACCAAATCAGGTAAATACGGCAGGCATTCGACAGGAATGGCATCCACGGACTTGTGAGCCGTGGTGTTGTCCAGGTGGAAGAACACCCGTCTTATCAGCTTCCTGTGCTGATTGTTCTTAATTCCCTCATAGCTGCCTCAAGAGACCAGCATAGTAGATCCCAGTAACAGTGTGACCCATTTCCAGATAATCGACAAGCATCACTCCTCCTGCATCCCAAAAAAGGAGGCCATCATCTTCCCTGCAGACATCAACAACCTAGCCTTCTTGGGAGTCGGAGATGTTGCATGTTTCCACTGTTTTGACTGTTCTTTCATCTCTGGTTGGAAGTGGTGCACCCAAGTCTCATCCATGGTCATGAATTGCAGGAGAAATTTCTCGGGATCTGCACAAAAAATAGCAAGATTGTCCTTTGACATGTTGTGCTGACTCCGCTTGCTATCAGGTCCAAGGAGCTTCGGGACCCAGCGAACCGAAATCTTGGTCATTTAGAGGTCATTATGGATAACTGCATGAGCGCATTGCGAGGAGATGCCCAACGCTGTGGCAATGTAAAGCTCTGTTATTCATCATTCGCCAACACCATGTCATGAATTTTGTCAGTGGTTTCCTGTGTAGTGACAGTGACAGGTCTTCCTGGACGAGGGTCATCTTCCAAGTTTTCTCTGCCTCATTTAAATTCAACAGCCCACTTCTTAACCATGCTGCAGGAAGGGGCATCTTCCTTTAGCCTGCCCTGTACCAACCAATTTGTTACCAAACCCACCCCCCAAAACCCGACAGATTTTCGATTTTTTTTTTTCTTCCTCAAACCTTCACTTTTGGTGAGAAACAATGGAAAATCACCAAAAAGTGCCTACCTATGCTTATAAGTGGTCAGGACAGGTAAGACTCCGCGCACCTGGGGCTCATACTCTGTGGAGGCGCGATGCAGCTGCCGCGTTTTCTGTGGTGGGGTAACTAATTGAAACCACCCAGGATACATAAATATACATTTATTTGGTCAAAATTTACATGTACTACAAGAATACTGTATATTGGTTTTCAAACATAAATCTAGGTGATATAAGTGTAGATTCATTATCAGAACACCTGAAAATCGCCAATTTCTTACACAGTTAAGTGCCTGAGACTGTTGTTTCAACCTACATTCTATTTCTCAGCTTACATTATACTTTTGTACAATCATTATACCATTTTCAACTTTCTGTAACAGTTACCACATTCTGACAGGCCTTACTTTTATAGTGAGAGTAATATTATCACCTATTGACATGCCTACTATTATAGTGAGTGTGATATTCCCACAAGCACACAGTATTACATTTTTATTTTTAACTTCGAGTATTGTTTTCCACAAAGATTATACCAATTTTCAACCTTTAAAACTGTTGTCACAATATAGACAGGCCTTACTATTATAGTGAACTCAATGTTATCTCATATTTACATGCCGAGCTTGATATTCTTTCGAGCACACAGTATTACATTCTGTTCTTCAACTTCCATTATACTTTTCCACAAAGATTATTACCATTTTCCAACCTTCTTTAATTGTTATCACATATATACAGTAATCCCTGTACTATCCGGACTCCCCACTTACCGGACATTTTGGGCCCAGGCCTTTGCCCCCCCCCCAAAAAAAAAAAAAATACTTTTTTCAACTGTACTCTGAAATTGGCGCACAGTGCTGAACAGCTGTGTTTACGCTCACTGCTTCCTTCTCCCATCCCTCCACAGTTACCACCTAACTACTGTCCTGACTAGACGTTCATTCAATGGATGCTGCATGTGCTCGTGTTTGTGAATAAACAGTGAATAAACTGCAATACCTCGCCACTAGACCACATGGGAATTTACAGTGCTGTGCAGTGTTATGAAATTAGAATTCAGAGTGCAAAGATTAAGTACGGAGTGTAAACTGGCAGTTGAAACTGGCGTTGTGCAATCAAGAACAGAATGTGCTGTGTTAAACAGTTATAACTTACAGTGCAAAGGATTAAGTGCAGCATAACACTGGATTACTGTACATGCATCAAGAGCATTTTCACCATTGCCAGAGCCTTAGAGGAGGCGGGTTAACCTTTGTAACGAATGGCCATGGACGTGTTGTAAGTACCATGTATACTGCTAAATATTTTCCATACTCACTTCTAATTCCTCATTCTCTGGTTCCATTTCATTTACTTCATACTTTCTCTCCCTTATTTGTGTGAATAGGGTCTTAAATAGGTGCTATGCATGTCTGGTAGAGAGTTATGTAGGTGGTTTTCTGAGTTAGGCTGGGTTAGGGTCCATAAGTATCAGTCCAGGAGGCAGGAGCCCACTTTCTGGACATGCCTTTGGCTCTGTTACATCGGATAGTGGAGGGATTACTGTATATGACTTAGTATTATAGTGAGCATGATATTCTTGCAAACAAACATTATTACATTATTACATTATTAAGGATGCGCAATGCAAGCAGAAATAATGAACAAACGTTTCCAGTCAGTTTTCACTAAAGAAAAGGAGCTTGTGGAAGGGGAGGGAGTGATTAGAAATGTTCCGGTGATAAAAGATATAAAAGTGGAGATACAGGAAGTGTATAAATTACTGGAAACTCTTTTCTATCGCTACTTCAATGGTCACTGTTCCTCTGAACTGTCTGCATGCATTCCTCCACTTCTACAACGGGCGCATAGCACCCGTCTAGCAGCAAACTCTCACCCCTTTTCTGTCCAACTCTCTAATGCAAGAGTCAACCGTTACTCCCAGTCCTTCATTTATGCAACAGGTCAGCTCTGGAACTGTCTCCCTCTGTCTGTATTTCCTGCTTCCTATGATCTCCAGTCTTTCAAACACAGTGTGTCCAGGCATCTCGAAATAAATGGATCTTGAATTTGGCTCTCTCTTGTATTTTGTTTTTCTCTTGGAGGGAACAGTATTGCGGGCTCATTGCCTTTGCTTCCTTCTTCCTCACATTAAAAAAAAAAATTGCTGTTTACACATTATTTACAATTCCACTTGCACTGTTTTACTCAATAGAAAGATTGTAGTCACTCTTTATCAATTGTCAGCCCTTTACGTCTTTCCACACGAGGTTTAGTAGGGGGTAAAGGTCACAGGGCCCTTTGCATGGGGCTAAAAAGCGGGGGGAAGTTAGCAGGAGCGAATCAAACGTACTTCTCACCTTGAAAGACGACAGTGAACTGATAGTGGTGGCCTCCTGCCGCCTGGCTAGGGTGAGTGCAATACTACCAACTTCAGCCTTGTGAGACCTGCTAATATACAGTAATCACTCCAATATCCGGATCAATAGAGCCATCGGTAGGTTCGGATATTGGTTTTGTCCGGATATTGGGCCCCAGCTTATGGACTTGTACTTACGGACCCTAACACAGAGAAACACCTATACAACTCCCTCCGGACATGCATAGCACCTATTTAACACCCAAATCACACCAATAAGGCACATAAATGACTGAAATAAATGTAATAGACACATAAAATGTGGGTTTAGAAGTATGTTCATACATTAATAAACATTCTGGTACTTATGGACTCTAACCGAACCTAACCTAACCGAACCTAACCGAACTCTGAAAAACACATTCCTACTGCACATGCATGAGGTAAGTTTAGTATGGAAAGAAGTACAGTATGACACTTTCTGGTAAGTATAGTATGGGAAAAAATACAATATGAAACATTCTGGTAAATATAGTATGGAAAATAGTACAACATGAAACATTTTGGCTACTTACAGCAAGTCCCTGGCCACCTCGATGAATAACCGCCTCCTCTCGGACTCTGACAGTAAGAACGATTTCCTGAAGCACTTGCACTACACTCTTCCTGAAGTCTTGCACTGAACTTAGTCACTAACACACAGAAGTCCGTTCTTTTCACAGTGTTCACTTTAGTCCAAATAATGTTCCATTAAATTTAAGTGTTGCACATTAACTTTTCCCAAGTTTTTTAAGTTTCCAAAGCCAAAACAAAGAAGGTTAGTTACGTTAAATTTCTTTTCTACTTAGTCTTTTCTCCCAACTTGAAAACCTTAACACAACACACCGTTTTTCACTGCACAACACTCAAAATTCCCGTGTGGTCTAGTGGAGAAGTTCTTGCTGTTTATTCACTGTCAGAGCCCGAGAGTATCACTGGCAGGCGTCCAAGGGGTGCATCGGTGGGTAGTGGTGATGGCGTACCGACTACAGAAGACTCTGAAGACAGCCGCAAACTCACGTCGAGCGGTGACTCCACTGTAGCTGATGTGCTGGGCTGTGGCTCGGAGCATGAGGGCCTGTCTTGGGGAGGCAACGGAGTGGAACCAGGGCTTGGCACAGCGGGGTCACGGGCCTGAAAAAACTGTCAATCGTTAACTGACGCAAGGACCGACGATTCTGGCGATTGATGATGCGCTGCCGGAAAGCACGCACTTCCTCCACGAGTCCCAAGGGCCCCATCTCCCTGTCGCAGTCCGGGTGTTCCAGGTAGTCTAGGACGAACTCTAGATGTTCCCGGAGTGCGCTCAGCTTGGGGATGGCTGGAGTAGTGTCCTGCTGGGCGGAGTCTGCATCATCATCGCCTTCGTCGTCGGAATCTTCAAGTTCGGGACTGACACCAGCAACCGAAGACGCGATCTCGATATCAGACAACGTCTGATACCCAGGATCGCCCTCGTCATCGTCCAACCACTCACGAACATCGTCCACATCAACATCGTCGCCGTGCGTACGTAGCCGTGCATGGAAGTCATCCACGTCAAACCCTAGGAAATCGTACTCCACATCTGTTCCGAGAAGCAGACGAGACCAACCATTTTCAAGAGTTTTCACAGGGACTTCCTTCCATGCACTAGCCCAGTTGTACAGCGCAGACTTGATGTTGTAGCGGCGAAGGTTTTCCAAAGTCCGCTTGCCTCGAGTGTCACGTCCTTCCCTGCGCTCGTCCTCGTCCTCGAGAACCACCATCACCTCGTCCAGGAACTTCCGACGGTACAGGCGCTTTGTTGCCACGATCACTCCTTGGTCCATTGGTTGAATGAGAGCAGTCGTATTAGGTGGCAGAAACATGCACCTAATACGGCCATTCTCAGCAACCAAGTCCTTGTCGCACGGGTGGGCAGGTGCATTGTCGAGGAGAAGGAGAGCCTTTACCTGGTCGCGAGGAATTCCCAGTGTCTTCGTCTGGTAATGTATGACCTCCTTGACGAAGTGATGGTGAAACCAGTCTTTGAAAATCACAGCTGTGAACCATGCTTTCAAAGAATGGTACCATACGACAGGAAGGACATCCATCACCCCACGAAGGCACCGAGGCTGCTTTGCACGGCCAACAATAACGGGCTTAAGCCGGTGCATGCCGTTAGCATTGGCACAACACAAAGCAGATATCCGTTCCTTAGAAAGCTTGCTGCCAGGTACACGCTTCTCCGTCTCATCGGCGAGAGTGTTCGTTGGCACCGAGCGATAGAATAGGCCAGTTTCGTCAGCGTTATAGACTTGACCGAGAGTGAGGCCCTCCCTGTCGATCAAGCCTTTCACCTTGTGCCGAAACTCGTCCACTCCATCCTCGTTAGCGTCCAATGCTTCGCCATGTGCTTTACGGTTAGTAAGGCCATGTCGCAACTTGAACGCGAAGAGCCAACCCTCGGATGCCTTGAAGTCTAGGGCGTCGTGAAGCCTTGCAAACTTCTCAGCAGCAGCCTTCAGCTCCGTTCCACGTACCATCACACCAGCTGCACGTTGCTGTCGATACCAAATCAACGTGGAGCGGTCGATCTCTGCATACTTGGGAGTAAACATAACCTTCCTCTCCACGTTGCGTTTGCTTCTCGACGAGAAGTCAGCCGTGTACTGCATGAGCTTGTCTCGGGAACGCTTGATATCAAACAAAGTCGACCGGGCCAGGTTGAACTCGCGGAGAATGCGAGAGGAAGACCAACCCGCATCAACCTTCTCCAATATCTCCCGTTTCTTCTCCAGAGTCAACACCACTCTCTTCCTTTTCTCAGGAGGCGGGGCCATCATCACACACACTAAGAGTAGGGCAGAGAGCAGCAGGAGGCCTTGCAGCAAGTACGGCACCACCACAAAAGCGAGCACGTGGGCAGCCATGACGAAGAGCGTAGGTCTTGTCGCGGTGAGAGACAGGCGGGAAGTGGGGAGGATGCAGCGGCGCTCTATCGGACGTCGGAGGAATGACGAACCAAAACAATGCTCTCACGCGGCGCGCGCGGCAAGTTCAAATTACGGACGGCAAAAAATCGATTTTTTTTCCAATTTTTTTGGATTTTCGGACCATTTTGGGAATGTTTGATCCCAGGACGATAAGGTTCGGTTATTGGGCGTCCGGATATTAGAGGGATTACTGTATAGCAATGAAATGATTGGCAGGAAACCAAGACAATACATAATAAATTAGGTAGTTCCAGGTGAATGTAAATATCACTTAGGCTTCTCCCTTCCCTCCTTATATGTATATTTATTACGAAAGTAGATTATACGGCATATTTCAAGGGAAAATAAATGGCGAAAATTAGCGAATGAGTGCACGTGACGTGTTGTCAGGTGATAATTAGCCAATTCTAGGTGTATGGCACTCTCACTTACCTTATTTCTTTCTTGTATACTGTATATTATTTGGTATAAGAATAGGGCATAGGGCTTATTTCAATGGATGAAATCAGTGGAAAATTCCAGGGAAGATTTACTTAGCGTAGAATACAGTGTGGTGGCCTGCAATAATTAGGTAGTTCCAGGTGAATGTAAATATCACTTAGGCTTCTCTCTTCCTTTCTTATATATACAGTATTTTTATTACGAAAATAGATTATACGGCATATTTCAAGGGGAAATAAACAGCGAAAATTAGCGAACGAGTGCACGTGAGGTGTTGTCAGGTGATAATTAGCCAATTCTAGGTGTATGGCACTCTCACTTACCTTATTTCTTTCTTGTATATATCATTTGGTATAAGAATAGGGCATAGGGCTTATTTCAATGGATGAAATCAGTGAAAAATTCCAGGGAAGATTTACTTAGCGTAGCATGGCCGGGCAGGCGAGAGGATAGGGTAATGGAGGGGAGGTAGGGAGGGGAGTCAAGAATGGGGAGAAATGGCTAAATTGTCAACACTGGATGGGAGTACAGATGAGATTAGGAGTGCTGACTAGTGTTGGACATTGGCAGTACTGATAGATGATGCAAGCCACCACTTGAAAGCCCGGGCGAATTCAAAATAACACAGAATCACAAAAGTGACGCCCCGCGGTATGATCCCTTGCTCCCAAGCGTCACGAAAGTGACACCCCGCGGTTAAGGAGTTAAGCAAGGCTTGTATGCAATGAAACTTAGAAGTTGTAACAAAGTATATATATTTTCTTACATAACCATTCTGACTCACTTGGCTCACCCGAGTCCTCCCCCACCTTGCCAAATGTTTATCATCATTCAGCACCTGCTGAAGGATCCTTCAGAGCAAATCATTCAAAATCAATACCCATTATCTTCAGGGTCATCATCAAGGAACAGTGAATCATCCTCCTGATTGTCTTCACTGGCAGGAGCTGAATAATGGACAGGAACTGGAGATGTAGCTTGTACAGTGCATCCATGTACTGTGTGATTAATGCTTGGTGTCTTGAATTTATATTAAAATTAATGTAGACAACTTTTGTAATTTTTTATCATTTAGAAAATACTTCATTGTTACAACTTAAACATTTTCAAATACTGTACCGTACAATTTCTGTACTTTATTATTTACAATCTTACAGACTAAAGATGTTCACTTTGTCTGCATATTTGACTTATCACTTATCACCCTCGAGCAATCTATCAGGAACTTCCATGGAAATGATGTGGATCAAACTGATGCAGAGCGCAGGTAGGCAGTAGTGACGCCACCAGCCTGCCACCAAGCAGTGCATGAACACACAAACCGTGTGGACAAAATGATCATTCCGGACTAAAGTCAGGCAGTCTGGACAGCTTCTAGCTTTATCAGAGTTTTCCCGATATACTGTGTAAGAATTTTGTCTGGCTGGCTCCTCGACGCCAATAAAAGCGAATTCCGGTCTGTTGAAGTCTGTTGTAGTGAGGTTTTACTGTCAAAGCAGAGGGAGTGTGGCCATGTGCAGTTTGCCACAAGGGTGTGGGAAGTAACTCCATCTTGTGCAGTGTGTGTGATAGTGGGTGCATAAAAGATGTAGTGGTATTAGAGGAAGGCTGTGAAATTATGCTTATTTCATGTGAGGGGTGTGTCAGGGAGAGCATGCTTAGAGATAGAGAGGTGTTAAAGAATTGATGTTGTTGGAGAGTCTCTTGAGTGTGTTGATGAGTTTTGTTATTTGGGAGACATGTTATGTGCTAGGATAAGGAGTGGTTGGAGGAAGTTCTGGGAGCTCATGCATCTCCTTACATGTAGAGGGCTCTCCCTCCTTGCTGTATGGTAATGAGACCTGGACAGTAAAGGAAGGGGATATTCTCAGGCGCAGATGTACAGAAATTGTATCATATCCTTTATAGAGGCTCCAACATGCTTGCATGCGTCAACCTTGGTCACCTACGCTGCTTGATCTCTGGCAGCCTCCCTGTTCAGTCCCTTATCCCTGCTGAACTGTAACAAGTGATTAGCCTTTTCAGTCCATCAGGGAGTAGATAGTATAAAATCATGAAAAAATAAGAGTATTGATAAGGACTGTATCTGACCTGTCCAGTTTGAAAAGTCTGTTGAAAACTTAATATACTTGTCCGAAGGTAGTTCAGTGTAAGGATTGAGTAGCTTAACCCCAAGTCTTTATGCTGCTGTTTTTTTGGAGCAAACTGGGATTGGAGTTGGTAGTGACCATCATCTGCTCACATGATGTAGTGCTAGCTACTTCTTCCTTCACCTTTGTTATTCATTTTCTGTGTATGCCCTCTACTCATTTCACCTTTTATTACTCCCCTTCCCACTATGTGACCCTACACTGAGTGACAAGCTTAATGGTTTCTTATAACCCAGGAAACCATTTACAATGCTGTGTGGTAACCATAAAGCTAAATAATGGGGTCTTATGGAACTTTCACTGGTTCCCCTGTTAACTGGGTGGAGAGATACAAATATGGTGTCCATCCTGGAACCAAACCTCCATACTCTTCCTTGCACCTCATTGTGATGAGGCACTCTCTACTGTAAGGGAACATATGTTCCCTTGGTTGATGGGTTTGCCCAGCCAGACAGATCGGGCAGCAACAACAGTGATGATGATAGTGAAGGTCGTAATATTATAATAAAAACTGTAACTGTAGTGAAGAGCTTAACATTGGTATAGTGCTAGTCATGAGGAAGTGTTTTGAAAAGGATTTGGAACCATAGGACAGTATCATCTTTTTCTGCCATTATTGGAAATATGCTGCAAAAGGATGAAAATCTGTACCTTAATTGGGTGGACAAACTATTGTGATAAACAGGCCCTAGATGATAATAACTTGTATTCACTTTTGCAGATTGGGCATGGGTTCAAGCTAAGGTTTGGTGGAATCGAGATGGAGTGCCATGTTCATCGGGGCCACTTGACATGCAACGGGTGTGAGCCAGGGGTTGTCCTCTCAAACCAACCTGTAGGTCAGTCATTTATATTGTCAGGTGACATAGTGCTGGAGAGGGATGCCTTCATGCAGTGGCATTGAAATGACTAGGAGACTTTGCTGCCCAGTTATATAAATGTCCCTTAGTTCCATCCCTATCCACCTAAAGGACTGTGATGCATTGCAAGAAAAGCCAACTTCAACCTGCAGTCCACTGGATTCACATCTAGGTGAAACCAGGGTTACTACAGCAACAAAAACCAGGTGTTATGCAATAAATAGTAAGTCTGTCAATCGGTCTATCGCCAGACGCCCTAATCCCGGAAGGGGTGGCCGCAAACAGATTGCCTCCGTGTCGCCCTGTGCCCCACCATTTCACTGCCCTGCTCCCAGCTCACACCCCCCTCTCTCACATACCTCTCCACTCCATCCCTCCATCTCATCCTTGGCCTCCCTCTCCCTTCCCCCCCCCCCTCCACCTCACTCACATATACTCTCCTTGTCAGTCTTTTGCTCTCCATCCACTCCACATGGCCAAACCACCTCAGTGTATTTCTCCTAATGCTTCCTATCACATTCACATCCACACCACAACACTCCTTCACCTCCTTATTTGCCAAGTTTGTCTCTCCATGTGACTCCACATGCTCCTTTCAAATAACTCATTTCCACTGCTCTCACTCTTGACTTGTGTCGCTCCAAGAGGGTCCAAGCTTAACTCCCATACATTAGAGTTGGCATAACAATACTGTCATGTAGTAACTTTTCATTTCCATGTTCACTTCCCTGTTTCATATCACTGCTTTCAAAGAACCAGCAACCTTTTCTTCCTTGTTGTACCCTTTCAAGCACTTCACCCTCTAAACTTCCATCCTTACACATCACACTACCCAAGTACTTAAATGCATTCACATTTTCCATTTCCTCCTCATCCAACCTCACTGTACATTTCACTGACTTCATTTTTCTCGAAGATCATAACTTTACTCTTCCCTGCATTCACCTTTAAATTCCGTTTCTTACACACTCTTCCAAACTCATCCAATGTCAAAAAAGGCAAATTATACCAAGAACTTACTGTATAATACGATACAGTAAGTTCTTGATATAACTTGCATTTTTTTTTTTTTTTTTTTTTTTTTTTTTTTTTTTCGTGTCCCATAAATTTGTGAAAATTGCCTACTGTTGTTCCATTTGTCTCTTTGGCATAAAATTGATTTGCGAGAGTCCTGCTTTACAACATCACAGTTCTATATGGCAGCCAGCAGAAACACAACACTCTTGTCATTATATGGCAGAGCCACACACAACCAGGCACATAAAATGGTCACCACACAAGCACTACCAGACCCTTTTCAGCAGCACCCCACCTCCAGACACTCAGACACTACCAGTGAAAATGCACCTACTGTTTTTCCAGCCTCATAATGCACACTATTTTCACAACAATTTTGCTTCAAAAAAGCACCTTAAGCATTATGCCACGAGGGTTTGGGATAGGCTTATGGGTTGAGGTGACTGGTACTCACAAAGCCCTGTTCATCAGAATGGTGAAAATAATGACGAAGCATGAGAGCCAAGGCCAACAATAGTCAGAAGCAGATCACTCAGTTATTAATTACTAGCAGGGGTACCCAGCATTGCCAGGCCAAAAAGGCAAACACTCTAATCCTTTTTCTTCTAGTTCAGTCTTTCTTTCTACCCCAGAAAGACCATGTACCTCTTATGCTTTTGAAAAGGGAATATAAAAGGTCCAGGAACTTTATGTTTCAGCTTTCACAGACTAACACGCAGTATTTGTGGAGACTTGTTTGCTATTACTGGTGACCTCAAATGACCTTGGAGGTCAACCTCACATAGCTTATGTCCTAACTGGAGGCCATGTGAGTCTTCCAGCCCAAAATTGGGCATCTGGGTCCAGTTGTTCGAGCGTGTATTACCGGTGACCTCCAATGACCTCCGACTGGTGACCTCAGATGACCTCGGAGGTCAACCTCACATAGCCTATGTCCAAACTGGAGGTCATGTGAGTCTCCATGCCAAAAATTGGGCTGCAGTGTCCAGCTGTTCGAGCGTGTATTACCAGTGGCCTCAAATGACCTACGACCAGTGGCCTCAAGTGACCTCGGAGGTCAACCTCACATAGCCTGTGTTTGAACTGGAGGTCATGTAAGTCTCTATGCCAGAGTTTGAGCTGCAGGGGTACCTGACATTGCCCGGGCCAAAAAGACAAGCACTCTTCTAGTGACTTCAGGTGACTCAGATCTGAATTTTGACACCCTAAAAGTTGGGTCACCCTGATTCAGAATATATATGGGTCTAGGGATCTCTGGCCCATGGTTTGGGTGTGATTGAAGGACAAACAAACATGCAAACAAACAAAAAATGTGGCTCTTTTATATATTTAGATTAAGTAATATTTCAGTAATGCAAATGTAGGTGAGTGTGCATTATCATTAATACATTAATAACATTATAAATGAACAGAGGAGGAGGCTGTAGCACGAGCTGAACAGGGTGGTACTCCCGAGGGGAATGGGAATGCAGGTGATAGGGAGAGCTGGAGCTCCTGTTTCACTAGTTATCTAACCATCCCCCTTTGCTGACCTTTTCACTGTGACAGTAACATGGAGAATAGACCAGCATACTCTCCCAAACATTTCCTCTAACTGTCTTATGCACTACACCACATGCACCTTACATTTCACACAACGTATCCCACTACATTACAGGGGTTGGCACCAGCAAGGTCATGCAGCCAGAAAGCTTTGCCCCCTCTACCTAGTGGCGAACTTCTGGGGGGAGGCATGACGGGGGTTCCGCCGGCATAGATCATGGGTCCAGGGCAAGATGGGGCTCGATCCTGTGCTAGAGAGTACAGGGCATTGTGGTTCCCAGGCTGCCACTTCCGCCCAGTGGAAAGGGGCCCGAACCTGGGAGTAGCGCCCCAGGAGACTGCCCTATCAGTGGGTGTATAATGGCAGGAAAGTTGCAGTGACAAGGCGCGCTTGGAGGGTGTCCATGCAGCTGTCCTGGCAGGGTGCCCCGAGGCCACTACCACAGCCACTGGTAAGCTGTTGGGCTAGGGGTTCCAGATCCATTGCCTGGACCTGGGACTGTGCAGTGAGTGGGGCCTGTGGTATGTCTATCCCCCTTTATTAATACTGACTATGACAAAATACAAGAATAAGTTTCAAAGCAGGCCTGAGGACAGTAAATCACCCAGGGGGATGAGGGTGAGTTCATGGAATGTGGGAAGTTTGAGGGGAAGAGCGGGGGAAGTCATTGAGGCATTCAGTAGGAGGTGGGTGGATGTGGCTTGTTTGCAGGACGTCCGGTACAGGGGTGGATCAGCCAGAAAGATTGTTGGGAAGGACTGTTACTATAAGTTGTTTTGGCTGGGGGGGACAGATGGATATAGGGGTGTTGGTGTGATGGTTGCAGAGAAATGGGTGGAATATGTTATGAATGTTATGAGAATAAGTGATAGGATATTGGTAGTGAAAATTTTATTCGGTAGAAAGATAGCTGCAATTATATCGGCATATGCTCCACAGGCAGGATTGGATGAAGCAGAGAAAGATAGATTTTGGGATGATTTAATATGTGTAGTAGGTGGTATGCGGGATGATGAGATAGTGGTTTTGGAGAGAACTTAAATGGTCGTGTAGGTTAAGCAGCACAAGGTTATGAAGGAGTACATGGGGGATGTGCATATGGTATAAGGAATGCGGAAGGGGAAAGGATACTTGAGTTTGGGGAGGCAACGGACATGATTGTGTGCAACACATATTTTACGAAAAGAGAGAGTAGGTTAATTATGTATGAGTCTGGGGGAAATAGCAGTCAGATAGATTATTTCCTGGTTAGGAGGGCTGATAGGAGGTTAGTGAGGGATGTTAAAGTTATAGGAAGTAAGGAGTGTGTGCAGCAGCACAAACTATTGTGATATACTGCTTAAAGAACGAGTGATGAAAAAGAGGACTGATGTACCTAGGAGGAAAATATGGAAGCTGAAAAAACAAGTAGTACGGGATGCCTTCTATAGCGAGATGAGGAGAGTGGTGGCTGAACAGGGAGCTGTAGACAGAGGTGTTAATGAACAGTACAGAGCCCTCAAGAACAATCTCTTGAGAGTTACTGATATAACATGCGGTTGGACTAGAGGACCACCAAGACATAAAATAGCTTGGTGGTGGGATGAGGGTGTAGAAGCTGCAGTTAAGGAGAAAAGAAGGCTTTTCTGGGAATGGAAGAAGAGTGGTAGCAAGGAGGAATACTTGGCTGCCAAGTGTAGGGCTAGAAGAGAGGTATACAGGGCAAAGTCTGAGTCACAGAGACTTTAACTTGATAACCTAAATCATGGGGAAAGGAAAAATATATTTAAGGTGGTAAATCAGAAGAAGATGGATAATCGGGATATTATAGGTGAGCAGTGTGTGAAGAATGATGAAGGAAAGGTAGTGGTGAACAGTGAGGATATTAAAGATGCATGGAGAGAGCATTGTGGCCGGTTGTTGGGTGGGGAGTTTGACTGGGATGGGGAAGTTTGGAGCCAGGAGATCCAGTGTTTGGCCCTTGGCCTTTGATTGATGCTGCTGCTGGGCGTGGGGCAGTGGGCAGGGTGAGGGTGGGGAGGGTAGCAGGTGTGTCTGGGTTGGCTGCTGAAGTGTTGAAGGCCTCAGGAGATGTGGGGGTGAGATTGGTCACTGACCTGATAAGTATGATTATTTATGGGTGTGTTGTTCCAGATGATTTGTCTGAAGAGTGTAATTGTAAATGTGTATAAAGGGAAGGGTGATGCCCTGGAAAGAGGAAATTATAGAGGTATAAAGCTTTTAGATCAGATAATGAAGGTAATGGAGAGAGTTTTAGAAGGTATGATTAGAGAAAGAGTGAATATTGATGAGATGCTGTTTGGGTTTATGCCAGGTAGGGTGAACGCTGATGCCATATTCATTGTTCAGCAGCTTCAAGAAAAATATATTGGTAGGAGAAGGGATCTGTATTTTGATTTTTGTTGATTTGGAAAAGACCTTTGACAGAGTCCCTAGCGAGGTGGTGATGTGGGCAATGAGAAAGCTTGGCTTGGAGGAGTGGCTGGTTAGGGTGGTTATAGCTATGTATGTGGGTGCTCGCACCCAGGTAAGACTGAATGGAGATTTGAGTGATGAGTTTTCCGTGAATGTTGGTGTGCATCAGGGGTCAGTTTTGAGTCCCATGTTGTTTATCATGGTACTTGAAGCCCTGTCACGTGACTTCAGAAATGGACTCCTGTGGGAGATGTTGTATGCTGATGATCTGGTGTTGATGGCAGAGAACAAAAGGGAGGCGGAGGAAAGGTTTAGGAAGTGGAGAGATGGTATGGGGCACAAGGGCTTAAGGGTAAATGCAGATAAAACAAAAGTGATGATATCTAGGGTTGGTGGCGGCACTGTCAAAGACGAGGGAGAGTGGCCATGTGCAGTTTGCGACAAGGGCGTGGGAAGTAATTCCATCTTGTGCGGTGTTTGTGATAAATGGGTGCACAAGAGATGTAATGGTATCAGAGGTAGACTGCGAGATAATGCTGATTTTATGTGTACGGCGTGTCGGGGAGAGCAGGTGGAGATTGTCAGGCGTGAAAAGATTGAGCTTGCTGGTGAATCTCTTGAGTGTGTGGAAGAGTTTTGTTATTTGGGAGACATGTTGTGTGCTGGAGGTGTGGCTGGAGCTAGCTCTGTGGCTCGGGTGAGAAGTGGTTGTTAGGAGTTCAGGGAGCTTCTGCCTCTCCTGACATTGAGAGGACTCTCCCTACGTGCTAAGGGGTCTTTGTATGCAGCATGTGTTAGGAGTGTAATGCTGTATGGTAGTGAGACCTGGGCAGTAAAGGAGGAGGATATTCGCAGGCTCAGATGTACAGAAATGACAATGATTAGGTGGATGTGCAGTGCGTCCCTGCGTGCAAGGTCTGGGGGGGCTGGGTTTGCGATGGAAGAGTTGAGAGGTAGGATAGGACTGGAGTGTATTGGTGTTGTGATGAGGAGAGGTAGATTGAGATGGTTTGGACATGTGGAGAGGATGGGGGATGATAATTAGGTGAGGAAGGTGAGAAGTGTTAATATTGGGGGTGGGGTTATGAGGGGTAGACCGAGAAAGACATGGGACATGGTCATTAAGCATGACCTCAGGGTTAAGGGACTGAACAGGGAGGCTGCAATAGATTGTGCAACATGGAGAGCCGCCATTAGGTGACCAAGGCGAACGCATGCAAGCATGCTGGAGCCTTTAAAAATGAAACGAAACTAAATGAGGATACTTTGTCTAATAGTACGTCTAGTTGGGCCAACAAATAAAACAACGAATAGAACACATTACATTTCTTTAAGTGATTTCTGAGCTTGTTAAGAACAGAGGGAGTGGGTATCCAAGGCCATGATGAACAGGTGGGTACTGCTACAATGCTAAAATGGACCACAGGATGCGAGGTACACCAAGTGTTTTCACAGCAGTATGTAGGAGAAATGTCTGTTTACCCAGGTAAGTCGGTAGATGGCATGCAGATAGCTGGCCAGCCGCCCGCTATTTTGAATTTGGCTCATTGCTAGCCACTGCCTTCTTGTGACTGAATCGCATTGTTCAGCCCGCCGCTTGTAGTAATGGCAGGAAGTCTATTTTTGCCTTGGAGTTATACATTCGATTTGCATGTTGGGAAGTTCAGTTCCCAGATTTTGCATTCGTTGAAAATAAAGCATTTTCTGGGTTAACCTCGCATTGTAGGTGATTCGCATTGTGTGGGGGTGCACTGTATTTCCATTCAAATAAATAATTTAATGCAAAATTATTTTCCCTCACAACTTAATGGTGGATGTTGAATAAGAATAATTATTAAAGTAAATTGATTTTTTCTTCTTCTTCTTCCTAAATACCCCTTGGAAAATCATGGGTGCACATTATGTGCCAGTCTGCATTATATGACGGTAAATATGTTGAATACTCATTTCATGTGCGAAGCAATACAGCACCTGGATCAGAACACTATACTACAAGTCTCCCTTCTGACATGCACCCATCAGAGGTATGCTGTATGCTTTAATAGAGCTGCTGATTAAATTCAGCTTATTACCCTTAGCTCAGGACATCATCTAGCCCTCCTCAGTTATCAGCCTAGACTTAGGTTGGGTGGAATCACAGATGAAACATGCCCCCTCTTGTAGAATAGCCCCACAGAACATCACGCACATTATGGAACACTGCACAGCCCATGATGGGTTTGCTTGGCCAGGCATGACTGGGCCTTGGTATCAACAACAGCACCATCAGTTGTATGGAAAAAGTTGCAATATATTGGAACGCATCCATTGCATATAACAAGATCTGTCTGATTCAGAGGGGCAAGAGGGGGAGGTGATGGTAAGTGGTAGAGGAATGACTTGCAACTTTTGATCACAAGGGTTCGAGTTTCGTTAAAACAGTCTCAACACCTTCAGTCCAGTGACATCTTTGTTCATTCTTGCCATTACCAGGTAGTTTTATTAAACTTTGGGAAACACCCTTGTTGTTGAAGGGTTATTGAAGGTTCTGGGTAACTCCAGTAGATTTGAAAACTCTCATTTAAAGCTGAAAAAGTTCTGATAATGCAATAAATCAGCTATACTGTGTACATAAAAATGATTTAAGACATCAGTGTTGTGAAAAGTCAATCTGTCTCTCTGTTGCCAGACACCTCAATCCTATAAGGGGTGACCACAACAAATCACCTCCCTGTTGCCCTACCCATTGCCATAGCACTGCCTTGCTCCCAGCTCACACACCCCACTCTCAAACACTGTACCTCTCCACTCCATCCCTCCAGCTCATCCTCAGCCTCCCCCTCCCTCCACCTCACTCGCTTACACTCTCCCCATTAGTCACTTGCTCTCCATCCTCTCCACATGGCCAGACCACCTCAGTGTATTTCTCCTAACGCTTTCTATCACATCCACATCCACACCACAGTGCTCTTTCACTTCCTCATTTGTTAGTCTGTCTCTCCATGTAACTCCACATGCCCCTCTCAGGTAACTCATTTCCACTACTGTCACTCTTGACTTGTGTCCTTCCAACAAGGTCCAACCTTCACTTCCATACATTAGAGTTGTTATGGCAATAGTGTCATGCAGCAACCTTTTTACTTCCCTGTTAATTATAACTGCTTTCAGGGAACCAGCAACCTTTCCTCCATGTTGTACCCTTTCAAACATTTCACCCTCCAGACTTTATCCTTACTCATTACACTACCCAAGTACGTAAATGCATTCACATTTTCCATTTCCTCCTCATTCATCCTCACTGTACATTCACTGACTTCATTTCTCTTGAAGACCATAACTTTACTCTTTTCTACATTCACCTTTAGGTTCCATTTCTTACACGCACTTCCAAACTCATTCAACCAAGCCTTGCAGTTCCCCTTCATCTTCACTTAACAATATAGTATCATCTGCAAACAGCAGTACAGGGAGAGTCCAGATGTTGCCCTCCCTCATTATAGTCCCTCCAACATCCACTGCCCTACCTTGTATCTCTTTTGTAACCCAATCCATATACAGATTGAACAGCCATGGAGACCTGAGCCATCCCTCTTTAAATCCAACATTCAAAGAGAAAAATTCATGCAATTCACTATCCACATGCACTGCAGCCTTGGCCTCCCCATACATACCCTTCACAGCATTCAACAACTTCCCATTTACTCCATATGTTCTTGATATTTTCCACATTCCTCGTCTATCCACCCTTTCATAAGCTTTCTCCAAATCCATGAAGGCTGCATACAACTTCATTCCCTTCTCTAGAAACTTTTCAACCAGAGACCTAAGAATGAATATCTGATCTACGCAACCTCTTCCCTTCCTAAAACCTCCCTGTTCTTCTTCAACTAATTGCTCTGTTATTTCCCTAACTCTGTCAGTAAGTATCCTACCATATACTTTTCCTATTACACTAAGAAGACAAATGCCCCTTTGATTACCACACACTTCTTTTTCCCCTTTTCCTTTGTGCAGAGGAATATTTATACCTGACTTCTAATCCTCCGTGACTTTACCTTCCTCCCATACCAAACTGCACATCTTCCATATCCATTCTGCTAGTATCTCCTCCATGTTTCAGCATTTCACCATACACTTCATCAATTCCTGGGGCTTTCCCCATTTTGACATTCTTTATTGCTTCTACTACTTCCATCCTACTGATTTCTTCCCCTCTTCTCACCTCCCTCCTTCCCCCTGCCATGCCCCGCCCACTTATCCTCGCATCACTCTCATTCTCTATGTTTGACAGTTCGTGAAAGTGTTCTCTCCATTTGCTCACATTTCATCCCATCTCCACTAGCAGTTTACCATTTTTATCTTTCACTCCCCTACTACCCTCTTTATCATCCTAACTCTCTTTACCTGTTTGCAGAACATATTCTTACATTCCCTCCACACTGTACCCAGATTCCTGGAGGAGTAGACTGCAGCACCAGTCGAACAGGGCAGTACTCCCAAGGTGGATGGAAAGCTGATGACAGGGAGAGCTGGAGCCCCCGTTTCATCAGCCCTCGGGACTAGGTCCCGACCATCCCCCTTGCTGAACTTTTACAGTGTCTCAGTAACACAGAGAGTAGGCCAGCATGCTCTCCAGTACAAGTTTCTCTAACTATCAGCACCAAATTACATGCACAGTACACACTTCACTTCCTTTCCCAAAATTACAAAATCATGGCAGCACTACACGTGGCCTTGAAGTCCCCGGGGGGGAGGGGACCATAAATGCCCCCACCTTCCGCCCCTCTCCCGGTGATGACTCGAGCTGCCTGGAACCACTGTCTGACTCTCTTCTTCTTCATTTCTACGACATTCGCGGCCTTTCCTCTAACTTTCGCTCTGTTGAGCACCACCTCTCCTTCTCTAAACCTCACCTTCATTTTCTAACTGAGACCCAGCTGTCCGAGGCAACTGACGGCAAACCCTTTTCTGTATCCTCCTACTTTCTTTATACTCATTTCAAAGCCAAAGGTGGATGTTGCATATATGTACGCAACGACCTATCTTGTTCTTGTGTTCCTGAACTCGATTCTTCTGAATTCTTTACACTCTGGCTTCGGCTTTCCTGTCATTCTCTGACTAAATATATCTGCGCCGTTTACCTGTCTCCTAATTCTACTGACTATCAAAAATTCTTTGACAATCTTACTTCTAGGATGGAACACATTCTGTCCATTTCTCCTTTCTCTGCTGTCCATTTCTCCTTTCTCTGCTGTCCATTTCTCCTTTCTCTGCTGTCCATTTCTCCTTTCTCTGAATTCTCCATTCTAGGAGATTTCAATGTTCACCACCACCTTTGGCTCTCCTCTCCTTTCACTGATCCACCTGGTGAACTAGCCTACACTTTTTCTATCCTTAATGACCCACAGCAGCTTGTACAGCACCCTGCCCGTATCTCTGACCGCCTTGGAGAGAGCTCCCACATACTTGACCTCTTCCTTACTACTAATCCTTCTGCTTACACAGTTATTCTTTGCTCTCCGTTGGGCTCCTCCGATCACAACCTTATCACCTTAACCTGTCCTATCGCTCCGGTACGGCCTGTGGACCCTCCAAAGAAACGTCATCTGTGGCACTTTGGAGCTGCGGATTGGGAGGGCCTCAGGCAGTACTTTGATTTTCCCTGGAATGATTATTGCTTCCATGGCCGGGAGCCATCTGAGTGTGCCTTGCACATTACGGAGGTTATTCTCTCGGTCATGGAAGCATACTTTCCTTTCTCATATCCTCTGACTAATGCAAGAATGTCTTGGTTTAATCACGCTTATTCTAATGTTGTCTGCAACAAGGAGAGGGCCAGTAAAAGGTACCGGAGCCAACCCACCCCTGAATCACATCTTTTATACGTTTCTGCCCGGAATCATGCTAAGTCTGTTCTTTGCTCTGTTAGAAATAATTTCATCTTTACCAAATGCTCTCAACTCTCCAACTCGAATTCTTCCCGCTCCTTCTGGCACCTTGCCAAAAACCTTTCTAACAACTTTACCTCATCATCCTTCCCTCCTCTTTTCTACTCTGATGGCTCTGTAGCTATTTCTTCTACTGATAAAGTAGATCTCTTTGCTCAGACTTTCTCCTCCAATTCCACCTTAGACGATTCCAGTGTTGTTCCTCCATCACTTCCCCCCTCTGACTTCCTCATGGCTGACATTAAAATTTCTTCAGCTGATGTATTTTCTGCCATTGCTGGCCTCAGTACTAATAAGGCATATGAGCCTGATGGAGTCTCTCCTCTTGTTCTCAAGAACTGTGTTTCTGTGCTTACACCCTGCCTAGGCAAACTCTTTTCCCTTTGTCTGTCAACTTGTACCTTTCCTTCTTGCTGGAAGTTTGCTCTCATTCAGCCAGTCCCAAAGAAGGGGGACCACTCCCAACCCTCTAACTATCATCCAATTGCTTTAATGTCCTGTATTTCAAAAGTTTTTGAGTCAATTCTTAATAGAAAAATTTTAAAGCATCTATCCTGTCACAACCTTCTTTCTGATCGTCAGTATGCATTCGGTCAGGGACGCTGCACAGGCGATCTTCTCACCTACCTTTCAGACTCCTGGTCATCCTCCTTTCGGGACTTTGGCAAAAGCTTTGCCATTGCACTTGACATCTCAGAGGCTTTCGATCAAGTCTGGCATAAATCTTGAATTTCCAAACTGCCCTCTTACGGTTTCTATCCTTCTATCTGCGCCTTCATCTCTACCTTCCTTTCTGGTTGTTCTATAGCCGCTGTTGTAGACGGCCATCGTTCTTCTCCTAGATCTGTCAACAGTGGTGTTCCTCAGGGCTCTGTTCTATCACCAACTCTCTTCCTTTTATTCATCAATGACCTTCTAAGCTATACATCTACCCTGTCCACTCCTATGCTGATGACTCCACCCTTCACCTTTCCATTCGGTTCCTGCAACGTCCACCTCAGCAGTTATTTCAACCAACAAGGGATGAGGCTATGGCACACCTAATGTCTGACTTGGCTCGTATTTCTGACTGGGGTAAAAATTATCTTGTTGTTTTTAATGCATCAAGGACTCAGTTTTTACATCTATCAGCCCGACAAAATCTTCCACAGGTATACCCACTAATGTTTAATAATATTCAGCTTAATCCTGCATCATCCTTGAACATGCTTGGGGTTTCATTTACTCAGGACTTATCTTGGAAAGATCATATTACATCTCTTGTAAAATCTGCCTCCAAGAGATTAGGTGTGCTAAGCTGACTCCGTTCCTTCTTTACCCCTGCACAATTGTTGACTCTATACAGGGGTTTTATTTGCCCCTGTGTGGAGTATAACTCTTATGTGTGGGGAGGCTTCCCACATACAGCTCTTCTCAATAGGGTGGAGTCAAAGGCTTTTCGTCTATTAACTCTCCCCCTCTTACTGACTCCCTTCAACTTCTGTCTCTTCGTCGCACTGTTGCATCTTTATCTCTCTTCTATCGCTACTTCAGTGGTCACTGCTCCTTGAACTGTCTGCATGCATTCCTCCACCTCTACGACGGGCGCGTAGCACCCGTCTAGCAGCAAACTCTTATCCCTTTTCTGTCTAACTCTCTAATGCAAGAGTTAACCATTACTCCCAGTCCTTGTTTTATGCAATGGGTCAACTCTGGAACTGTCTCCCTCTCTCTATATTCCCTGCTTCCTATGATCTCCAGTCTTTCAAATGCAATGTGTCCAGGCATCTCAAAATGATCGGATCTTGAATTTGGCCCTTTCTTGTATTTTGTTTTTCTCTTGGAAGGAACAATTATTGTGGGCTTGTGGCCTTCGGTTCCTTCTTCCTCGCATAAGAAAACAAAAAATCCTCATCCACTCTCTTCTTACTCTCTCTTATTAATCTCTTCACCTCTCTCTTCCTCTCCGCATATAGAGGTATACCCCTGTTTAACGATGCAGTTGGTTAAGTAAAAACCTGTCGTTTGGTGGGGTATTGTATCTCAGGGTAGATTTAACATGTAAAGTATAGGGATGTGTTTTTGAGCCTTGGGTTCCCCTACCCCCAACCAAGTCCCAAACCCACTCAAATGAGTCCAAAAACAGATTTAAAGCCAATCTAAATGGCCTAACAGCTGTAAAAGAACTAACCTAACCCTAACACCTTTAAATAACTCACTGAAACCAACAAATAAAATCTGAAAATCGTTAAATATGTCTGGAAGAAGTCGATATATGAGAGAGGAGGGTGTGAGTTGGGAGCAGGGCAGTGAAATGGCGGGGGACAGGGCGACTTGGAGGCGATTTGTTTGTGGCCACCCGAAACGGGATTGAGGCGTCTCGCAAAAGATAGATAGATAGATAAATAGACATGTTATGTGCTTTGTAGAGACCAAATTAAGTGAAGATATTGATGTTCATATGGGAGATGGTAAATACAAACTGTGGAGAAGAGACAGAAAAGAAAAAACGGGAGGAGGAATGATGATAGCAGTGAAGAACAACATAAATGTAGATACCGTGGAAATGGGAGAAGGGAGGGCCGAAGTGACAAATATGAAATTAGAAACTGGAGAGAATAGCAAGAGAGATATGGCGGTAGTGTATGTTCCCCATAAGACAAGAGCATGGAGTGATGATGAATACCAGGAAATGTTGTCAGACATGGCTAGTTATTTACAAAAAATGATTGAGAAGAGCAACAATATAATTTTAATGGGTGACTTCAATTGTAAAGAGGTGAACTGGGAGGAATGGGACTCAGGAGGCAGTGAAAATTTGTTGGGCACTATATTATTAAATATAACAGTGAACAATGTGATGACGCAATGGGTCAAAGAAGAGACACGGTTCTGAGGTGAGGACACATCAGCTAGACTAGACTTACTGTTTACCAAAGAACCCGATGTTATGGAATCCTTGAAATATCTGTGTCCTCTTGGAAAAAGTGATCATGTGGTCATTGAGTTCCAGATGATAACAGGGAACATGGAGCCAAGAGACGAGCTTTCTTGGCAGGGAAGATACAACTTTGGGAAAGCAAACTTTACAGGATTGAGCAAATTGAAAATGCAGATTGGAGAAAATTCAGAGAAACAAGAAAGATACAGAGGAAATGGGATATTTTTGTAGGCCTCTATAATTCGGGAGTGGAGAAATTTGTGCCAAGATTAAGGGGGAAAGAAGACAGGAAAACGGCGTGGTTTAATAGAAGGTGTATGGTAGCACAAAAAGAGAGAGACATGGCGTGGAACAATTGGAGAAAGAGAGGTAACAACAGAACAAAGGAAGAATATAAAAGAACAAGAAATGAATACACAAGAATACGTAGAGAATAAGAAAGGAATTTTGAAAAAGGTATAATAGACAAATGCAAGGATGAACCCAAACTGTTGTATAGATTTGTGAATGGCAAACTGAAACAAAAGGAAGGAATCACCAAACTGAAAGTAGAAGGAGAGGTCTATAAAGATGCAGCAGTGCAGGCAGAAATAATGAACAAATGTTTCCAATCAGTTTTCACTAATGGAAAGGAGTTTGTGAAAGGGGAGGGAGTGACTAGAAATGTAGTGATAAAAGATATAAAAGTGGAAGTACAGGAAGTGTATAAATTACTGGAAACTCAAGATGTAAGGAAAGCCCCAGGACCAGATAGAATCTCTAATTGGGTACTGGCAGATAAGATTCACAGTTTGATTGTGTGTTCTCTGGAAGAGGGGAAAGAGCCTCAAGAATGGAGAAGGGCAAATGTGGTACCAATTTTTAAGGGGGGAAACAGGGAAGAACCCCTGAATTATATACCAGTGTCCCTAACCAGCATGGTCGCAAAATTGTGCGAAAGAATTCTGAAAGATAGATGGATAAAATATCTGGAAGAGATGAATATTTTGGCTGATAGTTTGGATTTAGAAGTGGAAGGTCATGTGTTTCCAACTTGTTGAGTTTTTACTCAAGAGTGATTGATGTGCTACAGGAGAGAGATGGTTGGGTGGATTGTGTGTATTTAGATTTGGAGAAGGCCTTCGACAAGGTATCCCATAAGAGACTAATGTGGAAACTAGAGCATATAGGAGGACTGAAGGGGAACCTCCTGGAATGGATGAGAGACTTTTTGAGAGTCAGACAAATGAGGACAGTTATAAAGGATAGGATGTCTGGATGGAGGGAAGTAACAAATGGAGTCCCCCAGGGCTCGGTGTTGGCGCCAGTAATGTTCCTGATTTATGTAAATGATATGGTAGATGGAATGAACAGTTATGGAAGTCTGTTTGTTGATGGTGGAAAGATCTGGAGGAAGGTAGAGGTTGAGGAGGATTGTAAAATGCTGCAGGAGGATCTGGATAGGATACACAATTGGAGCAGGATGTGGGAAATGAAATTTAATGCAAAGACATGTAAAATATTGGAAATGGGTAAAAGTACCAAGAGGCCATCATTGAATTATTTAATGGGTAATGAACCAATCACAAAAGCAAGAGAAGAGAAAGATTTAGGAGTGCTGGTCCAGGACAGTTTGTCACCTGAAAAACACATTAACAAGGCAGTTAGAGAGCTGTATAAACTCCTGACTAATATAAGAGTAGCTTTTCTTTATATGGATGAGGAGATGATGAAAAAATTGATAGTGGCCATTATTTGCCTCAGGTTAGAATATGCAGCAGTAGTGTGGTCCCCACACAAAAAGAAAGATATAAACAAGATTGAGAGAATACAAAGAACAGCAACCAAAATGGTCCCCAGTCTGACAGACCTGTCGTACAGAGAGAGGCTGGAAAAGCTGGATTTGCCTTCTTTAGAAGAAAGGAGAAAGAGAGCCGACATGATTGCAGTGTTCAGGACTATGGTGGGAGTAGATAGAATTGACAAAGAAGATCTGTTTTTATGGGATAAGAGAGTAACAAGAGGACACAGAATGAAACTGAAGAAACCAAGCTGCATGAAAGATATCAAGAAATATAGTTTTCCTTAAAGATGTATAGACCTGTGGAATAGCCTGGACAAAGAGATCGTCCAGTCTAAAATCTTGAATGAGTTTAAAGCTAAATTTGACTTATTGAGAAACAGAGACAGGTCCCCATGAGCATAGCTCATTTCCTGTATATCACAATTAGGTAAATACACACACACACACACACTGGTGCAGTGGTAACGCTCTCACCTGCCAGCTGGTGGACGGGATTTCGCGCCTCGCTCAGGTTACGAAAAGTTTCACTGACGAAGTGGGTGGTTACTGTCCCCCTGGAGCAAGGGGACGGGTGTGTGCGTGTGTGAAGGTCACAGCCTTGCCCTTAGATCGGACTATATGAGCTCTCAGCTCCCTTCCGGGAGGGTAAAAAGCTGACAATCACGACCATCAAGTGATCCTGACCAACCCGGTGAATTACACACACACACACACACACACACACACACCTATAGTCTGTACTTTTTCAGTAATTTGTCTGTCTGAAGTTAGGAATTTGTTCTGTAAAATAAAGAAATATTCATTAAAACAGTCATGGCAAGATTATGCTTGTACATATTTTAAAATAGTTTACTGCCTAGTACTTACAACACTTCTCCACATATGATCATTCTAATCACGTTCTTACAATTGAAACTGTTTGTTCTGTGTGAACAAAGTTTTGCAGGGATAAAAAATGCCAATTCTTTTTCCATTCAATTCATACATTTTTTTTCACTCACACATATTCATGCTAGTTTAATAGGACTTATACATAATAATCTTTGAAGATTACCCTACCTACCCATATCATTATTTTTTGCAAATATCGCACTTTTTACCGATAAACTTGAATTATTACATTTTTTCGCAAAATGTCCGAAATTTGAGCGCAGTCCGAAGTTATGGTGTTTTACTGTATGTTACCTATAATAAGGTCAGACAAAGGTTCTGGCATGACAGCTGCGACTGTCGTACCAGTGTAAAATGGACATGCCACCTGGATACGTGCCCCAGGGAACAATCTCACCGATCCATCAATAAGCTGGGCTTGGATCTGTCTACCTGTATACTCCTCAGGCAGAACTAGACTTTGCCTGACAGAGTAACCTGGGGAACCATTGTCTCTCAGGACCTTTACAGAAATGCCTCCCACAAACCCTGGCTGAACACGGAAGGCACTGTTGCCTATGGGAGGGCCTGTGGAGGAAGCGGCCAGCCACTGATACGGCTGCATAGCGCACAACTCTGCGAATGTGATGCCCTGATGTCTAGATGCCTGAGGGGTCGTACTCACCATCTGGGGAGTTGGAGTGTTGACCACCTG
This sequence comes from Coenobita brevimanus, assembly GCF_032717465.1. NCBI lineage: Eukaryota > Metazoa > Arthropoda > Malacostraca > Decapoda > Coenobitidae > Coenobita > Coenobita brevimanus. The sequence goes on along the minus strand of NC_137061.1, from coordinate 5,049,046 downwards.
TGGAGGTGGGCTCACTGTCTGAGGCCCCAGTCATACTGCAGGTACAACTTATCACAAACCACCGGCGACCTGCAAGTCATGGGTGGTTTTGATGAGGTTTATGACCGGTCTTCATGTCTCGGTCTAGCCGCAGGCCACCATGGCTACCAAAAAATCATCACGAGGTTTTTCATGCTGCACGAAAAACCTCCCCGCGACCACCTGGCATTGAAGCCACCTGGTGGGCAGCTGGACTGCGTCTGGCCGGCTTACAGACTGCGACTGGTCAGCGACACCTGATTTTTAAGCGGTGGTTGCCATCCAGACGGAGGCCAGTCGCTGCCCGCTCTGTGCGGTGGCCGTCCGCACTCCGTCAAGGTGACGACTGGACTGCGGCGGCCGCCGTCCAGCTGGTGATTGGTCGAGCGACAGGTGGTGGGCTGGACCGAGACCAGCCGCCAGCCAATCCTCAGCTGGTGTCGGTTTAGTGGTCGCAGTTTAAACTGCAACAGGACGCGGACTGGCCGGCCACCCGTCAGTGTTTTGACCTATGTGAACCTGGCTATGGTTGCCATTCGGCTGCCCACTGGACGGACAATGGCTGCCCACTGGACGGACGCTGGACAGACATTGGACGACCACCGGTAGCCGATTGGTGGCACAACTGCTTGGAGACCTCCGTGGTCGGGGATTGGTTTCGTGATTTTCATGTTTGCGACAGGTCTTACCTGCAGTGTGACTGGGGCTTGAGCGGGACTAGTTCCTTGTGAAGGAGGACCTGTGCTGCTAGGGACGACACCATCGTGCGCTTGTTGGGGAATGAAGGCTGCGTTTGCCTCATGCCTCCGATACACTGGGGCTGGTGCTGAAAAGGGTTGTCCCAGCTGTCAATTGCATGGCTGATACTGCTGCTGTTTAGGGTACTTGTTGTACCTCTTCCAAGCAGGTTGCTTGATGTTCTGCTGTTGGTCCTTTTTCTGCGGTTTGTTTGGACCATGGCCATTACTCTGAGAATGGCCTTGATGCTGGGATTCGCTCTGAGCTGGCTTCCCAGACTTGGCAGTATCTTTCCTGTTCCAGAACTGTTGCCTACGAGTTTGGTACCCGTACACAGTGAAGAATGCATCAGCCTTTTCCACCATTTGGCTGGCATCCCTTACCTGATAGATCTTAAGCTAAGCCATAAGCTCAGCAGGCCACGACTTTTCTAGCTGTGTGAGCAGCATGCGGTCAATTATCCCCTCTCGCGTGCGAGGGGTCTCATCTTTCTCCATCCACTCATCTAAGTAAGCAGTGAGACGGTCGAGGAACTGAACAGCAGTCTCCTTTTCTTGGAGACGCGCCCTCATGAACTGACTCCTGGCGTCATCAGCCGTTGAGACTGTATGCTTTGATGAGTGCAGCCTTCATCATCTCATACGTGAGATTGTCTCCACAAATTCTGTGGAGAATATCGAGGGCAGGGCCCTCAAACAAGCTGAGAAACTAGAGCCGCTTAGCTGCCTCATCCAGCTGGTACAGCTGCACGATATCTTTGAAACAAGCTATGAATGGCTTGATTTGCTTGCCTTCCTTACATGAAGGAAGCTTGAGGCGCCGGGTTGCCAAAACATGTGCTGGGAGCGTGCTTGTGGAGCTTGGGTTGGCTGCACCAGATGTGCCTGAAGCCAAGGAGTCCTGCTTGAGCTTCAACACCTCAAGCTCGTGCTTCTCACGTGCCTCGCACTCGGCACGTTCGTATTCACGCTGTTCTCACTCTTGTTCACATTTAATTCTACGCTCTTCATGGGTCATTGTCACGTTGCTGTTCATAATTGTACCGTGAGAGCACATAGTCTTTAATTTCCTGGGGATTGGTAAGCCCCATATCTTTGGTTTCCTGTACATAAGAACTAGTAGCCATGATGCTAACTCAGCTAAGACTGAGTGAACTAAAGACTGACGTACTGACTTCTGTTTCACAGAGAAATGCTAATAATCGAAATTAAAGATTATAGGCACAGGCTGGTGGTGACCAGTTTTATCTAGTTAAACTGGTAAAGAAAGAAGCAAAGAAAAAAAAAAATGCAGCCGACTGGGAAAACTCTTACGTAAAATTAATAAACCAGAATCAATAACCACTAGTAAGATAGTTCCTATAGACTTTAATGACAAATTCTTAGCTAAGAGTGAGTGAGTATTATTTCGTCAGTAACTTTAAAGCTAGGAGTTAATATCCTGGAATGAGGTCGCCAGATGTCACAGGGGGATGTGAATTTAAGAATAAGATGCTAATATATGTATGTAATCAGTTGACACAAGGTGAATCGACTTGTGAAATCTAAAAGTAAATTTTACTTTATGCAGGCTTACTTTGCCAATTCTCTAAAGACGAGAAATTTATAAACTTTCTCAACAGTACGCAGCGGAGACTACCCACGAATACTGTATCATTAGTACTGTTGGTCTCTGAGAAAGTGTCCTTACCCCCTGACAATCAGTAACTAATACTAATAATAATGGACAGGTCCTTGTTGATGCTACCTCCTGGCTGGCACGACGGATTTAAGTTTTAATATGGAAGAACTGGCTTAAATACCAGTCGTGATTAATATAAGAAGTTTGTGCAAACTGGGAGTAGCACGCTAAAGTAAGTTCAGTGTGGAGAAATCAAACACGATTCTACATTTACATTAAGCTCAAGAAAAGAACTGTAAATTTAATAATTACGAGGAGAATTTACATTACAAGTACAGTATCTCAAAATGAATTCAAATATCAGAGGAGATACACTCACTCACTCTCATTCAAAAAGCTAATTAAACTTAAACCTAGGAAAAAGAACGGAAATACTAGTCAGTGGAGGAAATGGAGCTGAAGCTACGAAAAGACTGGGCGTCTGTCTGTTGCTACGGCAGGTGCTGCTATTCACTGCTAATGTCCACTACGCCGATCACCAACTCGGTGCGGAGATAAGGGGAATCGTTGTACAACTGGAGACTCTGCTCTCAACGCTGGGCACGATGAGACCTTCTTCCGTGACAGTCCGAAGCTGACTGATGTAACCAACGCCAGTATAGGGGTGTGAGAACAGGCATGTTCGTCGGAAGTGAGCGTGGCCTAACTTCAACGGTCAACGGAGGCAGGGCGAATGATATACACACGCAATGAAATCACTCACTGAAGCACTAATGTCGTGCATAAGAACAGTCACTTTTGAAGCAGTGATGAATGTTCTGAAAAACCATCCCGATCAAAGTGCATTCAAGGATGGTTAAACTGAGTGATACACAGTGGGTCTTCCACAAAAGTTCGTGGCTTCCCACCAAAGTACAGTGTCACGAAGTGGTATAAATACACAATCTGGCAAATTTGTGACACACTCTACCTGCACGACCTTGCATTGGCGCTTACACGCTGGCAGTCGTCCACATTTCTAGTCCAACTTTCAGTCTTGGTGATTTACCGTATAGTGATTGATATAACATGGGCTCAGTGGGGATAAGGAGGGGGGGGGGGCTGCGACCATGAAATCTGTATAATAAAAAAAAAAAAAAAAAAAAAAAACTGAAATATGTCCTAGGATGGTGATTATCATCACCAAAGGTTCCCCCTGAGGTTGGGGGACAGTGGGAGGCCCTGGACAATCACTCTAGGTACTCAGGAGGAGGTGAAGAGAGGTTGGGTGAGCAGAGCAATGAGGCCAAGGGAGATTGATGTGGCAAGGACGATACAGAACATAGTGGTGAGGACGAGGGAGAGCATGGCCGTGTGGCAGCGAGGCAGCATGAGGCAGCATGTGGGTGTGCCAGGCAGCATTGAAGACAAGACAGACAAACATGACAGGGCAGTTGAGGCAGGATATTGCGTTTGCACACTGCTCATTGATGGCCTTAGCTCTTCATCAGTGCTGGTGGCAAGGGAGGTGATGTTGATGGTTGTCTGCTCTGCTGCCTCTTTCCTAGTTGTCAGGAACTCCCTGTATGTGCCTCAAGTGTTGCTGAGTGCCATGTGTCACTATGTCACTCCTCACTGAGTTTGGGTCCTTTTCCTGGATGTATGAAATTGCCTGGTCCCTCATGGCAAGGAACATGTTCAAGGTCTTGATTTCGAGAACATGAATGGGCTCACCGTCACCTCCATCCTCACTGCCCTCCTGTGCCTCTACCATGCATTCTCTTAGTTCAGTGAGCTCCTCTGTAGAGAGTTGCTCAGTGTGGCTGTCTAGGACCTCTTGCACATTTTCTTCATTGACCTGCTTAAATCCCGCCTCGTGCGAGAGGTCAAGGATTTCACAATGAATGTTCTCCACTACCAGAAACCTTGTGAAGGAGTGCACATATTCTGGCCATACTTTTTGTCATATGGCATTCATTGTGCTTGACTGCACCTCCTTCCACGCTGTTGTGATGTTAATGATGTGCTTGATGTCATAATTCTTTAAGAACCACCACACTGCGTCACTCATCCCAGAATCATTTGCCCTCACCATTTGCTCCATGGTGCAACAGTGGTAGTAGTCCTTGAATGTGGTGATGACGGCATGCCCTGGTCCACTGTTTGGTGAAGTAGTATTGTGTTGGGGGACAGATACACCACTTTGATATTATCCACCCAGTTCTCCATCCCCCAAGGATGACTCGGAGTGGTATCACATAGCAGGGGGAAACAATTGGCAACTCTGCTGCAGCTGGTACAGGCAGGGGAACAGGTGTCCTGTCATGTATGCATGGCAGAGTCTGGAGATAAGCCATGCCCTGGAGTTAATCTTCCAGATAACCCCATGGTTTTCCCTCACGTACCCTGCTAGCTCGTAGGGGTTCTCCCAATAATACACCAAGAGGAGGTCAGGCTTCAGGTCTCCCTCTGCATTGATGCCAAGAAGGATGGTGAGGTCCTTGGCTTCTTTAAACCCTGCTGCATGTCATTCTTTCTTGAAGTCTTGTGGGAGATACATTTCCAAAACAGGCCTGTTTCATAAAGTTGAGGACCTGTTTTGGAGAGTATCCCCTTTCCTCTATGAGTGCCTTCAGCTTTATGGAGAAGGCCTTAGCTGCTGCGTGATCAGCACTTGCAGCCTTGCCATGCATGGTCACATGTCTAGGGTCAGCACAGGCCTTAAACCACTCAAACCAACTCCTGCAGGCCTTGAACTCCTCCATGGCCTCTATACCTTGCTTATCCCTGAGATTCTCCCACAGATTGAGAGGAAATAAAACTTCAGTACAGGGGCTGCTTCACTCGGTTCAATTCATTAACCCACAGAGCTAGGAGTGGAAACACTCCATCTCCTCCATTATAGGCCTCCTTGTTCTGGTTAGTCATTAAGCAGTCAGGGTAGGCATGCTCTGCAATGCTTAATAGCACTGAAATTGTGGACTGGGGCAGCTTTAAGGCCTTGGCAATCTTGCTTGCCGTGGTGCTTAACAGTGTTCAGTTTCACATCAAGGGAAAGGCTACACTTTGTCCTTTTCGTGTTGCCCTTGGCAATATCAATAGCACCACACTTCTCACTGGGGGTAGCACAGACAAGATTTTTAAGTTATGAGTTTCATTTATTTCATACACAAAAAATTATCTGTCAAATTACTGTTGCTTGCAGCACATTCGTTGTGTCCTTGCACAGTTATTCAGTGATAGCAGTAGTGTTTCAGTGGCCTTGCACAAGCAAGAAGGTTAGGTAACTCAGAGAACACAAGGGAGACGATCACAGGTGCAGGACAAGTGAGTGAGTGGGTGAGCAAGACAGGGTCTTCAAAGGGTGGCACAAAGGAGGCCCCCTTCACAGAGGCCTGAGATGGTGGTTCTGCACATGTAAACACTATTTAGCTATCTCGAGTCAAATGTCTGCTGTCAGCATGTTTGTCACTGCGTTCACATAAGTTTGTTTAAGCTGCCATTACAAATATTGTTCAAGTGAATTTGCAATCATTTTGCCATGATTATTCAGGAACTGAGTAAAACTCTTTGTTCATTGCTATAGTGATTTATCACATAGGGAACAAACAGCAGACACCCCCAGATCTTTGCTGCTAGGGAGCACAGTTTTACAGATGGTAGGGACAGTTTTGTTAGATGAGGCACTGGCATCAGCATCTTTATGTTTTCACGAGATCCGATGCTAGCAGTATCTCTGGCACCACCATGTGCAATGCTAAACTCCCTGTTATATTTTATATAATTTTTTTTTTTTTTTTTTTTTTTTTTTTTTTAACAGAACGGAGGAAGGAAAAACAAATGAGTAAAAAAAAAATACTCCATACACCAGATTACTGGTGTCCTCTGTTCATAAAATATCTGTAACAATTAGACTTGAACAGTTGTTGGTTGAAATTTGGAGGGAAACAACTCTGGGGAAGCGAGTTCCAGAGAGATGCAGTTCGGGGAATGAAAGAATTCTGATAGGCAGAAGTTCTGCAATATGGCTGAGTGACATTCCAGTCATGAGCGCTACCAGATGCCTGTGTAGCACGAGGGAAGGCATGGAGAGGTGGCACCATGGACGCAACTTCGTCTGAGCATTTGCCAAAAAAATATCTGTAAAATAATGCAAGGGAGGCAACAGTCCTTCTTACTTGCAGGGGAGGTAGTTTATTTGTAATGGCAGGGTTGTTAATGATTCTAACAGCTTTGTTCTGAATTTTGTCTAGTTGTCTTAATGCAACCTCTCCACAACCATTCCACAAGGGTGAGCAATATTCAAGCTGAGAGCGCACATGACTCTTATAAATTATAGCTAACTGCTCATCAGCGAAGAAGGTATGGACTCTGTACAATAATCCAAGTTTCTTTGAGGCGGTTTTAGCGAGTGATCTGACATGAGAGGTCCAGCTGAGGGCACTTAAGTGAGATGCCAAAAATTTCAATACTTTTGGAGATGGGAATATTATTAGCACTGAAGGTAATGTACGAATCTGGCAATATCTGTCTATTAGTAAACTGTATATATTTAGTTTTACTAGCATTAAAAGAGACAAGGTTGTTTTGTCCCCATTCACTGGTTGTAGATAGATCTTGATTTATGGAGATGGCTGTACTGAGTTGAGAGGTGGAGATATTAGACTTTGTAAATGGATGTCTGAGTGTGAATGAACTATGTAGTGTTGAGTCATCTGCATATGAGTGAATGGGATTGTGGGTGACAGATAAGAGATCATTAATATGAACCAGAAATAGGGTTGGCACCAGAACTGATCCCTGCAGCACGCCGGCATTAATTGAGTGGAAATTGGAATATACATCATCTACTTTTACTCTTATTTTCCTGTCACTAAGATATGAAGAAATTAAAGAAACAAAAGACGTTAGTCCATAGCAAGGGAGTTTGGACAGCAGGGAATGGTGCCATACTCTGTCGAAAGCTTTAGAGATATCAAGAGCTACTGCATGAGTTTCTCCAAAAAGATCAACTGATTGATGGATGGTATGAGTTGAGAGATTGAGTATGTCAATGGTGGATCTTTCATGGCGAAAACGATATTGTCTATCACTAATTAAGTTGTTGGATTCAAGATGTTTAACAATGTGCTTATTAATTAAAGTATCAAATACCTTACCAAGAGAAGATGTGACAGCTATTGGTCTGTAATTGGAGGGGTCAGACGAACTTCCTTTCTTCGGAATTGGGTGGATATTGGCTTCTTTCCATGAGTTTGGGAATAAAGAAGTACGTATGCATAGTCTGAATAATTTATCTAGGACAGAGGCAAGTTCAGGGGAACACTTTTTCAAAACAATTGGCGGAATTCCATCTGGGCCTGGAGCTTTGTTGGTAGGTAAATTGTTTAGGATGGATTTTACGTATCTTGTCTGTATTTTAAGTGGGGCAATTTCGGGAGAATCAAGTTCCAGTACTGGGACATTTTGGCTGGTATCGTCTATGGTAGAGTTTCTGGCAAAGGTATTGGCAAAGATATCTGCTTTCCCACGTGGGTCATTTGTAGTGTCGCCATCAGAAGATTTTAGTGGGGGAATGGAAGATGACTTGTTAAAGTTATTATTGAAAGAATTAAGAGTTGACCAGAATATTCTATTGTCATTAGGGTTGTTAAGTAGTTTTGATGCTTGCTTTTTGAAGAAAGTTTGATTTAGATAGATTTAATACAGCTTTTGCATGATTTCTAGTAATTTTAAATTGGGAAAGTGATTCAGATGTTTTTGATTTTAAGTAAGAGTTATATGCTAGTGACTTTTGGGCTGTTGCTCTGGCACAGTTGCCATCAAACCATTTTGGAGAGTTCGATCTTTTAGTGAACTGTTGACTTGGTATGAATAAATCCATACCAGCTAGTATTAAGTTGCAAATGTGGGACTGGGTAGAATTGGGATCACTAGAGAAGAAAGACTGCCATGGAACATCAGCAAGATAATTTCTAAATGCATCCCAGTCTGCCCTATCAAAGTGCCATCGGGTCACCCTGACAGGTTCAGAACGGGGAGGTGTGGTAGGGTTAACTAATGAGGCTTTGATGAGATTGTGGTCAGAGGATCCAAGTGGTGACAGTACCTCTATCCTGTATTGATCTGGATTTTTTGTCAAGAATAAATCCAAGAGATGGGCATTATGGTCATGATTTTGTAAGAAAAGGGTATTTTGACTGCATGGAGGAATTAAAAGTTCACTTTTGTGGAAGCCTTTTCCCAACCAGCACAATAATTACTTCCACATTTCTCAGTGTTATCACTCATGTAGTACTTGAAATGGCTTGACCAACACTGCAACCAGGACATGATCGATGTTCATTGAGGAACCATCATATACACATTTGATCAAAACCAAATCAAAATAAAGCACCAGGAAATGCATAACCTATACAGTTTTATTCTGTATCATTTATTTTAACAAAGTTTATTCTCCTGTTAATGAAGCAGGACATATTGGGATAAATTCTGAAAACGTGGGGCATTATCAGGACGCCATCAAAATGTGAGACTCTTGTTGAAAAATTGGGACTGTCCTACCCAAACTAGGACATCTGGTCACCTTACTGCAGGGCCAGACTTTCAGGAACATATATAAAACACTCTTCTTACTCAACAAACAGTACATTAGACCATTGATTTTTTGTGCCTCCTTGGCATGGGCTCCCATCCAATTAATATTCACTACATCACCATGCAGACCATTCAAAACAGTGCCCTGACCCCAGCTCACTTATAGAGTACTATGAAACTAAATTCCTCCCTGTCAGAAACTACCTTGATGTGAGAAGCACATAATTCTATGTAGCAACTTGTACCAGTACACAACACCCCTGTCATTACATGACACACACACAACACTCATTGGTACATAAGACAGTCACCTCACAGACGTCATTAGATCCTCAACAACAGCATCCCATCTCCAGACATTCCAACACAAGCAGTGAAGAAGCGCCTACTTACTCACTGCTAGCGCAAGGCAGTATAACACCTGAATCAGAATACAAAATTACAAGCTTCTCTTGTGACACCCACCCATTGAAGGTGTCCTTAAAAAGATATGATCATGTTCATCTAGCTAGGCTCAGATCAGGACATCACCCAGCTCTACACAGCTACCAGTGTCAATTTGGGATGGGTGGAATCACAGATGACAAATGCCCTTGTAGAATAGGCCCAAACAAAATAACACACATGTTGGAGGACTGCACAGTACATGCCCCACTAACACATAGATGCATCATCTGTGTAAGAAACATGTGGAACAGCCCCATAGGGGCAGTTGCTTACCCACTGTGAACAAGTCTGCTCATTCGTATGGATTGGGTATGAGTGACAGCAACAACAAAACAAACATCCGTCACTTCCTTCCCTGTCCTCCAAAAAGAGGTTGTTGTACTGCAGAAGGGTAACTTCTGCCTGAAGTCCACTGGGTTTACTGTCAAATGACCTGGGGGTTGCAGCTGTTACTACTACTACTGGCCATATAAGATAATGAATTTGTTTTTGGAAGAAAGGTGATTTTTCTCAGCTTTGCCCTCATACCAGTGTGTAATACACAGATCCATTCCAGGGCATAGGGGCTAATATCCAAGTGGTTACATGTGAAGGTGTGTGTTGCCAACTGTTACAAATATGAGAACTGCTGAACCTAACAGAATGGAATGCTCTAGGTTGGTATTGCTTGCTTGTAGAAAGAGAGAGAGAGAAAATCACATTGGTTTCCTACTAACATTGTAATTTTTTTTTTTTCTTCACTCAATCTTCCATTCATTTTTGATGGGATATTCCGTTAAGGTCCAGACACAAAAGAGTCCTTTGGCAATGTAGTAAGTTAGAGAGAAGTATTTGTTTTATCTTTTGTTTTATTTTTTTTCAGAACGCTCCATCTCCTTCCAATCAAAGGAAAAGGCCAGAAAAAAGGAAATGAAGGCTCTTCGGAAGAAGTATGGGATCACAACAGATAATGAGAAAGTTGTTGTAAGTGGACAGTACATTGATAGGGCTGAGAAAAGGAAAAAAGAGGTTGGGTCCAGCAATCCGTATGAGAAGACGGAAGTTGCATCAACAGAAACGTAAGTTCTGAGTGTAAGAGGGTGTAGTACAGTAAATCCTCCCTATAATTCACCTTTCTGTTTTTTTCCTGTTGTGTGTTATACCAACATCCTGCAACTCTCACCATATCCCCTAAAGGAGGGTGGTGGACTGCAAAGGTGCAGCTTCAACCTGCAATCCACCTGGCTCACATCCAGATGAATATATAGCCACAGCAACATCAACTACTTCATTCTGATGATGTCTTTTTTCATTTTAACCAGGCCACCCACAGACAGTTTTATTGATCCTCTGGAAGATCTTTTGCATTAACCCCCCCCCCATCCCGACGTTTTCTGGGCAGTGGTACGCCCCAGTCCCGACATTTTTGGACTTTTTTTTTTTTTTTGGCTCAAACATCCGCTTTTGGTGAGAAACATCAAAAATTCATAGAGAAATCGCTCACCTGAGGTTTAAAATACTCGATCCAGGTAGGAGTACCTCCTTACCTTACAGGGTTTTCTGTCAGGCTGGCTGCAAAGAAAATGAGTTCTGTGGGAAGATAACTATTCCACACCACTCATAAACAGTATTTATTTATTTATTTGGTACGAATTTATATGTAGTATGAGAGTATATTGGTTTTCAAACGGTAATATAGGCATTATAAGCATTGTTTCACTCACTAACTCATCACCTTTGCTGACCTTTTTTTGCCACATTACCTGATCATCATTTCTGACTGTTTCTTCCTCTAATGTTTGTCCTCCACATTGTCATCGATTGGGGAATCACTCTGGCCCTGAATTTCGTACCGTGGCATAACATGGCTTTACTGGCCAGGTCACTGATGACAGGTGAATTGCTGAGAAAAGGGCATGCAGGGGGGGGGAGGAGGTCATGCTGGGTAAGGCATTGTCCCTGCCTGGCATCTTGTAGAGGAAGGTGTCCTGTGTATATGTGCCAAAAATCACTTGCAAAAATTGGAAATTGTGCAAATTAAATTGAAAATTGTGCAAATTAGGGACCTTGCAATGTTGCTGCCTTAATTTACGTCTCCGGGATATGAGTGCACATCGCGTGAGGACGTGAATTCACATCTCCGGGACGGGGCGGGTTAAAGGAATTAATGAAGAGTGTCTAACTCTTCTGATGTAGAAAATCTTACCTAAAATCCTCTAAGTAGCAAGAATAAAAAATGAATTACAGTATGTCATTGGAGTGGAGGAGTTAAAGTTAACTGTATATCACAGGAAAAATAGCTCAAATGAATTTAAAGTTCCATTGGTACATACAGTACAGTACGGCCTCAAATCCAGAGTGGTTGGTTCCAAAGGCTTTATGGAAAATGAAATATTTTGGAAAGTGGAATCATATTGATACCTATGAGAAAACTATTTACTGTACACAATACAGTACATAGTCTCGAGGAATGGGAACTGTAAAGGCAGTGAAATACCTTGCATAAGTAAGTTTTCCTTTGCTTTTGTACATGTCTGCAAAAGAACTTGATCTTCAAGTATTCATTGGTTGTGTGAGGCCTTTTTTTTTTTTTTTTTTTTTTTTTTTTTTTTTTTTAATGTGAGGAAGAAGGCACCAAAGGCCAAGAGCCTGCAATAATACAGTTCCCTCCAAGAGAAAAACAAAATACAATAGAGAGCCTAATTCAAGATCCGATCATGTCGAGATGCCTGGACACATTGCATTTGAAAGACTGGAGATCATAGGCAGCTGGAAATACAGACAGAGGGAGACAGTTCCAGAGTTGACCTGTTGCATAAATGAAGGACTGGGAGTAACGGTTGACTCTTGCATTAGAGAGTTGGACAGAAAAGGGATGAGAGTTTGCTGCTAAATGGGTGCTACGCGCCCGTCATAGAGGTGGAGGAATGCATGCAGACAGTTCAGAGGAGCAGTGACCATTAAAGTAGCGATAGAAAAGAGATAAAGATGCAACAGTGCGGCGAAGAGACAGAGGTTGAAGGGAGTCAGTAAGAGGAGGAGAGTTAATGAGACGAAAAGCCTTTGACTCCACCCTATTGAGAAGAGCTGTACGTGGGGAGCCTCCCCACACATGAGAGTTGTACTCCACACAGGGGCGGATAAAACCCCTGTATAGAGTCAACAATTGTGCAGGGGTAAAGAAAGAATGGAGTCGGCTTAGCACACCTAATCTCTTGGAAGCTGATTTTACAAGAGATGTAATATGATCTTTCCAAGATAAGTCACGAGTAAATGAAACCCCAAGCATGTTCAAGGATGATGCAGGATTAAGCTGAATATTAATAAACATTAGTGGGTATACCTGTGGAAGATTTTGTCGGGTTGATAGGTGTAAGAACTGAGTCATAGATGCATTAAAAACAACCAGATTATTTTTACCCCAGTCAGAGATATGAGCCAAGTCAGACATTAGGTGTAGCATAGCCTCATCCCTTGTTTGTTGAAGTAACTGCTGAGATGGGTGTTGTGGGAACCGAATGGAAATGTGAAGGATGGAGTCATCAGCGTATGAGTGGATAGGGTTGGATGTACAGCTTAGAAGGTCATTGATGGATAAAAGGAAGAGAGTTGGTGATAGGACGGAGCCCTGAGGAACACCACTGTTGATAGATCTAGGAGAAGAACGATGGCCATCTACAACAGCGGCTATAGAACGACCAGAAAGGAAGCTAGCAGTGAGGGCACGGATAGAAGGATAGAAACCCTAAGAGGGCAGTTTGGAAGTTAAAGATTTATGCCAGACTTAATCGAAAGCCTTAGAGATGTCAAGTGCAGTGGCAAAGCTTTCACCAAAGTCCCGAAAGGAGGATGACTAGGAGTCTGAAAGGTAGGTGAGAAGATCGCCAGTGGAGCGTCCCTGACAGAACCCGTACTGACGATCAGAAAGAAGGTTGTGATGGGAAAGATGCCTTAAAATTTTTCTATTGAGAATTGACTCAAAAACTTTTGAAATACAGGACATTAAAGCAATTGGACGATAGTTGGAGGGTTGGGAGTGGTCCCCCTTCTTTGGGACTGGCTGAATGAGAGCAAACTTCCAGCAAGAAGGAAAGGTACAAGTTGACAGACAAAGGCGAAAGAGTTTGCCTAGGCTGGGTGTAAGCACAGAAGCACAGTTCTTGAGAACAACAGGAGGGACTCCATCAGGCCCGTATGCCTTGTTAGTATTCAGGCCAGTGATGGCAGAAAATACATCAGCAGAAGAAATTTTAATGTCAACAGGAAGTCAGAAGGGGGAAGTGATGGAGGAACAGCACTGGAATCGTCTAAGGTGGAATTGGAGGAGAAAGTCTGTGCGAAGAGATCTGCTTTACCAGTAGAAGAAATAGCTACAGAACCATCAGAGTAGAAAAGAGGAGGGAAGGATGATGAGGTAAAGTTGTTAGAAAGGTTTTTGGCAAGGTGCCAGAAGGAGCGGGAAGAATTCGAGTTAGAGAGTGGAGAGCATTTAGTACGGATGAAATTATTTTTAGCAGAACGAAGAACAAACTTAACACAATTCCCGGTAGAAATGTAAAGATGATGTGATTCAGGATTGGGTTGGCTCCGGTACCTTTTGTAGGCCCTCTCCTTGTTGTGGACAGCATTAGAACAAGCGTAATTAAACCAAGGCTTTCTTTCGCTAGACATAGGATACAAGAAAGGAATGTATGGTTCCATGACCGAGAGAATAACCTCTGTAATGGGCAAGGCACACTCAGATGGCTCCCGGCCATGGAAGCAATAATCATTCCAGGGAAAATCAAAGAAATATTGCCTGAGGGCCTCCCAATCCGCGGCTCCAAAATGCCGCAGACGACGTTTCCCTGGAGGGTCCACAGGCCGTACCGGAGTGATTGGACAGGTTAAGGTGATAAGGTTATGATCGGAGGAGCCCAATGGAGAGAAAAGATTAACAGTGTAAGCAGAAGGATTATTTGTAAGGAAGAGGTCAAGTATGTTGGAGCTCTCTCCAAGGCGGTCTGGGATACAGGTAGGGTGCTGTACAAGCTGCTTTAGGTCATTAAGGATAGAAAAGGTGTAGGCTTGTTCACCAGGTGGATCAGTGAAAGGAGAGGAGAGCCAAAGGTGGTGGTGAACATTGAAATCTCGTAGAATGGAGATTTCAGAGAAAGGAGAAATGGATAGAATGTGTTCCATTGTAGAAGTAAGATAGTCGAAGAATTTTTGATAGTCAGTAGAATTAGGGGATAAGTAAACAGCACAGATATATTTAGTTAGAGAATGACCGGAAAACCGAAGCCAGTGTTGAGAATTCAGAAGAATCGAGTTCAGGAACACAAGAGCAAGATAAGTCGTTGCGTATATTTACACAACAGCCACCTTTGGCTTTGAAATGAGTATAGAGAAAGTAGGAGGATACAGAAAAGGATTTGCTGTCAGTTGCCTCAGACAGATGAGCCTCAGTCAGAAAGAGAAGGTGAGGTTTAGAGGAGGAGAGGTGGTGCTCAACAGAGCGAAAGTTAGAGGAAAGGCCACGTATGTTGCAGAAATGAAGAAAAAGTGAGTCAGACAGTGGTTCCAGGCAACTCAAGTCGTCACCGGGAGAGGGGCGGAAGGTGGGGGCATTTATGGTCCCCCCCCCCCTGGGGCCTCCGAGGCTGAGTGTGGAGACGCCATGATTTTTGAAATTTTGGGAAAGGAAGTGTAGGTGTACTGTGCATGTAGTTTGATGAAGATAGTTAGAGAAATTTGTATTGGAGAGCATGCTGGCCTACTCTCTGTGTAACTGAGACACTGAAAAAGTTCAGCAGAGGGGGATGGTCAGGAACTAGCCCTGAGGGCTGATGAAACGGGAGCTCCAGCACTCCCTGTCATCAGCTTTCCATCTACCTCGGAAGTACTGCCTTGCTCGACTGGTGCTACAGTCTACTCCTACTAATGTCCCCCTGTAGCATGAAAAAAATATTTTGGAGAGTGGAGATTTAAAAAAATCGGATGTTTTGATTTGGAAGTTTGTACTTTACTGATTTGTGAATTCTGCCACTCCACAATATCATTTGTATGGGAAAATTTCTGATATAGGCAGTCAGTGTCAGAAGTCAGGCATGTATTCCAAAATATCACCACATTTTCATATATGTGCACAGTAAATATTGTTGTTAATGCTATATTTAATTGGGTACACCTAAGATAGTTCTCCATGTAGCAGTTATTTTTTGCTGTTTTGATCCAACCTGACCTATCTAATGATGGGAAAAGAGGTCAGGATTATGGTGGTGATGATGGTACCATAAATTGTATGAAATGTCAAATCACTATACAGTACTGTAATAGATAACAATGGAATGTTAACAGATAATTTATCCAGAACTTACTGTGGATCTAATAGCAAAATATAACAAATATAGACAACTTGTATTGAAGAGTTCACATATTTTAGGACATACCTGTAATGGATAATGAGAAGTGCTCGCCGCTCAATGAAGATGGTACCATACAGTTATAGTCAGACTGTTTTTGGCTGATGAGACCGGGCCACTCCCACTGCTTGCATACTAACTCAAGGTTGCATGAAATTCATTGATTCTTAGTTACGAGGTTTGAATGAGTCTCCTTGGTTACTAACCACATTGATTCTCTGATCTGACTACACCTATAATGAGGAATTATTGCACAGTACAACCACAATCCCTTTGTGTGCACGGAGAAACTTACTGTTGCCAAGCCTGCAAGAACATAGTGGTTACCAGGCCTTGGGAGGTTTCATTTAGGGGCTGTGTCAGGTACTTTTTTTTTCCTCTCCAGAATTAATTTTTTCCTTCCACTCCCCCCCTCCCCCCCAAAAAAAAAATATATATATATATATACACCACAGGCATCATTATTAGATATTGTACTATATAGGCCAATAACATAAGTGAAAAAATTAAATTATATGACATTCTGGGGACTGCAAATAAATGTGAATTAAAGCACTCACACTTCCCAACATTATTGATCAAAAAAAATTTTTTTTTGCAACTTCTTGCACACAATACGTCCCTAGAGATGGACATTTCTGTCCTTTTCAGTGATGTAATCAGATTTACAGTACAATCAATAGTTACTAATAAAATAGCAGAAAACTACTCATATCCCTAAGATATGAATTAAATTTTTGTTATACATACATACATACGTACATCATCTAATCCTGTGTTGCCCCATGAGGAGTGTAGGAGCCCGGGGCAAGGCAGGTTGGTCCTGACATTTAAGATGAGAGTGACTAGCCTCACACATCCCTGAGTGGCATTATGTGGGCAATAAACCACAACCATCTCTTGGATATAAACCTACACAGGCTCAATCTGGTTGGAGCAATTTAATTACCCACTAAACCACCAGGCACCATGTGTTTGGTTATATGGTTACCACCCAGCATAGTAAATGATTTCCTGGTGAACAGGAAACTATTTGGCTTTTCACTCAGTGTAGAGTCATCCATAAACATAAGGAAGAGGAAAGAAAGAAGGTATGAAAGACAGAAGAGGAAGGAAGGGAGGAAAGGGCAGTCACCCGAGAGCAGTGCTACATCAAGTGAGTGGATTGTGAAATCTCTTTTATACATGATGTTCATGATTTTTTTTTTTCATACATGTATGATTTATTGTGCACTTTTGTTGAAATTTCATGAGCTTTCCCATGGTGATATCAAATTTCAGTAATTTGAACCATCCATCCATCCATCATCTAATCCTATGCCGCCCCATGAGGAGCATAGGAGTCTGGGGCTAGGCAAGTTGGTCCTGATATATAAGATGAGAGTGACCAGCCTCACTCATCCCTGAGTGGCATTATGTGAGCAGTAAACCCCAACCACCCCTTGGATATAAACCTGCACCAGCTTAATCCAGTTGGAGAGCACTAATTACCCACTAAACGACCAGGCGCCATAATTAAAATTTTTCATAAAAGTGTCAAAAAATGAAAAAAAAAAGGCTTATTTGGAATCTTTTTTGGAATGACGTATTTTCTGCGTTTTTCTGTTTATTTTTTATGTAAGTAGCAGTGGATTATGTAGTGATTTTCCTGTGCTTTTTGATTGTGGCTTCCTCAGATATTCAGTATTAATAATAATTTTGGAGAATATGGAAAAAGAACAGATTGTATGTCATATTGTTTCTACCATTTATAAAGACTCCAAAATGCTTGCATGCCTTAGATATGAGTTTACGTATGCCTTGTGCTTTTGTGGTTTACGTCTGTATAAAAAAAAATATATATATCATCATCCAATCCTACATTGCCCCATGAGGAGCGTAGGAGCCTGGGGCTAGGCAGGTTTGTCCTGACATTTAAGATGAGAGTGACCAGCCTCACACATCCCTGAGTGGCATTACATGAGCAGTAAACCCCAACCATCCCTTGGATATAAACCTTCATGAGCTCAATTCGATTGGAGAGCCGTAATTACCCACTGAACCACCAGGTGCTAATATTTGGTTATATGGTTACCACCCAGCATAGTACCAGTAAATGGTTTTCTGGTGTACAGGAAACCATTTGGCTTGTCACTCATTGTAGAGTCACCCACAGGCAGAAGGAAGAGGAAAGAATGAAGGAAAGAAAGACAGAAGAGGGATTGTAAAGTCATCCATAGGCAGAAGGACAGGAAAAGAATGAAGGAAAGGAAAACAGGAGAGGATGGATGGAAGGAAGGATGGAGGAGAGGAAAGGGCAGACACCCAAGGGCAGCACTACATTGAGTGAGTCCAATACAAAATTTTAAGAAAATTAGTGTGTAGGTGGTGTGGGGGAGATCGGGGGAACCAACTGCCTGGATGCAACTCTCATTTTACTAATCATCATTGTCTAACTCACTTTCTCCCTGGTTGTTGCCTGACATGCTTATGACCTCGAACTCCCTTTCACTCTGTGTTTCTTCCTCAGACAGCACTTTCTGCCACTCCTTGTTCCCTAAACCTATGCTTTTCTGACACATGTTTCATATAGCAGGGTTGAAGGTCACTAATAGCCAAGATGATGCATGGATTTATATTCACACTATACCCAAAATCACAAAAACACATCATAGTACAATGAAATAGCTTGAGATAAGGAATGGTTGGATAGAATGGTTATGGGAGTGTAAAAGTGAGCTAGCACCCAGATGAGAGTGAATAGAGATTTGAGTGATGAATTTTCCAACATTGATGTGCATCAAGGGTCAGTTTTAAATCCCTTTCAGAGTATTATGATGCTGGGACTCTCTAACATGTCTTTAGAACTGGATCCCCATGGGAGGTGTTATATGCTGATGACTTGGTGATGATTATGGAGAATGAGAGGGTGACAAAACAAAGATTTGGGAAGTGGATAGATAAAATGTGGCACAAAGGTTTTCAAGGTAAACACAGATAAGGCAAAACTGAATATAATTAGGGCAGGTGGTGGTACTGTCTTAGCAGAAGGAGTGTAGACGAGTACAGTTCACCACAAAGATGTGGGAAATAACTTCATCTTATGCAGTGTCTGTGATAAGTGGGGGCATAAGAGATGTAGTGATATAAGAGGGCTGCAAAATAATGCTGATTTTGAGTGCAGTATGTAAAGAACATACAGAAGGAGGGAGGCAGGCAAGGATTAATCTTGCTGGAGAGTCTCTTGAGTGTGTGGAGTTTTGTTACCGAGGGTACATGATATGTACTGGATGTGGGGGCTTGAGTTAGCTCAGTGTCAGGGGTAAGGAGTGGTTGGCAGAAGTTCCAGGAGTTGTTACTCTTCCTGACATTGGGAAGGCTCTCCCTCTGTATTAAGGGGTCCTTGTTTGCAGCATATGTTGGGATTGTAATGCCGTACAATAGTGAGAATTGAACAGAACTGGAAAAGGATATTTGTAAGCTCAGACATACAGAGATGATAGGATTTGTAGTGCATCTTTGAATGACAGACCTAGGGGAATTAGAATTGTGAATGAAGAGTTGAGAGGAAGGATGAGATTTGAATGAATTAATGATGTAATGAGAGGCAGTAGATATGAAATGATTTGGGCATGTAGAGGTGATGGAGGGTAACAGCTGGGTGCAGAGGTAGAGAGGTATGAATGTTTATGGTTGAATGCTAGAGGCCAGGACCAGTCCTACCAGTAAACAAACTAGGTGACCACCTAGGATGGCATCAACTAGGGGGTGCCATTTTCAGTCAAATATGAAAAAAATTAAGTCTTGTAGATCAATCATCCCATAAGTGCAACAATAATAGAAGTAATTTCAACAAAAGCTTTGCATATCTTCCAAGGTTAAAATGCATTAAAATTCAATGTAGTGGGGGGGGTACACCATGGCATTCAACTAGGACGTCAGATGCTTTAGGACTGGCATTGCTGGAGGCAGACCAAAAAAGATCTGGTATGAGGTCATAGAGTATGACCTCTGGGTTAAGAGACTGAGTAGACAGGCCACTTGATATCAAGCGGTGTGGAGAGCTGTCATTAGGTGACCAAGGCTGTTGCATGCAAACATGTTGCAGCTTTCATATATGAAACAAAATAAATGCACTGCTTAACTTTACTGTTTGTTGATAAATATAGGAGCAGTGTGACAGTAACCCTGAATTTAGCCATTTGACACCACCAGAACATTTACTGTAACCACGGCATCATTATTTGACTGCAGAGACAAAACTAAGCAATTCCCATGCTGCACTGTGGTACATGGCAGGTTGGAGGGTTGCTGATTTGTTTCTTTAGTGAAGAGCATGACAGTCTGTGACACACCAGAATTTGACACATATCCGTTGAAAATGCCAATACCTTCTGACGGTGATTTTAAGCACTGGTGGCACGAATCATGTCATCTTGCGTGAAAGGGTTAATACTAACTGAAATAAAAAGTGCATTTCCAGATTAAAGGGGCTGTATAATTTTTCCATGTTTATTTCCACAGCTCTGCATATTATAACTGTACATCTGTAATGTTTTGTATTTCTTTAACAGACCCCTGAGGGACAACAACAAAGGTTTTGGATTGTTAAAGAAAATGGGCTGGTCTGAGGGGGAAGGTCTTGGAAAATCAGTGAAAGGAATAACAGAGCCGGTAAGTACTGTATTGTATAGTCTTCATAACACCTTCCCTACTAGGAGATTCATCTCCATCCATCCATCCATCATCTAATCCTACATTGTTCCATGAGGAGCGTAGGAGCCCAGAGCTAGGCAGTTGGTCCCGACATTTAAGATGAGAGTGACCAGCCTCACTCATCCCTGAGTGGCATTACATGAGCAATCAGCCCCAACCACCCCTTGGATATAAACCTTCACCGGTTCAATCCGATTGGAGAGAAATAATTACCCACTAAACCACCAGGCGCCAAAATTTGGTAATATGGTTACCACCCAGCATAGTAAATGGTTTCCTGGTGCACAGGAAACCATTTGGCCTGTCACTCAGTGTAGAGTCACCCACAGGCTGAAGGAAGTGGAAAGAATGAAGGAAAGAAAGACAGAAGAGGGAGTGTAAAGTCACCCATAGGCAGAAGGACAAGGAAAGAAAGACAGAAGAGAATGGGAGGAAAGAAGGCTGGAGAGGAAAGGGCAGACATCCAAGAGCAGCACTACATCGAGTGAGTGGATGGTGAGCGACCCCACCTATCACAAGGAGATTCATCTAATCTGTATAATTTGATAACGGCAAAATTATCTAATATGAAGGACATCTATTGGTTGTAGGAGTTAATGTTGACATCATAAATCTTCTCATGGTTGGGATAACTCTTGTTTTTTATGCCAGAAAACAGCAGATAATATTGAGCTCAGAGTCACAGAAGGCTGAGAATGTTAGCTCCGTCACTGCATGGGTGATCAAATCTGAATCAGCTCATCTCATAGCATCAAAAATAAAACACAAATAATGTCCTAAAGATGCTGCCTAGACCTGGTTGTCACCAAATGTGTGCTTCTCATCCATGTCATTCACAGTTTTGGGTACATAGCCCATCATCTTTTGTGTGTCAGACACAGTACACTGCATTGGTGTGTTGTGCTCTGCTATCGCAGTGATCATGTTTTGTTTTTATAGTGTTTGTAGGCCAGTTGTTAAGCTTGTTGTGGAGTTTTCCATGACCGGTCTTGACTCCCAGTGCGCCCAAATGTAACTTGCCCTTGCCACTAGGGTGGACACTGCTGCTACCAAGTGGTTGTAGATTATTTCTACCACTAGTAATGTGGGTGGAGCCCCTGAGAAGTGAATCTGGCTTTCCTCCCCAAATGATGATGCCACCTGTGAAACTCAGGCCCTGTCAGCATTACTAGGTTAATTGATAACACCTTTGATTTTTTAACACATGTAGGTTGTCAGAGGCCATCATTGGGTCCCCAGTGGATAAGTACTGCATTGAGGGTTCACTTAGGATTTTGGGAAAGGGGTCAGCTATTAGATTTTGTGTATCTGCTGATAATGTGGCCAAGATGACTGTGCTGCCTGAGTTCCTCACCCAGGTGGGAGACTGGTCTCTCAGGTGCTGGTTGGCCTGTTCACTTTCCAGTGACAAAGTTTCCATTGGGAAAATCAGGCCTGTTGCTCCAGATATCTCGGAGGAGAAACTCTTATGTCATCTCATTGTCTAGGCAACTGTTTCTCCCAGCTGGTGGGGGTCACCTGCCTCATGGTCTGCACTCATGGAGGTGAGGACAGGGTGACAGCCTGGATGGTGTGGCTCAAATTCAGGGGCCCCTTACCAGAGCAGGTTATCTTTGGACATTCCAGCTACTCTGTAGGGACTGTTTCCCATTCTGAAGTGTTATACATACCATCACTTTGGGCATGGCACAACTTTCTGTAAAACAAAGTCAGATGCTCTCGGTGTAGTAGGTTCCATCCTTGCAAGTCCACATCGAGTTTTCTGTTTTCTGCCTTGTTGCATGCTCAGTTTGTCTCCTGCATTTGCCCAGTTTAGCAGCAGACATTTTCTGTTCATGATTCTGCCTGAGCCAACCCTTCGACCCAGCCTGTCATTAACACCTGCCTGTGTTCCCTGAACTCAGTGTTCTTGTGCACCTCTCCCAGTTCTACCCTCCTGACGCCACGTACTGTTCCCTCTCAGACATCCTGGCCTGTCCAGGAGGGTCTTACCTATCTAATGGTGGTCAGCAAAGTTTTTCAGCATTGGATGATCTTGTTAACGCTTCGGGTGGTGAGTTTGCGGCTAGGCCCAGTGAGGCGAAACACACAATTGTTGTGTTTTCCAACCCAACCTCCTAGTCAGTGGTGCTGCACCACCCTGCCCCTTCTCCCAAGGCCCGATATAATTGTTCCCACCCAGCTCAGATCTCTCCTTTCCAAGCTGCTCGTGGTCCGTGTGGTCCTTACATCCAGCCCCATACCTTACCTGGAACTTTGCCAGATGATTCTACCTCATCACTGTTTAATGGTCCTGGCTTCATGCAAGTGACATGTCATCCCCTTGAGCTCTCTTGTGACAGGCTTTTTCCCTGGTGGTCCTCCTGCTCCTCCACATCAGCCTGTAGCAAGGTCAATCTTCCTAGCCACCCCACATGCCAACACCTCAGGTGCCCATTCCTCCAAGTCCATTGTAGAGCTGCTTGCATCCCTGTCCATATTTTGATATGAACTGTCCGTCATCAACATGTGTGTTAGCCTCTTGCCCCAGCCTCCTTCCCTCCTTTCCCATGTGATGGCTCCTCCATCTCTCTGCGGACTCCTCCTCTGGAATGCCAGATTCCTTCCTTAGAAAATTTTTGATTTTTTTCAGCCAAACAGTAGTGGACCCCACCCCCAGATGTCATTGGCCTCTGTGTAGACTTGACTATCTCCACAACTTCATCTGTCACCCCAAGAGTCACCATCTACTAGGCTGATGATTCTGGTGCTGGGGATGGTCTAGCTATTGGAGTCCAAGAGGACATACCCAGCTAAGTTCTGCCTCTGACCTGGCCTCCTCAGGGGATACTGTATTGGAAATTCTTGCAGTTCACCTTTTTCTCGTAATGGGTTGGACCATTGCGGCAATTTGCTTCAGCCCTCGCAAAGACTTTGGCTGTGAAGAACTCTGGGCCTACCAGGATCAGCTCCATCACTTTGCCACCTCCTGGGTGACTTTAATGTCAAAGATCCCCTTTCAAGATTCTTTCCTGGTGCAGGGTTCTGGCAACTGGCCAGGAACCTCCCTCTTTCAGTTTCTCTTGGAGAGTGGTCATTTATCCTGTCTCACCTTGGACTTACAGAGGGGTTGGGCCCCTCTCCATCTATCGCATGGAGTTGGACTGTCGGCTGCTTCATTGCATTTCTGCCCTTCTCTCTAGCCACCTGGCCTCCTCCTTCTACTGCCCCCCCACTGTCCTTTGCCAGCCCCCAGACTGGCTACATATGCAATTGCTCTTCATTATCCACAGCATCAAGGCCAGCCACACCATATCTCTTGACCTTCCCATCTCTTGATTTCCTAGTGGCCCTTGTCCATGCTCCCCCCCTTAGATGGATTTGTCTGTGATTATTTCCCCCATCTCATGATGCTGTTCCTGAAGTCAACTGATGCAGTCTTGGCATGGCAGCTCCTTAACATGGACTCCTCTTTTTGTGAGGACTGTCATAGAATTTACACGAATGGATCCCATTTCCCCCAACATCCTTTGCCTTGGTGGCCTACTTTGAAGACCATTCACTCTGCCAAACTTGGTCTTTCTCTGGTGTCGTGATGTCCTGACTGAGGAACTTCTAGCCATCCTTCAGATTCTAGGGTTTGTACAGGCCTTCCTCCGCTCCCAACTGTTAGTTTTATATACTGTACTGACTCACAGTCCTCACTTACCTTCCCCCTCTCAGATTGTTCAATCAGTCCTTGCCATATTGGCACACCTCTTCCTTGCCTCCCCCCTGGCACTTTCACTTTCATTGGATCCCCTTGCATGCAGGCATCCATAGTAATGAAATTGCTGATGCAGCAGTGAGGCAGGCACTGATCTTCATGTTAGCCTCAGTGGCTCCTGATCCAGCAGCATCCCATAGTCTCACAGGCAGTGCCTCATGTCATATTGAGATGGAAACCTTGCCACCCACCTGGGGTTTGCACATTCTTGAGCTCATCATCCCTGCCAGGATGTTGATGTTGCCATCTCCAGGTTGCAGTCGAATCACACGGGCCTCACACACCACCTGTACTGTTCGGGTATGACAGAGAACCTTTGGTGTCAATGATGACCCTGGGGTGAAGAAACCATAGAACATTTCATGTTGTGGTGTTTGAGGTTCCCCTCCCTCCATACATCCTTGAGAGACCACTGGCATCTCTGGGAGTTACATTCTGTCTCTGCACATCCTCAGGTGGGGGTGGGGGATGGGGAATCCTTGGCAATGCATCATGTTGTACATGTCTGACTTCATCTGTAAATCTAGGCAGCTAATCCACATTTAACCTGAGGTCCTAATCAGTTTCTGTCAGAAGGACACTGGGTCATTGTTCCATATCCCCTAAACTCACAAGAAGAAAAGATAAAGAGTGTCTTTTGGTCATTGTTAATCAACCTGTCAGTCTGGCTGAGCAGACCCATCAAACACAGAGCACAGAAAACACCGACATTTCATAACTTCACCACCATTCGACAAGACTGGGCCAACGGCAGTGGCTGTGGACTCATCACCCAGGTACACAAATCCATCAACTTTGCAGATACCAGTGCACACACAAAGTCACTTCTCCCCCCACATGACACCACAACAGAAATACAATCAATTAAAATATGCACTGGTAACAAATCACACATAACAATTGCTAACACATACATTCCCCCCCAATTGTCCCCCACAGTACCACACAATTACTCTCCACAGATACACCACATCACTAACGTACCCAACATCATCCTGGGTGGTGATTTCAATGCCAAGTCGTCGGCCTGGCATGTCAACGACCCTGACACAGACAGAGGGCTGGTACTACAATCCCAGACAGATCATCTTTTCATACTAAACAGTCTAGACCAACATACCCATATCCCACACCAAGCCCTCTTCCTCCCATCATCTCCAGACATCACCTTCTGCTCCCCAAACCTCGCCCCCACTACATCATGGAGGGTGGTCAAAACCCTAGGTTCTGATCACATCCCAATCATCATCACCACCAAAACCAGAATCACCCCAGCTGGCCACAAACACACATACACTAATTATAAGAGAGCCAACTGGGAGGCCTTTGTAACTGAAACAGAACATCTCGAAACACTAAACAGTACACCCATCACAAACATCAACACCGCTGTGCACACTTTCAGTACAATTATACAAAACGCAGACAAAAGACACAACCCCAACTTCACACCAGAAATTCAAGGCCTCATCAGACAGCGGGACACACTGCGACACTCCCCAACACCCCATACACAAGACACCATACAACAAATACATGAACTCAACACTCAGATAAACAATAAAATATCAGAACAGCAAACACTAAACTGGAAAAATTATCTCCAAACAATTGACCACAAAACAAACATCAGCAAACTCTACAAAACACTAAACAGCATCACACTTTCCAACAGCAACACCACACAATCACACGCCGCCATCACAACAACAGACACCATACCCTCAAACAAACAACAAGCAAACACTCTCATCAATCACTTTTCACAAGTCAGCCATCTAAACCCCCATCCTGAAGACCAACGTAAGAGACAGTTCCTCACAGACTCAGACTACGCACCTTTCACTTACAACCAGACGAAGCACATCATTAACAACCTCAAGCACTCATCTGCCTGTGGACCAGACAACATAAGCAACATTCACCTTAAACACCTAGGACCACAAGGCATACAAGCACTCACCAACATATCAAACTACAGCTACTCACACAACATAATACCCAACATATGGAAGCATGGCAATATCATCACTATCCCTAAACCCAACAAAGACCCCACGTTACCCTCCTCACATCGCCCCATCACACTCCTCTGCACCCCCTCTAAAGTCACTGGACGACTGGTACTACAACTAGTCACACCTCACATTCCCCTAGCCCAGTCACAACATGGCTTTAGGCCACTACACTCCACAAACACCCTTCTTACAGACCTTACGCAGAGAGTTTTCGATGGCATGAATTCAGCTAGGCCACCACACAGAACAATTCTAATCACACTAGACATTAGCAACGCTTTTGATGCTATCCCCCACCACAACCTCACAAACAAAATACTCAACACAAACATGCACAATAACACAAAGAGATGGCTTGCAAACTACTTAGCAGGCAGATGTGCACACATAACATTTGCCGGTCAGTCTTCTAACATCAGAAACTTCACAAACGGCATCTCCCAAGGATCTGTTTTGTTCCCAACACTCTTTAACCTATACATGCACGACGTACCCACACCCCACACACCGCAGATACACATAGCTTCATATGCAGATGATATAACACTTACATGTACGCACCAAAACGCAAACACAGCTGCACACATCATTCAACCTTACCTCAACACACTACACGAATGGTTCACCACAAACAGGCTCAAAATAGCCCCAGCCAAATTTACAGTGACTCTTCTCACAAACTGGACAGCAGAACACAGTCACATCCCACACCTCACCATAAACAACACTCCCCCTACCACACACACACACACACACAAAATCCTTGGTGTAACATACAATACATCAGTGTCATATAAACAACACATCACAAACATTAAAAATAAAATAACACCAAGACTCAATGCATTGAGGTCACTTGCCCATACAACGTTTGGACACAACAAAGAAACCACCACCACAGTATACAAACAATACATACGTTCAGTGATGAATTGTGCAAGCCCTTCCCGGGCTTCTAACCTCACCAAAAAACACTGCAACACACTACAGACCATACAAAACAAGGCCCTAAAAATAATCACAGGCTGCACAGCTACTACACCCACAGACCACCTACATCAAGAAACCAAAGTCCTCAAAGTTAAGGATCACCTAGACATGAGAGGCACCCAGTTTCTTGCTGCAGCCTCCACAAACCCACAACATCCACTACAGTACATGGCAGCACATCCACCCACACCAAGGAACATCAAAACAACACCCAGCACACGATACCATACACAAATACTGTCATCTCTCCCCTCTTGCCCACCTCAGACCAGCTTCCAGAAGCATATCCACACTCAGATCACTCGCCACTCCATTCAGTCACTTAAAGACAACACACAGCTGCATGCACGGCCTCCTGACATCGACCCTTCTGAATCCTATCTTCCTGGTGAGGACAGGGTCCACTTGGCCAGGCTGAGATGTGGGCACCATCCAGCCCTCTTAAGCTACCAGAAGAGGCTGGATGACTCCGTCGCTGATGCCTGTCCACGATGCAACACAGCACCCCATATTATTAAGCACAGTATGGAAGATTGCATTGCACACAATCACCTATGCCAACAACACAACATACACTCTTTGAGAGCTCTGTGCGAAAGCCCGGTCTCGGCCATGGCCTTCCTAAGGGACTCGGGGCTGTTCGGCCAGACTGCCTAGGGAACTACTACTACTACTACTACTACCACAGGCAAGCAACTGCCTCACTTCCGCAGGGATGACCTATGCAGTGAACCGATATTCTTTGTGGTTGACAGTTCCTCGAAATAATGAGACATGAGGATAAATGTGGAGGTTTAGTTCCTAGATGGACACTGCCTTTACATTCCTCCATCTACAGTAGTTAACAAGGACACCCTATCAGGCTCCACTCCACCCTATTTGTTGGTTTTATGGTTACCATCCAGCATTGTAAATGGTTCCATGGATCATAGGAAACCATTAGGCTGGTCGCTTACTGCAGAGACATATGAAGTGGAAAGACATGTAATAAAAAATGACAGGAAGGAAAGGGAGAAGTAGGAAGAGGGCAGAAAAAGAAGCAGAATGATAAAGGTGAAAGAAGAAATAGGCAACACTACATCAAGTGAATGGATGATAGGTGTTTCCACGTACCACCTAATGTCCTTTGGTTGAAAGGGTTAAGGTGCTGACATATATGTGTGTAGGTGCAGACTGTCCTGTGCTGAATAATATAATTTGAAGATAGTAAGAATGGAATGAAAACACATTGCATGAAGAGTTTGACTTATAACTTGCATGTGCCTGCAGGGACAGTTTTTCCCATGCTGAATATAGTGACTTGAAGGTAGCAAGAATGGAATGAAAAATATGCCATGGGATTGAAAGGATTCTATTTAATTTTTGGATACCTTAAACCCTGTATGGTACTTTCATAGGAGCAAAACGTGGTTACAAGCTTGGCACCTAACTCCAGTCATCATTCATAAATAGTAAACTGAGCCACAAGTAAAACAGAGTCAGAC
The DNA here is from genome assembly GCF_032717465.1 of Coenobita brevimanus. Lineage (NCBI taxonomy): Eukaryota > Metazoa > Arthropoda > Malacostraca > Decapoda > Coenobitidae > Coenobita > Coenobita brevimanus. The sequence goes on along the minus strand of NC_137061.1, from coordinate 5,020,332 downwards.
TCCAAGCTGAGACCTGTTTATTTTTTACAAATCCTATAACATAATACAGTATCAGATACCTTTCTCCCAACAATATCCTACAACCTGTATAGAAGTAAATAGATGGTGTTGGAATCTGATATAGCTCCCAATCCATTGAAATCAGCTGTTCCATAATCAGCCACAATTCAGGAATTCACCAAGAGGAAGCCTGACATCAGTTTAATTGACAGATTGGCTAGAATAAACGATACATGATGGAAGGGGTTATACAGTACAATATTTGTATATCCTCAGGTGCAGCCAAGAGCAGTGACAGGGACAGCGGGCCTGGGAAGCTCATATGACAGTGCTGTTGCTGTTCCACCAATGAGTAAAAAACAGAAGACGCAGTGGGAGCAGTGGAACATCACAAACCAAAGATACCAGCATGCTCCAGTTCTTGATAATGACTGGACCAGCAAAGACTAAGGCCTGTTTGATTAGCACTGTAATTTTGATTTGGTCCAGGTCTTGATAACAACTGGACCACCAAAGATCAACACGAAAATTATTTAACTGAAAATAAATAGATGTAGGAGCTTCTGTGTGTACAGTGGTAAAGTGTGCGTTTTCATACACTGACGAACGAGGGTTCGCGCCCTGCCAGGGTAATAAACTTTGGGAGCGTTCTTCACGCCACGTACTGCATTGGCGGACACAAGGGGTGCTGTGGTTGAACCAGTGTCGCATACTCTAAAGTATGCTTGCACCCAGCCGGCTTGCACGGGCTGATTACACTTGGTTCACAGACTACACACACATCCAAAGCCACTCCAACACTACAATTACACTTACAAGCACTTCTCACCCAACATACAATCTCTACTAGACGGCCTAAGCCACTTGGTAGAGATACATTGGCTGTATCGTCCCAACTTCGATCAGGATTGGTCGGTCCTGCAGTGGACACTCAAACGGCTGGTGAGATGAGATGAGATGAGATGAGCTTCAAGACGATCCAATTCTTGATAACAACTCCTGGACCACCAGAGACTAAGTCACGTGTTGTGCTGTCAGTTTTAATAATATGGCCTGAAGAATCATATGTTAAGTGACTTTAGGGATTTTGTAGCATCTCTTTCTTTGCCGTTCATTCTGCATTTATCCTCTTAGGATCCTCTTGTATGTTGCTGATGCAAAGTATGTCCATGTTTAAATGATATAAGTAATATGCAAGTGAATGTTAAGAGTGTACTGTGCAATATATATTTCCAAGGAATAGGTTCTACAAGTCTCTTATGCCTTGTAGCATACAGAATGAAGGATCGTATTATTAAAACTGAGAGTGCAGAGGTGTAGTAAACACCTTTTTTTTTTTTTTTTTTTTTTTTTTTTTTTTTTTTTTCCCCCAAACTTTGCATCACTGCTGACTATAATGATTGATGCAGGCTGATCACATGACAGGTTAAAATTGAGGTTATGCTTACACCTTTGTGCACTCAGTTGTTAAAGGGTCATATTCATGTGGGTTCTTGAAGCTTTTTAGCATCTGGCATTACACTGTAATATTCCTTTGTGTGGTACGTTACCTACCGGTATGTATTTTTTAGAGTCCCGTAATATATATATAAACAGTACACAACAATATCATTGGATCATATCACATGCAGTTATAAAATTAACAAGAGGCATTGGGAAGCCTAAGAGCTGATGAAAATATTGGCCAAAAAAAAGCATGTAAATGGTTAGTACAGTACAGTTTGTGGCTACCTTTTCGGAGATTAAAATATCAGGCAGTAGGTAGGTAGATAGGATATTACTGAATTATGTGTAGTTATCAACTGATATGGAAGTGGTTGTAGCAGGCCCCCTAACCTGATTAACAAAAAATTCAGATGGTTAGTACAATACATTTCTAAACCTTAGTTTTTGGTGTCTCACTACCCCTGCCATTGACTGTAACAAAATCATTGCCAGGGTCTTACACTGAATGAATACCTGTGGTTCAGTATTAAAGTAGGAAAGCCTCATTATTAGTTACCTTTTATTTATTTATTTATTTTTTAAATAATTGTCTCTCTATCTATCTATATATGCCTAGGCTGCTTCCCCCAAGGAAAGGGAGGTAGCCGAGACAGGACGACACACTCCCCATTTACTCATCCATTCAAACACATTCATTCGCATCTCAACCCCAAAGGGGAGAAGGGACAGAACCTCACCGCACCACACCGCACAAGGGTCAACTGCGCAGTGCAGTCAGTGACATCCGCAGCAGGGCCCAACAGCAGAGCTGGTTTACCCCTGCCACATCATAATAGACCCATCCCCTTACCCACACCTGACCTGACTAGCTGATCAGACCAAATGCGGGAGAATATCCCCTCAGGGCTGCGTCATCATTTATTCATTCATAATTTCTCTCCATTTATTTCTGTCACACACAGCCACTCTTCCTTGCTCAACAGACATCCCTCTCGCATCCAGCGCTCTCTTCACACTGTCCATCCATCCTACTCATGGTCTCCCTCTCAGCCTTACACCTCTCACATCAGATCTAGCTATCTTTTTCACCAATCACTCAATATCCATTCTCTCCATATGCCCAAACCATCGCAACACCCTCTGCTCAACTCTACCAGCCATCTCCCGAACAACTCCAGTTCTCCTTCGCACGTCATCATTTTGCACTCGAACCATAAGCATCGCTCCACACATACTTCTCAGACACCTCATCTCCATTACATTCAAACTTTTCCTCTCTGCTACACCCATATTCCATGTTTCAGCCCCATATAATGCAGTCGGTACCACAGCACCCTCATATAGCCTTCTCTTTACATCCATTCTAAGCGAACGACATCTAAACACTTTTTTCATTCCTCCCAGCACCATACCTACTTCATTCATACTAAACTTCACTTCTGCACTTATTCTTCCATCCACAGCAACATGTGACCCTAGATATTTAAAACAATCTACCTCCTCAAGCAACTCACCATTCAAAACTATATTCATCCCCCTGCCATCTACCAACCTCGTACACTTCATCACTTTACTCTTATTCTCATTTACTTTCAATTTCCTCCTTTCACACACCCTTCCAAACTCCTCTACCAACTATCTCAAGCTCTCCTCTGAATCAGCCACCAGTGCAGTATCATCTGCAAACAGCAGCTGCTTCAGATTCCACTCTCCACCATCAACATTCACCAGACTCAGACCTCCACCTAAAACTCTTGCATTCACCTCCCTTACAACACCATCCATATAAATATTAAACAACCAAGGCGACATCACACATCCCTGTCGTAGCCCCACTCTCACGGGAAACCAATCACTCACAGCATTTCCCACTCTTACACACGCTCTACTATTTGCATAAAAACTTTTCACCCTTTTAGTAACCTACCATCAAGTCCATACAATCTTAAAACAGTCCACAAAGCCTCCCTATCAATTCTATCATACGCTTTCTCTAAATCCATGAATCCCCAAAACACATCCTTGCCTTTTGCTAAATACTTTTCACACACTTGTCTCACAGTGAACACCTGATCCACGCATCTCCTCCCTCTCCTAAAGCCTCACTGCTCATCACCAATCACTCCCTCTGTACCCTCTCTAACTTTCGTAATTAACACTCTGCCATACACCTTACCTACAACACTCAACAGATTATACCCCTAAAGCTAGTACATTCATACTTATCACCCTTGCCTTTATACAACAGGACCACACAAGCACTTGCCCAGTCAATTGGCACCAAACCTTTCACAAAGCACACATTCAACAATCTTACAAACCAGTCAACAATAGTCACTCCACCACCCTTCAGGCATTCCACAGCACACCCATCCATACCTGCAGCTTTCCCTGTTTTCATCTCCTTTACCGCCTTCTCCACTTCCTCCTTCGTGATCAAAGAATCATTTAACTCTCCCAACACGTTTATTCCTTGCACCCTTCCATCCGCTACAATCTCAGCCACCCTTTCCTCCTCTACATTTAACAATCTTTCAATATACTCTGCCCATCTCTTCCTTACTGCATCTATCTCAATTAACATCCTTCCATCCTCTGCTTTTACTCGCTCTTCCTTCCTAGACTCTCCCTTTCGCACCCTTTTAACCTCCTTCCAGAACATTTTCTTATTCTTTTGAAAATTCTCAGTCAGCCGCCTACCCCACCTCTCATCTGCTGCCACTTTAGCATCATGCACAGCCCTTCTCGCCCTATTCCTCTTTTCCTTATACCTCTCATATGACACCTCATCCTTCCACTGCAGCCACACTTCATATGCACGTCTCTTCTCAGCCACAGCCATACTTACTTCCTCGCACCACCATTCACTTCCTTTTCTTACACCACCACCCACACATCTCACACCACACACCTCTTTTGCATGCCCCATCACAGCACTCTTAAACAACTGCCATTCGTCCTCCACACTGCCATTTTCCTGATCTTTCACTGCATTCCACTCATCTTTCAATTTCTCCTGATACTCTATCATTTTCTCTCTTTTATCCAACTCACTCTCTTTCAAAACCTCCCTGCCACACCTAACCCTCCTAGCTCTTACCCATCTCTTACCTACTCTTAACCTTCCCTCCATCAGGTAGTGGTGAGACATACCTCCACCCTCCCCTGTCAGAACTCTCACATCCAACAATCTTCCTATTACATTCCTAGACACAACCACATAGTCCATCAATGCTTTATCCAAAACCATTCCACCCTCCTGTCTCACCCATGTATACTTATAAATATCTTTCTTCTCGAACATCGTATTACCAATCACCATCTCTCGCTCAACACACATCCCTATCATTCGTTCCCCATTTTCATTAAATAATTGTAGTTCATAGTAACTGCACATTTTAAGTTCCATTGTTAACCATCCTGCTGATCCCCTGATTTAAGTTACCATGATTGAGAGGAGTTTACTGTCTGTGTTTGGGCAGAAAGTTACATTGAGCAGCCTGACTCATCCATCGTGCTTTACAGAGGCTAATAACATTTTACCTAATAAAACGAGAGCAGTGACACACACATGCATGCACACACACACACACACACACACACACACACACACTTTCTCTCTCTCTCTCTCTCTCTCTCTCATGTCTAGATTCTAGGTTGATGAATTCAGTTATGTATTTAGTGATTTACAGAACCAGTGTCGCACCATAACACACTGCAAAAAAGGAAAACAATTTAAAAATCTCACTTGCTTGTTATACGCGAAAACACGCTTGTTATTGGTGATATTTTGGAATACAACCTAACTGGTAAAAAGGACTCAGAGCTTTGCTATAATACATGAGTAACTATGTCAACATGTACTGCTTCTCATGTCTAGTAAAGCTTCTGAATATCACCCTTGCATTGACAAAAGTTTTCTTTTTGGTGCGAATAGTAGGGCTCATATTGTCGCATGTTGGGGTTCTGCGGGAATTGAATGTTGGAATTGTCAAAGGGGAGTTCCTTTCATTTATGTTTTGCCGAAACTCCAAACCCGTTTGTTAATTTTTCTGATAGGTTTGTCTATTATTTCAGTTCCTTTGAAAATTAATGTGTAAATTATTTCGATTTCATGAGGGGGGGTAGGGGGGTTTCAAGAATACTCCCCCAGTATCCCTGCTTGTCGTACGAGGCGACTAAAAGGGTTGGTGGTGGGTTAGTGCCCCACCCCGTAAAAAGAACTAACTAAAAAAGCGAACAAAGCGCCTCGGACCCGGACGGACCATACGTTGACGACTAAGGAACAGACGAAGACATTCTTAGGGTGGGAACGTGGAATGTGAGAGGAGTGAATGATGAAGTGAAAGAGAGAGAGATTGTTCAGGTGCTTGAGGATGCAAAAGTGGATACATGTGGATTGACTGAAACTAAATGGAAAGGTGAAAGGGTGAGAGAATGGGAATATGGTTTTGGTATATGTGTGGGAGTCAATGAAAATGAGAGGGCAAGAGAGGGAGTATGTCTGATGATAAGCAAGAAGTGGAAGGAGAATATAAGAGAGTATGGAACAGTGGGTGCAAGGATTGTATGGGTGAGGATGAAAGTAGGTATACAAGCATGGTCGATTGTATGTGTGTATGCCCCGACAGAGGATCGAGAGGCAAGAGTGAAAGATGAGTTTTGGGCGAGTGTAGAAGCGTGTATGGACAAGTTTGAGAGGAGCGAGAGAGTGCTGTTGATTGGAGACATGAATGGCAAAGTTGGGAATGTACGAGTGGATGGAGTGGTTGGTCAGTGGGGTGTGCCAGCTGATGTAGATGGGAATGGAAGTGCTTTGGTGGACATCTGTGCTTGTAAGGGGTTGGCAATAGCCAACACCTACTTTCGGCATAAGATGATCCACCGGTATACATGGAGAGTAATGAGGAGGATGGATGGTGAACTTGTTGAACGAAAGGCAATGATAGACTACGTGTGTGTGGATGAGCGAATGAGAAGACAAGTGTTGGATGCAAGAGTGTGGAGAGGGTGGGGGAATGGAGCCTCAGATCATCACTTAGTGATGGCCAAGGTAGAGCTGCAAAGAAAGTGGTTGAGGAGACGAAGGGGAAGACAGGAGGAAGCAACTCCTGTGAGAGGAGTGGAGAAATTGGAAGATAGTGAGAAAATGACAGAGTATAAGAGCATAGTGGAAGAAAGACTGGGAAGGGATGAGCTAGAGCAGATGGAAGGGGTGGAAGACGTATGTAAGATATTCACGGAAGAGATAGGCACAGCGTGTGAGGCGGTTTGTGGAGTGAGGAGGAGATGCAAGGGTGTGCAAGGGACAGCATGGTGGAATGATGAGGTGAAACGAGCTGTGGAACAAAAGAAGAAGGCATGTAGTGAATGGTTAGCGGGTAGAGGTAGGGAGAAGATGAGAGAGAGAAGAGAGAGGTATATGTCAGCAGGAGAAGGGAGGTTAAGAGACTGGTGAAGGAGAGTAAAAAGAAAGTGGATGAAGAGTTTGGGAGGAATCTGAGTGTGAAATGGAGGGAGAGTAAGAAATTGTTTTGGAAGGAGGTAAAGAAAGTAAGGCAGTGTGAAAGGGGAAATAGTAGGGGAGTGAAAGATAGCAATAATAGATTGTTGGTGGAGAAGAGAGAGAAACTGAGGAGATGGAAGGAGCACTTTGAGGATTTGTTGAATGTGGAGAGTGAGAGCAGTGCGAGTATAAGTGGTTGGGGAATGGCTGGGAGAAGAAGAGATGAGAAGAGGGAGGAAGAGATCAGTAGGGCGGAAGTAGTGGAAGCGATGAAGAATATTAAGTTGGGAAAGGCCCCAGGAATTGATGGAGTGTGTGGTGAAATGCTTAGGTATGGGGGTGAGATTGTTGTGGAGTGGATATGGAAGTTGTGTAGATTGGCTTGGGAAGAGGGAAGGGTTCCAGAGGACTGGAAATCAGGTATAATTGTTCCTTTATACAAAGGAAAAGGAGAGAAAGAAGTATGTGGTAACCATAGGGGTATTTGCCTACTTAGTGTGACTGGTAAAATATATGGTAGAATACTCATTGATAGGGTTAGGCATATGACAGAGGAGCTAGTTGGAGAAGAACAAGGGGGATTTAGGAAGGGAAAAGGGTGTGTAGATCAGATATTTGTTCTAAGATGTTTAGTGGAGAAGTATCTAGAGAAGGGAAGGAAAGTGTATGCTGCCTTCATGGACTTGGAGAAAGCTTATGACAGAATAGATAGGCAAGGTATGTGGAAGGTATTAAGAATATATGGAGTGGAGGGGAAATTGTTGAGTGCTGTGAAGAGTATGTACGAGGGAGCTAGGGCTACGGTGCGAATGGATGGTGAGCTGAGTGAGTTCTTTGATCTCAATGTGGGACTGAAACAGGGTTGTGTGATGTCTCCATGGCTGTTTAATATATACATGGATGGGGTTGTAAAGGAGGTGCAGGGTAGGGCAGTGGATGTGGGGGTGGCTCTAATGAATGAGGGTGAGATTTGGAAGCTTCCGGTTTTGCTGTTTGCTGATGATACAGTACTATTGAGTGAAGATGAATGGGAGTTGCAAGGTTTGGTGAATGAATTTGGGACAGTGTGTAGGAGGAGGAATCTGAAAGTTAATGTAAACAAAAGTAAAGTTATGGTGTTTGAGAGGAATGAAGTCACAGAGTGTGCAGTGAGGTTGGATGGTGAGGATATGGAGAATGTGAGTGCATTCAAGTACTTGGGTAGTGTGATGAGTAAGGATGGAACTTTGGGGGATGAAGTGCGTGAAAGGGTACAGCAGGGAAGGAAGGTTGTTGGTACACTGAGAGCAGTGATGAGAAATAGGGAGGTGAGTATGGAAGTTAAGAAGTCACTGCATGATAGTATTGTGATCCCTACCCTGACGTATGGAAGCGAGGCATGGACCTTACAAGAGGGGAACAAGTCAAGAGTGAGAGCAGTGGAAATGAGTTACTTGAGAGGAGCATGTGGAGTGACGTGGAGGGACAGGTTGACGAATGAAGAAGTGAAGGAACGCTGTGGGGTGGATGTGGATGTGGTTGAGAAGATTAGGAGAAATACACTGAGGTGGTTTGGACATGTGGAGAGAATGGAGAATGAAAGACTGACTAAGAGGGTGTATGTGGGTGAGGTGGGGGGAGGGAGAGGGAGAGGTAGACTGAGGAAGAGGTGGAGGGATGGAGTTGAGAGGTATATGAGGGAGGGGGGGGTGAGTTGGGGGGAGGTTAGTCAAATGGTGGGTGACAGAGCGACTTGGAGGCGTTTTGTCTGCAGCCACCCTTTGCGGGATTAGGGCGTCGGGCTATAGATAGATTGATAGATAGATGAACAACACCAATGGTACTGCTATTGTGACCAAATCATTATCTATGTATAAAAATGCAACATATATATATTTATGTGTGTCTGTATGTGAGCATGTAAGCATGCATGTACTTACATATGTCAACAAAATGTCTCAACTCAATGCCTGATCTGAATTGGATCAAAATTGACACATATATTATGTGTTAGTCTGGGGGTAATTGATTAGATTTTAGTGTTGATCAGTTAAAGGTCAGAGATCATTAGTTGGGATTAAAGTTCAGGGTGGGATTATCTCATGAATGCCTGACTTGATCAAAATCAATTCTGCTTGTACTCTGTGAATGAGAATGGGAAGAATGGCAATTTTCATGCAAATCAGGTTAGAGCTGGGTTCACAGGTGAGGGTCAAATTGCAGGTGCAGCATTGCTATGCTTTCTTAGCACTGGGTATGATTTTGCTGTCACTAAATAGTGATATTCTTCACATTTTTAGATGCAGGAGATTATCTAGGAACATGTCCAACGGTCTTTGACTAATAGTTATTGGACACAAGATGCTTCATTCCCATAGACTTTAGTGACCATAGCAAAACCACACCACATAAAATCATCCTTTCACACCACATCACATGCGAGGACATTAACAGAACAACCTTGAAGCTCATGCATCTAGTACTTTTGCATCTGTCAGTCTAGCTATGTAACAAGAAGAACCAGCTTCTAAACAACCCAAATGTGATAATCCAGTCATCTGCCAGCTACCCCTTTACCATCTGACAGAAACTATGGGGACCCTCCCAAGTAGTTTACCTCCCCTGAGTCATTGTTTTACAACCAGTGTGAACTATAGCTCATATGAGGCATGCAGCTTGGCCTGTGCAGACCTTCATTGTGCCTCATATAAGGTCTGAAGTGCAGCAAGGGTTATTGTTTCTGTACAGCAAGTTCGTGTTAGATATAGATATGAAAGTAGCTGATTCCTATCAGCAAGTGCTTGCAATGAACCATCCTCAGATCCAAGTCCTTTGATCCAAGTCTCCTACAGATGGACCTGATAATGGCTTTAGTGATTTTGACCTCTTGTTTCAGACTTCCTGCACATTCACTGTAGCTGACATGGAGTGCAGTGTGAAGGACCACAGGTCATGACAGAGTGTGGTGTCACTGATAGGATGATATGTCACTAGTGATGGCACTGTCTTCCACTGTAGTCATACCAGCAGGTACTGTCACTCATCACATCAGCCACCAACATCACATTTATGTATAGGTTGTTGTTGTTGTTGTTGTTCAGCTCTGATCTGCCTGGCCCAGTAAAGTGTAAGAAGCAGCCCCTGTGAGGTCATCTCATAAGTTCCTACACCATTGATGTTGTGTCTGTGTCTTAGTATTGCATATGCCGTGCAGTGCTCCGTAATGTGTGGTATGTTGTGTGGCTCTATTCTACAAGTGAGGCACATGTCAACTGTAATTCCACCTAACCCATATGCAATCTGGTAACTGAAATGGGCTGGGTGAGTCTTGATCTAAATCTAGCCAAGTGTACTTGATACACTGTTTTTAAGGATACCTCTAATGGGTGGATGTCTGGAGCGGAGGGCTAAGCCTGCAGGAGGGAAGGAGGAGATGCCTGCCTGATTGGCTCTGAGAAACGACTGGAGACCTGAAAGCGGAGCAAGGGTACCAAACTGAGACCCAAAAAACATGGCCAAGAAGGCAGCCTTGTCCTGGAAACCTACCAGAAGATTACCCTCCTTCACCAAGGGATATGAGGGGGTGGTTGAGCGACCCTTCATTGCCTGAATTAAGGACCAAATGCGGGATGGTGAGCTGGAGAATGAGGAGGTCAAGCAGAATGCAAATCAAGCAGCATGCTGAGCCTGATTAAGAGTCCACTTGCATTCTGCATCACTATGGTGGTGAAGGTCTCGGTGAATACGGCAAGGACACCTCCACCAGGCATTCCAGGATGACTGCCAAGCCTGGATGACCCTGGTGCAGTCTCCCGACAACCAAGGAATCTTAGCGGTGCATTGGGGACATGCTGAGGACCTGCAGAAGGTTGTCTCACCCACCATGACCACATAGGAAGTAAAAGTCGCCACACATACAAGGCCCTTCCGGGCTAAGCCCCAGCATCACCGAGGGCTGCCGTAAAGGTGGATCAGGTGTGGGAAATATTTTCCCCCAGAGCAGTTGCACTCTCTACATTTTGTATGAGTCATCTCTGGTTAAAAAGCGGAGGAAAACTAGAGACCGTTGTCAATTGTTCAAGCGGTTTTTATAACCCAGAAATTACGTGGAGGGAGGGAGAGGGAGGGGTAGACCGAGGATGAGGTGGAGGGATGGAGTTGAGAGGTATATGAGGGAGGGGGGGGTGAGTTGGGGGGAGGGGAGTCAAATGGTGGGTGACAGAGTGACTTGGAGGCGTTTTGTCTGCGGCCACCCTTTGCGGGATTAGGGCGTCGGGCTATAGATAGATAGATAGATAGTTATTGTTAAATTAAATGCTACTGCGTTTAACCCTCGTGGACAACCCTGTATTGTAAATAGTAATCACTCTAATATCCGGACGCCCAATATCCGAACATCCCCACTATCCGGACATAAGAATGTTTCATACTGTACTTTTTTCCATACTATACTTACCTCATTTCACTCTTTAATGTCCTTTATTGGTGTGAATAGGGTGTTAGGAGCTATGCATGTGCAGTAGGAAGGTGTTTTTCTGAGTTAGGCTAGGTTAGGGTCCATAAGTACCAGTCCAGGAGCCAGTCACCAGAATGTTTATTATTGTATGAACCTACTTCTAAACCCTCATTTTATGTTTCTTTTGCATTTATTTCAGTCATTTATGTGCCTTATTGGTGTGATTTGGGTCTTAAATAGGTGCTATGCATGTCCAGAGGGAGTTGTATAGGTGTTTCTCTGAGTTAGGGTCCATAAGTACAAGTCCATAAGCTGGGGCCCAATATCCGGACAGAACCAATATCTGGACCTACCTATGGCTCTATTACGTCGGATATTGGAGTAATTACTGTACATGTAATTATACGGAATTTTCCACTGACCTAAACTGCGTCTGCACGTTAGATGACGTGGTGAGGATGGAAAGATCTTCATGTGATGCAGATGTGGAATTAAGATATTTACATAGTTACAGGGAATATTTGGTTTAACTTTAGTTTAATTAAAACTAAGATTAATTTGTTATATTCACCCTGTACATATCATGATGTAATCTAGCACTATTTAGTATTGTAATTAATTAATAGTTGGCAACCTACCTTTCTATGAGGGAGGTAGAGCCTGCCACACACTTCACTCTGTTCCTAGACATAGTCAAGCTAGCACGGTTGTACACCTTAAGGATGCCTGATTGCTCAAGCAATTACACAAAGCAGCCCCATCGTCATCGGTTGTCCGACACTCCCTCTTCACTAGCTAAGTAACCTTTATGAATTGGCCAATTCAAGGGGGGATTAGCTAAGAGATAGAAGATAAATAATTGCTGTAGGTGAGTTGAGGTTAAGTTACGGTTTACCTAACTCTGTGAGATTTGTTTGAATTCACTTAAGGACAACCTTAGGGAAGAGTAACGACCTTCAAGTTGTTTATTAGAAAATACCAGAAATTTCTTACATAGCAGTGCCCCGACAGGGATACCGACTTGTATCATTTTTTCATTCATTCATTGCCAGATGCCATGTATCCCAGATGGGGTGGCCAAGGGCTTAGAGTTAATTGTTTTACAGGGAGGGGCACTAATCCTCCACCAACCCCACTTGACACGTAGGGATGCCAACAGCATCTGGTATTCCCAGGCGGTCACCCATCCAAGTACTAACCAGACCCAGCGTTGCTTAATACAATAAATATTTTACACATTTTGGTGCCCAGGGAGAGGGCCCCGATTTGTTTACCAGAACCTCTAAATATTTTTCACATTTTTGGTGCCCCGACTGAGTGAGGAGAGCCGATGTGTGCAGAGGCGCTGAATGTGTTTAAGGTTGCTTTCGCTGGGCGTAGTTTACTGCCGCGTTCGGTTGAGGTGGAGGATGTGGAAATACATGTCTACCGTGCTCCGGGAAGAAGGGCAAGCTCTTTCTCTGAAGATGAAAGGCTGAATGCCGTCTTAGATTGGGAGCAAGACCGGACTGTCCTATTCCTGGGAGGAAATGATATCCATGAGGAAGTGGAGGTCAGTGAAGTTGTGGAGAATATTTTAGCAGTGGTAGGAGCCATAGAGGGCTCTTGTAAATCCTCAGTAGCCATAACTCTCCTCGAGCCAAGGAACCTGCCATGTGGCTCTCCAGTTTGTTATGGAACATATAAATTACTTAGCAGAGCTGTAAACAGGAAGTTGCAACGGATCAGGAAGGGGAGGGATTTCATACATTTTAACGCCAAGCCCTTCCAAGCAACGTTGAAAGCTGATGGTATACATTGGAACCATCGTGGTAGGGAAGCGGTTCTGCAGAAATTTATAAATTATATAGAACATAAGAAAGGACAGTTCTATGCTATACAAGCAATGGGTGGGCCTATGGAGTATTAAGAGGTAATAAAGTCTGAGCTCGGGGAATATGGGTGTTTTGGCAATTGAGTGTGGGGATGAAATATAACCCTAGAGGTTTAATAACCCAGGGGGATAGGTTGAAATTATGGACCTAATCCCTACACTCCTCAAAATTAAATGAATAATTAGCTGAGCTGTAATTAATATTTGGAAATCGAGTGAGGGGATAAATACAACCTTAGAGGTTTAATAACCCAGGGGGATAGTTTGCACAAAGAAGACCTAATCCCTGCCCTCTTCAAATTTTAAAATAATCAGATAAGTACTAAGTAGGGGTAAATTTGTGGTTGAAACTCATAATTAAATTATTAAATTAGAAATCAGTCAACATGTCTGTTTCTTTATTGCAAAGATCTTCTAGTAGTAAGGCAGGATGGGTAACTAGAGCCATAAATTACTGTAAACAGTCATTGGACGAAATACCTCTGTCCAAGGAGAAATTAAATAGTCTCCTAAATATCCTGAAAAACTGATGGAACAAGTATGAAGGATGTTATATAACTTTAGAAGCAGCTATAGTAAAGGCTGATGATAAGGAACTCTTAGAGTCAGAAACTACGAAATTTGAAGTTAAATTAGAAGAATACTTAACTGTAGTAAAGACACTAGAGTCAAAATTAGCTGAGACTGCCGCGGAAACATAAGTTGTGGCACAGCAGAGTAGAGCTGTGTTACCACAAATAACGCTTCCGGAGTTTGATGGGGAGCAGAACTGGAAATCCTTCTGGGACTAGTTCAGATACATGTAATAGGTTTCTATTCTCAAACAATACTTTCACATCTGCCATTGGTACTGCAGCTGGCATTACTAATGGAGCATTCCCTTTTGCAATTGTCATATTGACGCTTGCAGGTTTAGGAACCTCAATTTTCATCCTAGGGCATAAAGCACTATGATGATGATCTTTTTTGTATTTAAAACAAAGATTTAATTTAGTCTTACAGTCCGCAGCAGTATGTTCGGAGTTCATACAGATTATACAACATCCCAGTTCCTGAAGCTTTCCTACTCTAGAAGCATAATCAAGATACTGTTGACAAGATGCACTGGAATGCTGTTCACCACAAAATACACAAACTTTCCTGTCTTTTACCATGGAAGGTTTTATTTCCTCAATATCCTCAGCATGTCTATTCCTTATCTTTAATACTTTATCCTCAGCCTTTAAGGAACTAAGGAAAGTACCTATCTCTTCTTTAGGCACATACTTAGTCTTCTCTGACTTAGCTTTCCCAACCAGTTGGTTAGTGGGTTTTTTCTTTATTTCAGTCTTCTGTCTGACCTCAGTAGGTTTTACTGTTCCATGCAAATGTTTACAGAGTTGCATCAAGCCTTCCTCAATCTCTTCACAGGAGAAATTATCCTTCTGGTACCTACAATACAAAGCATCCTTGGTTTTCGGTGGAAGCTTTAAGGACATAATTCTTGAAAGCACCAAATCTGATGCCTTAATATCTTCGTAAGTACCTAAGGCCCTTAAGTTACAACCTAGTGCAATCCTAAATTTTTGCAAGGAATTAAAATCGTGCCTAGGTATGGGTAATTCAATTACAGACTTCAACAATTGAGTAATTACTTGCTCCCTGTCTTCATAGTTTTGTTTAAGGATGGTCAAGGCCACCTCATAATTATTTTCTTCTACTGGTAATTCCTTTATCAGCTGATATGGTGTTCCTTTGACCTGTCCTAACAAATATGTAAGTTTACTGACTTTTGGGAGATCTACTCTATCGTGTACTAAATACAGTAATTGCTGTAGGTGAGTTGAGGTTAAGTTACTGTTTACCTAACTCTGTGAGATTTGTTTGAATTCACTTAAGGACAACCTTAGGGAAGAGTAACGACCTTCAAGTTGTTTATTAGAAAATACCAGAAATTTCTTACATAGCAGTGCCCCGACAGGGATACCGACTTGTATACATTAAATATTTTACACATTTTGGTGCCCAGGGAGAGGGCCCCGATTTGTTTACCAGAACCTCTAAATATTTTTCACACCATGAGCCTCATGTGAGGATCCACTGTAGATGAATCAATGCAGGGTGAGTAAAGGCTGGGGGACATACAGCATAACTGGAAGGTAGTCGGACCTCAAATTTGGGCCAGTCCAAATGGGCAAGCCACTAAAACAGAGTCCTCCACATAAATATCAAGTGTGGAAAGAGGACCTGTGTTTGGGTCCATACGGGTCTGTAACCCCAATAGGGTGAGTAGGGAAAAGGCAACTGCTCTCCAAGAGAAACTGGAAGAGGAAAGATTTTGACTTGCTGCTAGATCCCCGCACCAAAAAAGAATCCGAATGAGGATGTCTGACATTAAAATCACTCAGGAGGAGGCAGGATGAAGGAGCTGGTTATGATAGTCCCAGAATTCTTCGAGACCAATGTTCTTAACAATACCAAAACATTCCAAATTGTGCCAAATTCATTCACTTTATTCTGGCTGGAGGGCAACACCTAAACACAGAAAAGTGTGACTGTTGCCCACTCCAAGGCAAGATACGTAATATCTGAGTGGGGATGTGGCATCACTCCCAGCAGGAGTCTGTCAGGTGAGGGTCCTCCTCGGGGGTCGACTGGATGGAGAATAATCCAGGGGATAACACTGGGCCTCTCCACCAGTCCTTGAGACAGAAGTCCTCCTCCTGGAGGTTGCCTCGGTCTGGGTGGACAGAGATGTGGCCTGCACTTCCACCAGCAGGCAGGGCTGATCGCAAGTCACCCTCACGTTGCAGAGTCACAGGGGGTGAGGGACTTTGGCATCCCTCCCCGGTGCGGCTACCAGGCGTCGCCGAGTTCCCTTGGGCAACAAATGGAGGGCGGCTACAGGCCATCCCTTCACTGTTGGTGCAGCTTCTGGCCGTCACCGGGGCCCTACTCCCTGATGGGACCACAGATGAAGAGTGGCTGCAGGCCATCGCTTGACTGCAGGCGCAGCTAAAGGCCGTCATCAAAGTCCCATATGGAGGGTGACATGTAGACGAGGAGCAGCTACAGGCCATTTCCTGCCTACTGGCATGGCTACAGGCCATCGCTGGTGTCATGCCCTCCAAGGCAACTGCAGAAGGAGAGGGGGCACACTGTTCTCTCCCCATGTGCAGCCTCAGGCCATCACGGGTTCTGCAAGCACCTGTCAGAGCGGTTACAGGCCGTCTTCTTTTTGGGGGCACGGCTACAGGCCATTGTCTCTTTTATGTGCGACTACCAGCTGTCACAAGGGCACGGCTACAGGCTGTCCCCTTTTTATCAGAGCGGCTACATGCCATCTCCTGGTTATTAGAGTGGCTACAGGCCATCTCTTGTTTTGCGCAGCTACTGGCCATCCTTGGGGTGCTGCTTGGGGCTGATTTTTCAGTTCCACCCCGATCCTTGCAAGGGCTAGCTCAGCCGAAAGGTAGTGCACCAGGACTGGGGTGGTTGCGCCGAGCGCACTCCGAGGAATAGCAGCGCGGCCCAGTGGGACTTCTCTCCGTATTGCATGGATGTGGCGCACGCGCCATATACCTCTCCGTAGTCTCCTCCTGGCAGTGTAGTGGTGCCCTGAGTTCCCACGGCTGGTATTTCACTCACATTCTTAAGGAAAGTAAATTTAGTACAGTTTGCAACACAGATAACTGTTTGCTGAATTTAGACTACAAAACGTAAATAGATAAAAAAAAATTTTTTTTTAGGGTATTTAAGGACTGTAATGCTAGATGTTTAAGGCTCGACTTCTCGCTCCTAGAACACCTAACGTGTAGCAGGGTCCTCTTTCGAGACTGGGGCTTAGGACAAATAAGAGAGAGGCAGGACACAAAAACTTCAGGCAGTAACCTTTACACGTGTATTACTTAGTCAGACAAGGAACAACAGCAGATGATACAACACAATATTTGGTCAATTACAAACTCTTATAACTAGATTCTTAGTATCTCGCAGGATACCACAGTAGTATGTATGTGTGATAACACTCAAGGCGTACTGCACAGAATTAGTATAGCCCAGGGTCTCGGTACACGTGGAGGAGTGGGCAATAGGGCTCACTAGGGGAGGGTGTAAGGTCTAATTGTGTTTATGGTAGTGTGAGGCAGAGGTTAATGATAGCACATTCAATTTATATTTTCTAAGTGCAAAGGGTTATTTGTTGATTATCACAATACGGTCCAAAGTTGTTGCACGCGTAGGGGGAGTTTAAGGTAAAGCTCACTAGGGGAGGGTGTAAGTCACTGGGGTCTAATTATGTTTCTAGTAATATGAAGTGGAGGGTATTGATAGCATGTTCGATTTATTATTTTCTAAGAGCGAGGGACTTTTGGATAAATTACAAATGTGAGTTCCATGGCTTGGTCGTTACACTGATTATGACGTGAAGGGAGTCATACATGAGTCTTATGCACTATCACATGGATTTCACAGGAATTATTCACTATTCTGCCCTGTTGTACATGAGGCCATTATTTCCCTGTCATGTAAACACTTGGCTGGTGCTAGGAAAGTACACTATCACCTTGTCACTGTTTCACTGTACTTAGGGCACAATCACTGTCTCACAAGTTACTGGTGGTGGGTGCAGTGGGGAGACACGCCGGCGACAGTTCTGCCGGGGCAGGGGCACCGCCAGGGGAGGTCGTGTCGAGAGGGCACGGAATGGCGCGCAGGGACGTCTTCTCTCGTCCGGGGCTGCAGGTGGCGAAGGGGCCCGATTTCTCTGGGCTGGGAACAGGAGTATGGCCCTCAGGACTGGGGCCAAACAACTCCCTGAACCTTGCAGTCAGGTCTTGGCTGGAGGTGGAGGTCTTCCGCCATCGGGGCATAGGGAGGTCCCGCCCGGGTGTTCTGGGGAGGGCTTGGAGTTCTCGAGAGCTGCGGCCCCCAGAGCCAGGCGGCACCGTCAGGGAGGGGCTGCGGCACCGTCCTGCGTCAGGGTCCATCAGGTGGGTTTTCTCCAGTGCCAGGCATAGGGAGCAGAGGCCGGGGGAGGCGATAAAGCCTCTCCAGTACTCTCCCACGTTCACTGCATCGGGGGACAGGACACTCGTCTCACACTGGGGCGGCAGGACTGCTCTCGACTGCTTCCGGCCGTGGGTCCCGGCTACTGGCCGTGGCTTCCCAGGGGCACGACTATATGGTGCCGAGGCCCAGCTACTGGCCATGGCCTGAGAGGGGGAATATGAACCAGCGCACCTCGGGACACCTTCGGAACAGCTACTGGCCATCTGACGAAGGCGGGAGCGGCTACAGGCCAACTCCTGCAGTAGGGGTGGGGAGCGGCTACAGGCCAACTCCTGCAGGAAGGGTGGGGAGCTGCTACAGGCCAATTTGAGGGCAACACCTTCAGAGCAGCTACCGGCCGTCTGACGAAGGCGGGAGCGACTACAGGCCGTCTCCTTCTGCTGGTATGAGGAGTGGCTACAGGCCGACTCGGGGGCAACGCCTTCGGAGCGGCTACCAGCCATCTAACGAAGGTGGGAGCGGCTACAGGCCGACTCCTGCAGGAGGGGTGAGGAGCAGCTACAGGCCGACTTGGGGACAACACCTTCGGAGCGGCTACCGGCTGTCTGACGAAGGTGGGAGCGGCTACAGGCCGACTCCTGTAGGAGGGGTGTGGAGCAGCGACTCGGGGGCAATGCCTTCGAAGCGGCTACCGGGGGTCTTACGAAGGTGGGAGTGACTACAGGCCGTCTCCTTCAGGAGGGGGTGTGGAGCAGCTACCGGCCGTCTCTGGAAGGACACCTTCTGACAAAGGCGGGAGCAGCTACTGGCCGTCTCCTGATTACCCTCAGGTCAGTGTTGGGCTGATTCCTTTGTGAGGGCCGGGCGACTACTGTCTGTCCCAAGAGGGAAGACACCTTCGGAGAGGCTACTGGCACACTCCTGTAGAAGGCGGGAGTGGCTACAGGCCAACTCCTGAGGGGCGCTGATCGGAGCTGGACAGACAGCTCCACCCCGAGATGGTTTGGTGGAACCTCGCCCGGAAGGTAGTGCCGGATTTCTGCTATGGCAACGGCGGGGCGGCTCCGGGTTATAAGGGCTTACGTCCTTGGCTGGCTTGTGCCGTTGTTGGGCCGAGACTTACGAACTCGTCAACCTAACCAAACTTATCTTAACTGGGGTACCTCGCCTGCTAGACCCACTATGATTTTAACCACCTAGGAATGCCACCAGACCTAACATTGGAATCTCCCAATTCCTATCAAATCAAAACTTCAAATCTAACCCATCTTACTCAACCTGTGAAAGACCCATTTGAAGAGGAAGTTTTTAAGATCTGAGCCCGTATGATAAAGTATAAAAAATAAAGTCATCCTTTTAGTCTTTTGCAACTTATTTCCACGGCTCACTGGCAGAGTGAATACCAGTGCATTGATGGTCCCTGCCTGGATTTACTACTCCAGTCCGTCCCAGCCTCTTCCATTACACAATCTATACTTGCGTTCTCTTCATTTTATCACCCTTTCTCTGCCAGGTATATCTATATACTAACTTATCCTCAAAATAAGTATTTTTGAATATCTACGCAATTGTTATGCAGCATATTTTGAGTCCAACTCCTTGAACCCAGACACAAGCACGGACTTGGGTTCTTTTGTTCAGGACCGGGTTAGAGCAAACAAACAAGGGATAGGGCTAAAACACAGGCTAACCAGTCTTACACGTATATTACCATACAAACATATACAGTGGACCTTACACAATTAGTACATGAGGCAACGCTAAATATGGGGCACAAGTATGGTGTATCTCACAACACTATGTATCAAAGGGGCCAAGTATTCCACAGAGTTTTAACACTATAGATGATCACAAGTGTTACAGAAGGGTCGTGACATTACAACTGGGGCACAAGTACTACACAAGGGTTGTGGGGCATAACATTACACATAGTATATAAGTTATGCAGCATAGTCTGACCCCGACTCGTCTGGTTCGGGTACGGTGCGGGTCTTGGGTTCTTTGTTCTCGACCAGGCCAGAGTATGCAGACAAGGAGGGGAAGCCCAAACACCAACTGATCAAAGGCACACATATATTAAATACAGAACAAGATACAAAGATTGGTACAATGATATACTGTACACCAAGCTCCGTGACCAAACCTACTCAGTACAATATATTAACCACTACAGAGAAATATAGTACACACTTACATAGAATAATTCCACGATACAATACACATATGGCATTTACAATACACTATGTTTGTCTTACTAGAATATACACAGAGGTGAGGACGCAATAGAACCTCTAGCACAGTCTATCTCGATATGCATACATGCACATGACAGGGACGGGAATATTTGCTCATTCCATAACACATCCGCGTGACATAGACGCAACTTTATGTCACCTATAACTCATCCGCGTGACATAGACGAGATACAGGCTGTCTTATGCTACACCTGCGTGACATGGGACGTGGGGATATATCACTTATTACCTACTCGCGTGACATGGACGGGAGGTGACACTATTTCACAGTATTCTCGGGTGACATGGACTCACACTCACTTGACATAGATGGGATATCACCATGGGAGGGAGGGTGGGCGTATTGTATCCAACAGCCCGAGGGACAGAGACACAACATTGGTACGTCTATGAGGTTACCTGTGTATTGCACGGGGGGGGGGGGGAGGTGCACACGTGAGGCGACCAGGGGCCTAGCGCCTTTGTACCACTATTAGCTTTAATGTGAGTTCTTTGCTGGGTTCACCATTCATTGGATGGGGGGAGAGGGGAATATCACTAGGGATGCTGGGAGGAATCTACTTCACACAAGGGGGAACACTGACGGGAGCTATAACAATGGTCTAGAGTTCTTTTACTCACGGGTACAAGCGGTGAATGGCGCTAGGGCACGCCTGGGCCCACTATCCTGGTAGCTGCAGGTGGCGGCCGGGCGTAGGGGGTGGGCTGTCAGGAGTGCACTCCTGGTGTGGGTCAATGTCGGGATCGCCAGGTGTCCTGGTGGAGCTGAAGGGCGAAGTGGTGGGCAGCCCTTTCTTAGTAGGGGCCCTGGGAGAGGAGCGGCCCTCAGGACTAGGGCTGAACAGGGCTAGGAGGCGCACGGCACGGCGCCTGCCCTTCATCGTGGTGGGTGTCCTGGGGGCAGACCTGGCCAAGTCCGGGCCAGGAGTTGGCTGCAGGATGGGCGGCGCCCTTCTGGAGCTGCAGTTGCACCTAGGGGAGACAGCGTCAGGGGATGGCTGCAGCCACCTGCGCTGGGGGGAGTCCGGGAGCTGCAGCAGGTGGCAGGGGCGGCTCGTCGTCACCAGGGGCTGCGATCTCGCCTCGGGAAGGAGGCCGTCAGGGGTGGCCTGTGGCCGCTCACTCTAGGGGAGTCCGGCAGCGGCTGTCAGTGGTGAGGGCAGTGCCGCAGTGACACGATGCCTGGCCTTGGGGTGATCTCGCCCTGGCGTGTCTCTAGCAGGGTACCTGCGGGGGAGCAGTCTCCACTCTCCGTACAGGAGGGGAGGGGAGAGGGGTGCCTTGCTCCGCCACAGGAGGGTCGGGCTGAGCAAGAGGCATCACCCTTGACAGGAACCTCCGGTGTCACGGAGGGGGAGCGACCGGTAGTCTACTCCCCGACTTGGCAGACCTGATGGTCTCTGCCGAAACTTCATGTCAGCCCATGAGAGGGGGGTCCAGAGGACGCCCTTTCGCCCAGGCAGACCCAGTGGGCACTGCCTAGGTTCCTGCCTGGGGTAGCGACCAAAGGGAATCCAGTGGATACTCCTCCAGGTGACAACTTGTCCCAGGGATGACCGGAAGGGAGGCCAATAGGGTCTCCTTGTGGGCACCGCATGTCCGGTGGACTCTGCCCTCCTGCCGTTGGGGGATGGTGCAGCTGGGGGATGATGGGTGGTCTGCACCCCAGAGGTAGATCTGATGGATGCTACCCCTGGGCATGCCGCCCTCCTGGGGAGATTCAGCAATGGTCGTCTGTAGGACGTGCCAGCGTGCTGGCTCCCGGAGGTGGATGGCAGAGGGAGAAGAACCAGTGGTCGCTCCTCTCACAGTGGATCCGGAGGACGCCGCTGCTCCCCTGGGGTATCGCAGGGCATGAGACTCCAGAGGAGACCCCTCCTATTCCAGAGGCTGATCCGGTGGACACGGCATCTGAGGGCATGCTTGGGACTTGGCTGTTGCAAGTCCCACCCCGATTCTGCCGAGTGCTCTCTCTGTCGGAGTGTAGTGCACTCAAATAACATACTGCCTGGTGGTCTGGCTGCATTAAAGAGGGGCGTCGGGTCATGGGGGAGATATGCCGTTTCCGCTCAGAGCACGGAAAAACCTCCCCATCGTCTCCTTGTCGGGTGGGGGTCACCTCCCTGTGCCCTCCTCCTGGGGTGGTGGTTTCTGGCTTGCTCTGCCGAGCGGATATTCATCACTGTCGTGGGGGTGAAAGTCACGTCCCCATGACTGGCGTTGGTAAATGTCAATGGTGGGGATGTGATGCGAGAGTGTGAGGTGATGGAGGAGGTTTGTCCAGTGGAGTATTGGCTGGTTTGGCTGTTGATGTGGGGAGTGGACCACGGTGAGTGTGGATGGTAGGGGTGTCTGCCGCAGAAGGTGGAGGAACTGCAGTGTGCCCTTGAGGCAGAATTTGCGTCCTCGGGCTGGGGTCGAGAAGATGTGTTTGATTTTCATCTTGGGTAGGACGCAATGAATGGTGTCCAGTTGCAGACTGAAGACAGGTGAGACCGCTTTGCTTTTAAGAGGTCGTGTATGGCTAAGCCGCTTAGTGGGGTGGGCAATTGGGATGTCCCACGGGCATGGTGGACTTTGAGGGTGAGGGGAGCAGTGTTAGGCGGTGGTATCGAGGGTGGGGAGGGTGTGTGGGTGTATCTGGGTGGAGGGTGGGACAGGTAGCCTGACCTGGTGCAGGTGGTGGTGAGTACTGGTGTAGGGGGTGAGGGGTGGGCTGTGGGTATGCATGTGGGTAGCATGATGGTGCGGGGAGGTGGTGATGGGGGCAGGTGTGAAGGAGCAGTGGTGGACAGTCGGGCATTAGTATCAGCTGCAGGGGTCGTTGTTGCCGGAGTTGGTGTGCGGGTGGAGTGGGCGGTCTGTGGGTGGCTCAAAGAAGCTGTAGGTGAGAGCGGAAGTGAGGAGGTGGGGATGGGGGAGGGGGGTTCGGGATGGCTAATGGGGGTCGTGGGTGGGGTGGGGGTGGCGGGAGCGTTGGGTGGCCACATGGTGCAGGACTTGGGGACTGTAGTGTGGTGGGAGTAGAGTGCGATGAAGCCGTTAGAAGCGTCAGGAGTGAGAGAGGAGGGGAGGTGTCCGAAGTGGGGGTGGTGGCCATGGTGGGGGTGCTAGGTGAGGATAGGGAGGGGGAGAGGTAGCAGGAATAGGAGTAATCGGAGTCCGGTGGGGAGGTAGGGTGCGCAGTAGGCAGGTGGTGGGGGTGGCGGGGCAGGGTGGGGAGTGCCTGACAGAAACGTACGCGGTGATTCCTGTAGGTGCAGGTGGTGGTGTGATACTGGATGGTGACTTGATACGGGTTTGGGACTTTTATGATTGTGTAGGGGCTTGTGTAGCGGGAAGCTAGCTTGGGTAGCATTGGGAGTGTGACCACCATGATGGAGTCACCTGGTTTGTAGGGGTTGGTGACTGAGGCATCTGGGGCCAGGTCTTGTGTGGTTTGGTGAGGACACAGTGGCTCAGTGGTAGAACATTGGAGTCGTGATCGGGGGATTGCGAGTTCCAGCCTCACCCGGGACTGCCGTGCCGGGAGTGGTAGCGCGCTCCTGTAACCTAGCGGGGCTAAATGGCCATAGTTGCCTAGCTCAGGGATTAAATCCCTTTGTGTGGTCTGGAGGTGGTGGAGTTTTCATTTGAGGTGGTGAAGGGGTTGGAGGAGGTGGGGTTGGTGGGTGCCTGTGGTGGCGGAGAGGCAGAAGCAGAGGTGCCTTGCCGAACACTCATTCATGGGGCGTGATCCCATCCTTGCAGGGGCAACTGTTCATACCCCACTGCACTATTTTGACATATGCCGGCCAATCGTTGCTTTGTGTAGCTTGAATTCTGGTTAAGCAAGGTGCGGTAGCTCTGCTCACAAATGCCATTTCCTTGGGGCCAGTATGGTGAGGAGTGAGAGATGTCATAGCCGAAAAGGGTGGACAGTTCAGCCCAGACTTTTCCTGTGAATTACGGGACATTGTCGGAGTGGAGGGCCTGGGGAATGCCAAAATATGGGAACACATGGCGAATCAGGGCATCCGCAATGGCGAGAACATGATGTTCTTTCGCCGGACATGCAATCAGGAACTTGGAATACGTGTCCACGAACATGATTATATACTTGTAGCCCAACTTAGGTGGGAGAGGGCCGACGATATCCACTCACTGCAGCTGCCAGGGTTTGCTGGCTAGGATGTGGCCAGATGGGCCAGGCGTTCTAGTGGTGTCTTTCCCCAGGGCACATGCTTGGCAGGACTGCACGACTTGTTGTGTTAGTTTGGAGGGATCTGGGGACCAGAGGGTGTCATTAAAAATTTGGAGAAGTTTTTTAGTGCCAAGGTGGATTCCATTATTGACGTGGAGGTGTGTGAGGGTGTCAAGGGCAGTGTTGGTGTCCAGGGTGATGTGACCTGAGTGGGTGTACAGATAGTCGCCGTTTCGTTGGAGTTTTGAGAAAATGTGGGTGGGCATCCAATTGGGGAGGTCTTTAGCTTGCCACCACTGTATGAAGGTGGAGGTTGTCGGGACAGCGTTGATAGGGAGGCAGGAGAGGGTGTTGGCATTGGTGTGGAGTTTGCCAGGTCGGTAGGCGGTCAAAATTAAACTCCTTAAGAGTTTCCCTCCAACAGATGATTTGAGCATTGTTGGTGTCTGACTGATGCAGCCATTGCAGGGACTGGTGATCCGTGATGATGGTGACGTGGGTGCCTGCTAGATAAGCTCGGAAATACTCAAGGGCCCAGATAATTTCCACTCATTCCCACTTGGTGATGGCATAGTTCTGCTCCACCTGGTTTAAGGTGCGGCTGGCACAGGCAATAATATGAAGTGCTCCGAGCCAGAAGGGCGACCGTGCATTTTGCTTATTTGCTTTGACATCTAATTACCAAACTGTAATATACTTTAAACATGTCATGTTTAACAGCATTTTAATCATCTTGGTTAGCACTTTAAAGCTAAACAATAAATTGCATATAAGTATAATTTTACCATTATATAATTAGCCATGTCAAAGTTTAACAACTATCGCCGAAAATAAGCAAAATGCACGGTCGCCCCTCTGGCTCGGAGCGCCTTATATGTTCTCTGCTGTCCTGTACATGGGCTAGGACAGTGCCGATCACCACTAGCAACATGTCCATGTACAAGTGGAAGGGGAGGGTATAGTCGGGAAACGCTACTATGGGGGCAGTGATGAGTTTGTCTTTGAGGGCGTGGAATGACTGCAGGCGGTCTTCAGTCCATGTGAAAGGTTACCCCTTTTTGGTGAGACTGTGCAATGGTTTGGTGATATTCTCGAATCCTTTCACAAAACGCTGGTAGTACGATGCAAGGCCTATGAAAGCACGGACCTCATGCACGATGCGGGGCAGGGGAAGCTTGGCTGTAGCCCAGAGTTTCTCTGGGTCGGGGCTATGCCTTCCCTGGATATAACATGTCCCAGGAAGGAGACAGAACGTTGGGCCAGGACACACTTAGGTGGACGGAGTTTAAGCCCGGCTTGTTGTATCCTGGAGAAAACCTGTCGTAGGTGATGGAGATGGTCAGCCCAGGTTTTGCTAAAGATTATTACATCATCCAAGTAGGCAAAGCATAATTATCTCCCAAGTGAGGCCACCTAACACTGACTCCATTAACAGGGAGAAGGTGATGGGGGCATTGTGGAGGCCGTAGGGGAGCATGTTGAATTCACAGTGCTTCCCACTGCTGGTGGAGAATGCGGTTTTTCCTCGGTCCTTCGGGGTGGATGGGGACCTGCCAGTATCCTGACTGTAGGTCGAGGGTGGAGAACCAGAATGCCCCATAGAGAGAGTCAAGGGAGTGTAGATTTTGGGCAGGGGGGTGGCGTCCTTGGTCGTTACGTCATTGAGTCATTGGTAATCCATACAGAAGCACAGAGTTTCATCCTTCTTTTTCACTAGGACAATGGAGGAGGACCATGGGCTGGTAGAGGGTGATATTATGCTGGCATCTAGCATGTACTGGACCTGCCGGTCTTCTTCAGCATGTTGTGTCTGTTTTTTTCTGAACGAGGGTTGGCGGATGGGCGGTCCCGTCGTATGGATCTTGTGGGACAGGTAGGTGGTGTGGCCAATGTCCGTTGGTCCTGACGCGAAGATGTCTTGGAAGTCCAGGAGGAGGCGTTGAAGGTTGTCCATTTGGTGGGGCGAGAGGTGGTCAGGGATGGGGGATAAGGATGGGTGGCTCAAGGGGAGGGGGGGAGAGGCTCAGGGCTCAGCCTCTTCCATCTCACCTACAACAAGTCCCTTAGCGAGGGTGAGGGGCAAGGTGGGAAAGTTGGCTGTGCACACTGATGCGTGGGAGGGAAGGAAGATGGGGGATAGTAGGCATGAAGCGGTGGAACCTTTCGGAGGATTCGGGGAAGACACTATGGAGTTTCCAATGGGTTGATGCAAGGGGAGCCAGGCCTCATGGTGGGGGGGAACAGTGATGGTGGAGGCGATGGTAGTGGGGAAGGTGGGGGATGAGGGGAGGGGGGTCACTAGCGAGAGGGAGGGGGCTGGGGGGGTACGGGGTGGTTGGGAAGTCCGGGGTGGGGGGTGGTGTCGTGGTGCTGCACGTGCAGAGGGGCTGGGGGGGATGGATCTGGTAACTTGTTAAAATGTAGCCACCGCATGTGGCTGTCGATGTTGGCTCGAAGTTTCTGCAGTAGATCTAGCCCAAGGTAGCTGTCGTAGGCATGGCAGGTAGAGTTGAATATGATGAATTGATGTTGAGAAGTCACTTGTTGGTGTGTTTCGACACGGAGGGCCTGTGTCTCCCCACGGATAGGCAGGGGGCCGTCCCCCGCATCTACGAGGTGGGCCGAGGTGGGGAGGAGAAGGCCGAAGGCTGTGGGGTGATGGGAGTAGATGTGGTGGTAAAGACAAGATCTGGCTGCTCCCGTATCAACCAGTATTCAAGCTTTCACCCGGTTCAGCCTTACTTTATCGTAGACTGGGGGGCGGTATTTGTGCGAGGTGGCCCCCGCAACCGTGGGGAGGTGCGAGGGCGGTCCTAAAAATCCATTTGGGGTGAGGCGTCCTCCCTCTCGCTGCCGAGCTCTGTTTCCTCAGCTTTGGGGTAATCAGTGGGGGTTGTCATGCCCTCGGCCTGGTCGTCCTCGATGGCCAACACTTTGCAGCGCCCCTAGTTGGTCGCTTTGCATCAGGCGGCCTTCAGCTGCTCCCAGATGTCATGTATGGGGCAGTGGTGGTTACATGCGGGAAACTCCCATGGATTAATAGAGATAAGGTTGGTGGTCTCTCTGGGGTTAGGGTGCTTCTTATTGGGGACAGCCCTTGGTATGATGGGAGGCTCCGGGGGCGCAGTGTTTCTAGAGGGTGTCCGGGGCTTGGCGGGGGAAGGCGTACGGATGGGGACTCGGCTCACTGCCCTGATTTGTTGGGGCGTGGTGCGAGCGGCGAGTAGGCACCTCACCAATTGGATATCTTTGTCGAGGTCCCCAGTCAGGTCGCAGATTGTAAAATGCACTCTGACGACGCAGTCCCAGGTGTTGGTATCCGCCTCCGGGTAGACAGTAGCGACAAGATGTCGGGTTTGTATGAGGGTATTATCCAAGTTCCCACTATATGTAAGGGAGTCTAACTGGGAGAAGGCGACAACCTTTCCGAGCGAGGGTGTGACGGCCTGCGTCACAGTGTGTTGAAGTTGATCCCATTTCAGCTCTAGGACAATTTTTGTGGCAATGCTCGATACAATTTTCCCGAGGTGTGGGAGTGTGACTCCTATTTTCTCGCGATCATTTTTGAAAGTTATGTCTAATATAGATTTCATCATGGACATATGTGTGTACCTGTATATCGTATAGTTCGGGGTCGAACTTACGGAGTTGAACGTGTGGTCTGGCAGCGATGTTTGCAGATTTTCCTCCTTCCTTGTTACTCTTACTGCCGGATCAAGAACCACCGCTAGCCACCAGTGTTATGCAGCGTAGTCTGACCTCGACTCCTCGGATTCAGGTATGGTGCTGGCCTTGGGTTCTTTGTTCTCGACCAGGCCAGAGTATGCAGACAAGGAGGGGAAGCCCGAACACCAACTGATCAAAGGCACATGTATATTAAATACAGAACAAGATACAAAGATTGGTACAATGATATACACCACGGTCTGTGACCAAACCTACTCAGTACAATACATTAACCATTACAGAGAAATATATATATATATATTTTTTTTAATGCAAGAAAGAAAGAACCAAAGGCCAGGGACCCACAAACTGTTCCTTCCAAGAAAAAAACAAAAACAATACAAAACAGAGCCAAATTCAAGATCCGTTCATTTCGAGGTGCCTGGGTACCCTGCATTTGAAAGACTGGAGATCATAGGAAGTAGGAAATACAGACAGAGGGAGACAGTTCCAGAGTTGACATGTTGCATAAATGAAGGACTGGGCATAACGGTTAACTCTTGCATTGGAGAGTTGGACAGAAAAGGGATGAGAGTTTGTTGCAAGGCCCGCCTGTCAAAGAGATGGAGGGATGCAAGCAGACAGTTCAGAGGAGCAGGGACCATTGAAGTAGCGATAGAAACGTGATAAAGAGGCAACAGTGTGGCGAAGAAACAGAGGTTCAAGGGAGCCAGTAAGACAAGGAGAGTTGATGAGATGAAAAGCCTTTGGCTCCTCTCTATTGAGAAGAGCTGTATGTGAGGAGCCTCTGCACACATGAGAGTTGTACTCTACACAGGGGCGAATAAAACCCGTGTATAAAGTCAACAACTGTGCAGGGGTAAAGAAGGTATAGGGTCGGCTTAGCACACGTAATCTCTTGGAAGCAGATTTTACAAGAGATGCAATATGATCTTTCCAAGATAAGTCCCGAGTGAATGAAACCCCGAGCATGTTCAAGGATGATGCAGGGTTGAGCTGGATATTATTATACATTAGTGGGAACTCCTGTGGAAGATTATGCCTGGTTGATAGGTGTAGCATTAAAAACAACAGGATTATTTTTACCCCAGTCAGAAATACGAGTCAAGTCAGACATTAGGTTTGCCTTAGCCTCATCCCTTGTTTGTTCAAGTAACTGCTGAGATGGACGTTGTGAGAACCGAATGGAAAGGTGAAGGGTGGAATCATCAGTGTACAAGTGGATAGGGTTAGATGTACAGCTTAGAAGGTCATTGATGAATAAAAGTAAGAGTCAGTGATAGGACAGAGCCCTGAGGAACACCATTGTTGATAGATCTAGAAGAAGAACGATGGCCGTCTGCAACAGTGGCTATAGAACGACCAGAAAGGAAGCTATAGACGAAGACACAGATAGAAGGATAGAAACCATAAGAGGGCAGTTTGGAGATTAAAGATTTATGCCAGACTCGATCGAAAGCCATTGAGATGTCAAGTGCTATGGCAAAGCTTTCGCCAAAGTCCCGAAAGGAGGATGACCAGGAGTCTGAAAGTAGGTGAGAAGATCGCCAGTGGAGCGTTCCTGATGGAACCCGTACTGACGATCAGAAAGAAGGTTGTGATAGGAAAGATGCTTTAAAATTTTTCTGTTAAGAATTGACTCAAAAACTCTTGAGACACTGCATGTTAAAGCAATTGGACGATAGTTAGAGGGTTGGAAATAGTCACCCTTCTTTGGGACTGGCTGAATGAAAGCAAACTTCCAGCAAGAAGGAAAGGTACAAGTTGACAGACAAAGGTGAAAGATTTTACCTAGGCAGGGTGTAAGCACAGAAGGACAGTTCTTGAGGACAACAGGAGGGACTCCATCAGGCCCATATGCCTTGTTAGTATTAAGGTCAATGCTAGCAGAAAATACATCAGCTGAAGAAATTTTAATGTCAGTCATGAGGAAGTCAGAGGGGGAAAGTGATGGAGGAACAGCACCGGAATCGTTTAAGGTGGAATTGGAGGAGATGTCTGAGTGAAGAGATCTGCTTTATCAGTACAAGAAATAGCTACAGAGCTATCAGAGTAGAAAAGAGGAGGGAAGGATGATGAGGTATAGTTGTTAGAAAGGTTTTTGGCAAGGTGTCAGAAGGAGCAGGAAGAATTAGAATTGGAGAGTTGAAAGCATTTAGTAGAGATGAAATTATTTTAGCAGAGCGAAGAACAGACTTAGCACGATTCCAGGCTGAAACATAAGCAAGATGTGATTCAGGGGTGAGTTGGTTCTGGTACTTTCTATAGGCCCTCTCCTTGTTGTGGACAGCATTAGAACAAGCGTGATTAAACCAAGGCTTTCTTACATTGATATGAGAAGGGAATGTATGCCTCCAAGCCCAAAAGAAAAACCTCCGTTATGCGCAATGCACACTCAGATGGCTCCCGGCCATGGAAGCAATAATCATTCCAGGGAAAATCAAAGAAGTACTGCCTGAGGACCTCCCAATCCGCAGCTCCAAAGTGCCACAGTCGACGTTTCTTTGGAGGGTCTGCAGGCCATACCAGAGCAATAGGACAGGTCAAGGTAATTAGGTTGTGATTGGAGGAGCCCAATGTAGAGAAAAGATTAACAGTGTAAGCAGAAGGATTGGTTGTAAGAAAGAGGTCAAGTATGTTGGAGCTCTGTCCAAGGCGGTCAGGGATACGGGTAGGGTGCTGTGCAAGCTGCTCTAGGTCATTAAGGATAGAAAAAATGTAGGCTTGTTCACCAGGTGGATCAGTGAATGGAGAGGAGAGCCAAAGGTGATGGTGAACATTCAAATCTCCTAGAATGGAGATTTCAGAGAAAGGAGAAATGGATAGAATGTGTTCCATCGTAGAAGTAAGATAGTCAAAGAGTTTTTCAGTCAGTAGAATAAGGAGATAAGTAAACAGCGCAGATATATTTAGTCAGAGAACGACAAGAAAGCCGAAGCCAGAGAGTAGAGAATTCAGAAGAATCAAGTACTGGAACATGAGAGCAAGATAAGTCATTGCGTACATAAACACAACAACCACCTTTGACTTTGAGATGAGTATAGAGAAAGTAGGAGGAAACAGAAAAGGGTTTGCTGTCAGTTGCATCAGACATCTGAGTCTCAGACAGGAAGAGAAGGTGAGGTTTAGAGGAGGAGAGGTGATGTTCGACAGAGAGAAAGAGGAAAGGCCGCGAATGTTGCAGAAATGAAAAAGAAGTGAGTCAGACAGTAGTTCCAGGCATCTCTCTGAGCTGTCACCGGGAAAGGGATGGATGGTGGGGTAGTTTATGTCCCCCCCCCCTGCGGACCATACAATACACATATGGCACTTACAATACACTGGGTATGTTTCACTAGAATATACACAGAGGTGAGGACACAATAGAACCTCTAGCACAGTCTATCTCGATATGCATACATGCACGTGACACGGACGGGAATATTCTCTCATTCCATAACACATCCGTGTGACATAGACGCAACTTTATATCACCTATAACACATCCGTGTGACATAGACGAGATACAGACTGTCTTATGTTACATTCGCATGACATGGGACGTGGGGATATATCACTTATTACCTACTTACCTGACATGGACGTGAGGTGGCACTATTTCACAGTATTCTCGTGTGACATGGACTCACAGAGTATTACCCTTAGCACACTCACTTGGAATAGATGGGATATCACTATGGGGGGGGGGGACGTATTGTATAAAACAACTCAAGGGACAGAGACACAACACTGATCCGTCTATGAGGTTAACTGTGTATTGCACAGGGGGGGGGGGGGTGCACCTGTGAAGCGGCCAGGGGCCTAGCACCTTTGTACCACTATTAGCTTTAATGTGAGTTCTTTGCTGGGTTCACCATTCACTGGATAGGGGGGGTGGGGGGAATATCACTAGGGACGCTGAGAAGAATCTACTTCACACAAGGTTGTACTCTATCACACAAGGGGGAACACTGACAGGAGCTATAACAATGGTCTAGAGTTCCTTTACTCACGGGTACAGGCAGTGAGTGGTGCTAGGGCACGCTGGGGCCCACTGTGCCGGTAGCCGCAGGTGGCGGACGGGTGTAGGGGGTGGGCCGTCAGGAGTGCACTCCTGGTGTGGGTTGCTGTTGGGATCGTTGGGTGTCCTGGTGGAGCTGAAGGGCGGAGTGGTGGGCAGCCCTGTCTTAGTAGGGGCCGTAGGAGAGGAGCAACCCTCAGGACTAGGGCCAAACAGGGCTAGGAAGCGCATGGCTTGGTGCCTACTCTTCATTGTAGTGGGTGTCCTGGGGGCGGACCTGGCCAAGCCGAGGTGAGAAGCCAGCTGCGGGACGGGCAGTGCCCTCCCGGAGCTGCGGTCGCGCCTAGGGGAGGTGGCCATCAGGGGATGGCTGCAGCCGCCTGTGCTGGGGGGAGTCCGGCAGCTGCAGTGGGTGGCAGGGTCGGCTCGTTGGCACAAGGGGCTATGGTCTCGTCTTGGGGAGGAGGCCGTCAGGGGTGGTCTGCACCTGCTCACTCTGGGGGAGTCCGCCAGCAGCTGTTGGTGAAGAGGGCTGTGCCTCAGCAACAGGATGCCTGGCCTCGCGGTGGTCTCACCTTGGTGTGTCCCTGGCAGGGTACCTGCGGGGGAGCAGTCTCCACTCTCCATACAGGAGGGGAAGGGAGAGGGGGGCCTCGCTCTGCCACAGGAGGGGCGGGCTGAACAAGAGGCATGACCCTTGACAGGAACCTCTGGTGTCACGGAGGAGGAGCGACCGGTGGTCTGCTCCCCGATTTGGGGGACCTGATGGTCCCTGCTGAAACTTCGTGCCAGGGCGCAAGAGGGGGGTCCAGAGGACGCCCCTTCGCCCATGCAGACCCAGTGGGCACTGCCTAGGTTCCCGCCTGGGGTAGTGGCCGAAGGCAATCTGGTGAATACTCCTTCAGGCGATCACTTGTCCCAGGGATGACCGGAGAGGGAGGCCCACAGGGTCTCCTTGTGGTCACCGCAGGTCCGGTGGACTCTGCCCTCCTGCTGTCGGGGGATGGTGTAGCTGGGGGATGACGGGTGGTCTGCCCCCCAGAGGTAGATCCGGTAGATGCTACCTCTGGGCTTGCCACCCTCCTAGGGAGATCCAGCGAAGGTCGTCTGTAGGACATGCCAACGTGCTGGCTCCCAGAGGTGGGTGGCAGAGGGAGGAGAACTGGTGGTCACTCCTCCCACAGTAGATCCGGAGGATGCTACTGCGCCACTGCTTCCCTGGGGTATTGCAGGATGTGAGACTCTGGTGGAGTCCCCTGCTCTTCTAGAGGCCGATCCGGTGGACATAGCGTCCGAGGGCCTGCTTGGGACTTGGCTGTTGCAAGTCCCACCCCAATTCTGGCGAGTGCTCTCTCCTTTGGAGTGTAGTGCACTCAAACTGCACACTGGCTGGTGGTCCGGCTGCGTGGAAGAGGGGTGTCGTGTCACTGGAGAGATATGCCGTTTCCGCTCAGAGCGTGGAAAAACCTCCCCGTCGTCTCCTTGTCGGGTGGGGGTCACTTCCCTGTGCCCTCCTCCTGGGGTGGTGGTGTCTGGCTCGCTCCGCCGAGCGGATATTTCACTTAGTTTACAGGAAACCATTCACCGTGTTTGGTGGTAACCATATAGCCAAATGACGTCCGCTGTTTTATTGGGATAAAATGTTCCAAACGGATGGAGTCTGCATGAGGCGACCGAGCCCCTGAAGGTCGCAACTGAGCAGCCTAGCTGGCCAGGGGTCCTATGCTCCTGAAAGATTAAAAAAAAAAAAATAAATAAATAGATAAATAAAATGATGCATGACATGACATAAAAAAAAGTGGAAAGTGATGTAGTGGGTGGACGCACGGAGTCGTGCTGTACCTCTGAAATTGTGTGGAGGGATTTAAATACCTTTAAAACAGCCAAGAGTTTAGCGTGGAAAAATGGATTGGAATGGGGGAGGTTTAGACTTTAGACTGATAGATAAATGACTGAAAAAATAGGTAATCCTAGACTGACAGATAGATGACTGAAAAAACAGATAATCCTGTACCTTTTTATCGCGAGGGGGAGCAACCTCACACTGGTCCTACGTTGTCTCACCGCATATCTTATCCTGTCCCAAAGAAAAAGCCTTTCCTGTTCTTTCTCTAACATACCATTTTTACTTTCCAATACTGTAAGTAGATCCACCACTTTGTTGTATAAGGACTGTATACCTTCACAACAATATTTCAGTCAATCGTCTTATTATCCAAGTCACAATGGTCCACCCGTCAATTAAGAGATTATTACTCAGCTTCACTCCCCCCCCCCTTTTTTTTTCTTTCTAAATGAAAGGGGATCTTCTGTATTACTTTTCCATCGTCAATGCATCCCTTGCTATTTAGTAAATAAGGAAAGGGGGTGATTATCCAACTTCTACCTGCGTCCCGTGTAGTGTCAGCGATGATTATATATATATATATATATATATATATATATATATATATATATATATATATATATATATATATATATAAAGTCAGTTCGCTTCTGCTGGGTTCCTAGCCATACTGGGATTATCAGTAATGAACAGGCTGACTCATTGGCACGCTATGCTACATTCTCCTCTAGGTCCTGCTTCTGCCCCATTTCTGCCTTTGATTGATTACATCTAACCCGTCCCTTCCGTGATCGTTGTCAGTCGTCGTGGAACCAACAGGTTCACAACAGATTACAGAGTTACACCCTCTGTTCTTCCCTGGCACACATCAACCCACCCCAACTGTCGATGGAAAACAATCCTTGCTCGTCTTCGCTTAGGTCATACCCGCCTAACTCATGGTCATTTGATGAGCCATGATCCTCAGCTCACCTGCTAACCCTGTGACTGCCCTATGTCTATCCGTCATCTTTTTTCTGGATTGCCCGTCTACATTCCAAGAACGGCTGGCAGCTTTCCCTTCCTTTCCACACTATACATCGGTGCCAACACAACTTACTGATTTTCTAGGTGACTCTTCCACTGTTTCTATTTCCAATATTATCATTTTCTTACTGCACTTCATATCATACATGTAATATAATTATTTACTCCGCTCCTTATCACCTTAGTACCATAAAGCCGTATTATTGCTTGGTGCTAGTTCTTCACTATTCTTTCCTCTCTCTCTCTCTCTCTCTCTCTCTCTCTCTCTCTCTCTCTCTCTCTCATGCGACTCTGCGCTGAGACTTGACATTTCATTCTCTATGGCCCCAGAATGGCTATGGTGGCTGTTTATTGATGTGTGTGTGTGTGTGTGTGTGTGTGTGTGTGTGTGTGTGTGTGTGTGTGTGTTTTCCTAAACTTGGTTCACATTTCCATCCTTTTGCATCTTATTTCCCGTACCTCATTGGCAGAATAAGACAGTGCTACGGGCCCACAACATATCAATGGCACTTCTTTGTAACTGGTATCATATTTTACTGTTAAGCTATTGTTACATTAGCGTTCAAGATGGAGAATGGCAATTTTAGGCCAAGTTAGAGGAAAGGAGTATAGTGAAGGGCAGTGTTGGGAGGAGGAGTGATGTTACTGAGATGCTTTGGGTTGTTATTTGTTTATTTATTTATTTTTTTTTATTTTTAGTTGAGGGGCAGATACGGCATAGAGTTACATGGGTGGGATGTGTCGTGATCTAAAGAGAAGAAATGCAGGCATCTCCTACGACCCTGATGGGAAGCATTTTTATACCTTGATGTAGGGATGTGTATTTGTGGTCGTGGCTCATCCTTTTATCATCCTTAAGGCCTTTTTTTTATAATCTGTGTTTATGTTGGCTAAGGCGTCATTGGAGTGAAGGAGTTAATAAAATCGTCTGGTAACAGCAAGAATAGAATTAAAACTACGTTGTCGGAGTGAAGGGGGTTAATGAAGTCAGCCTCGATCCATATAAAAATCACTTCTCGCTGCCTTCACACGATATTAGTCAGTTTTTTGAGGTGAAGAGGTTAACGTTCCCACTCTCCGGTCTTTTTGTTACCTCCGCCAACGAGGTTGGAGGAGGTTGTGTATTCATATTCCCCTATGTTTATCTGTTTGTTGGAGATATCGTGTGGGCAGACAGTCCACACCATATCTCCAAAAGTTCTCAATGAATTTCAATGAAACTTTGTGGAAGAGTGGGCCATGGCCCAAGAAAAAATTTTAAATTTTTTTTTTGGGGATCCGGATCCGGATCCTATGTATCCCGCACAATATCTTCAAAAGTTCTCAGTGAATTTCAGTAAAATTTGGTGGAAGCGTGGTCCATGGGTCAAGGAACAACATTTGAGGGAAGAACCGGATCCTATGTATTCCACACAATATCTCCACAGATCCAGATCTTTTTCAACGACAATGGCATTGGCGGAAATATGCGCTCTCTGAGTACTTTCTACTTCAGGTAGTTTCTCTCTCTCTCTCTCTCTCTCTCTCTCTCTCTCTCTCTCTCTCTCTCTCATTTACACACCCTAGTCTTAACCTCTCCACACCCCACAGTCTTTTAGCGCAGTCAGTTCCCTCCCCTCCCTCATGCTCCCCCCCTTCTCTCTCTCTCTCTCTCTCTCTCTCTCTCTCTCTCTCTCTCTCTCTCTCTCTCTCTCTCTCTCTCTCTCTCTCTCTCTCGGCAGACGCTATCTCTCTCCAATTCCAGCCAGATCCCTTCTCCTCCCCTTTCTGGCCTCTCTGCCCATGCCTTACCCCTCATCCTGTAAGCGGCTGGCAACTGCTCTTCACTTCTCACAAAATCTTTCGCAAAAGTTGATGACACGCACAGCAAAGTCCCCAGAGTCTTGTATCTCAAAAAACCTTCACAGTTATTCCATGGTAAAAACTTTTCTTGCGAGGCTTAAATATTCTGCTGAGTGGCTGGTGTGAGAGAGAGGGAGGAGGACAAAGGCTGAGAAGTATCGCTTAGGATAAAATTCCCGCCCTCAATAATATGGAAATTATATGCCATTTCAAAATTACATCAACTTCTTTCTGTAAGGACTCGTGTTCGCCTCTTCTAGCCGACCTTTTGAATTTGCCGCGCGCGCCTTTTTGTGTGAAGCGTCACATGGCGGGCGGGAGACGAGCGCTATAAGAGGATCAACACAAATCCCGTAGCAAAGCCGATTGGATCCTATTGAGGAGCGCGCCTAGGTGATTAAATTCTAATTACGAAAATGCGCCGATTCGCAAGTGTTAATAGAATGGTAATGAAGTGAGAGATTGAGGAGTTTATGAGCAAACACGCTGTTGGGGGAGATACGAGCGCTCCCATTGTTGGACTTTAATGATTTTTCCTCCCCGCCTCTTCTTGGCGTCGGATTGTCTTGTTTGTTTTCCTAATGGCTTCTGTCCTGGCGTCTTTGCCTCCATGATGACTCTACTCGGGGAAGGGGCGGCGGGGGAAGCTTCGGGAGAGGCTTCGAGAGAGAGCAGAGCTTCACTGGATGAGCTCTCTTCTCGCTGGCAAAGAATTCATAGCACCACTTCCTTAACTATATTTAATCTGTATATTACACTTTAACATGTTCATGTATGCTACTTATATCTTTTTAGCATCAACATAGTTTCCATCAGTTATATAAATGGGGCCTGATGTGTAAAATAGATCGCTGGGAAGTGGTGTTACGAAATCTCCTATAAGCCAGCGAGAATGTGACCGGATGAGTAAGCTTTGCAGAATTATTGAAGCCTCGTGGAATGATTGAGGTCTGGCCGAATGAAAAAAAAGGGGGGGGGGAGAAAAAAAGAGACACAGGTTCGAATCCCGGGTGGAGCAGGGAACAGTTTAAAGGTTTGAATTTCGCTGAAGACATTCTTGATCTGCCATAAGACCCACCGACATATAAAAACATCGCCGCCATTACCAATACACCAGTCCTGTATTCAGTATGGACGGTGGGTGTTAGCGCCGAAGTGGTGATATGTGGAGGTGTACGGTACGTAGGACTGCCGGGCCACAGGACACATAAAAGAGAGAGAGAGAGAGAGAGAGAGAGTGAAGGAGGCTATGAGAAATGCGGAGGGCTTGAGGAAATGAGTTAGTTTTGGGAGATGATGAGCGAGACTGGGACGTGAGTGAAAGATGAGTGGAAATGTGAGAGATGAATAATACACGGGGAAATTATTTAGGCTTTAGATGAGTAGGGTAAGTGAGGTAATGAGAAATGAGTGTGTTTGGGGAAATGAATAAGGCATGGAAATGTGTCTGGCTTTGGACGTGGGGTTTGGGAGATGAATGGGAATTTAGGAAATGAATAAGGGTTTGGGAAATGAAGAGAGCATGGAAAAATGAGCAGTAAGACTTTATCTCAGTTTCCTCCTCCTCCTCCTTCTCCACCACCACCACCATCTCCACCTCCTCCTCCTCCTCCTCTATCTCCGCCTCCTCCTCCTCCTTCACACCACCACCACCAACACCGCCACCGCCACCACCACCTCCTCCTCCTCCTCCTCCTCCTCCTCTCTCTCTCTCTCTCTCTCTCTCTCTCTCTCTCTCTCTCAGCTAATTACCATTTACCGAATTCTTTAAAAATCTTTGTTACCCACATCTCTTCCAGGTCGATGGTGTATTGGTTAGCACGTTTAGATAGCAACTGGAAGAACCTGAGACCGATTTTGGAGCTGGGCAGACTGGTAGACCCCATAATCCCTCTTCACCCAGCACTACCGTAGAGTTAGGGACCTTGTTATAACATTGACGGATGCAGGGGGTGTAATGGAAGACCGTTGATGCATTTTTTTTTCTTCTCATTCCTTCCTGATTTTTTTTTTTTTTTTTTTTTTATGTATATGAATGGGGGACGCCTGTAATTTGGTGTATGGATTTTCTTTTATCTTGTTTTTCCTTCCTCTGTTATGTTATTGTTAAAAAAAAATCTTGCGGGAGGTTTTTCGTAGTACCGCTGTCCGTGAACTCTGTATCGAGCCCCACGACAACCCTTTCCTTCCATCCATCACCTGAGTCCTGGAAGTTACGGCACGACCAGCCTCACTCGACCCTGGGTAGCATTATGTCAGCATAAAGGCCAACCATTTCTCGGATGTAAAACCCTGTGGGCCACATCCACTTGGAGCATCTTAACCCCCTAGCCCAACAGCCTCTCCTAAGCTTAATAAAATCGCCTGAAGGTAGTGAAATTAAACTGGGACTATCTGGGCCACGTGTAGTAAATAGGCCTTAATATAAACCTGATTTCTTGCCACACTATTCCCTATTCACTTCAACTTGGCGGAAAATGGCCGTCTCTCCATCTTGAATGATGAGCTGTGGGAAGAGGTGAACGCTCCAGTACGGTGCTAGTCATGAAGGAGTGCTACGGAAAAGAGTGCGGGACTTTGTATTGCCTCATTCTGTCACGGAACTACGGGAAATAATTAGCTAAAGGAAATTCTCAGTCAAGTTAATATAAACGTCTTCTAGTTGTTAGTTCGCAGACCAAAATGTGTAAAGGGATTATTGACCGGGAATGTGCACTTTTACAAACCCATTTAATCCAGGGCCGTGTTTTGTTGAGCTTATTCTTGCCACGACTTTTTGAAACTCTTAATTGGTCTAAAACTGGCATCTGTCCGTCTTGAATACTGAGTTGTAACGATAGACTAAAGCTAGATTATGATGCTAGTCACGAATAAGTGTCATGGAAAGGACGTAGAGCCATAGCATTGTTTTTTCCTGCCACGGAGCTACGAGAAATAAGCTGCAAAAAGACGAACATCTGAGCCAAGTTAAGATAGAAAACGGGGGATCTCGCATAACCTGAAGGAAAGGTTAGAAGTTAGAAAGAACAAAATCTGAATAGACATCATTTATACTGGTGGTTATCCCCTTCAGTGGCGCTGTAGAGAGACGCCTTCACGTGGTGGTACCGATAGGACTTGGCGGCGGAGCTTCCCGGTTATACCAGCGTCCTTCAGTTCCCTCGCTATACCCCAAAAGGAGGATGGTGGACTGAGAAAAGGGGGTAACTTGGCCTGCAGTCCACTGGGTTCACATTCATATAAGCCTGGGGTTGCTATTACTACTACTACTACTACTACTAGAACTGCTGCTGCTGCTGCTGCTACTACTACTACTACTACTACTACTACTACTAGAATTGCTGCTGCTACTACTACTGCTACTACTACTACTACTAGTACTAGAATTGCTGCTGCTACTACTACTGCTACTACTACTACTACTACTATCACCACCACCACCACCACCATTACTACCACTACTGCTACCACTACCCTTTCACTATAATGGACTATTTTTTTCTTTGTTCTTATACCACAGGACGATTTTCTTCAGGTTAAGAATATATTCAGAGGAGAAGGGTTAGCTATATAATCGTACCCTAGTGAGGTGATTAATAATGACGTCACGGTATTTTGATGTTTAGTAATGACGTCATGATGTTGGGGTTAAATAATGACGTCATGGTTGTGAGATTTAATGACGTCATGATAGTGAGATTAAATGACGTCATGGTATTGAGGTGTTTAATGACGTTATGGTATTGAGGTTTAATGACGTCATGGTATTGAGGTATTTAATAATGACGTCATGGTAGTGGTGTTAAATAATGACGTCATGGTAGGGAGGTGTTTAATAATGACGTCATGGTATTGAGGTGTTCAATAATGACGTCATGGTATTGAGATTTAATAATGCCGTCATGGTACTGAGGTGTTAAATGACTTCATGGTATTGAGGTATAATGACGTCATGGTATTACGGTATAATGACGTCATGGTATTGAGGTATAATGACGTCATGGTATTGAAGTATAATGACGTCATGGTATTGAGGTATATGACGTCATGGTACTGAAATATAATGACGTCATGGTACTGAAATATAATGACGTCATAGTACTGAAATAAAACGTCATGGTATTGAGATGACGTCATGGTACAAAGGTGCTTAATAGTGCATCGCCTCTTAAAGCTCCACATTATTAAATTATGAGGGGAAAACGGGTTAGTGAGGCGAACAAAAACCGCCACAAGAGCGCCGCACTTTGCCACTGGGGTGTAACGTCATCCCATTTTCTCCAGGCTCTAATCTGGGAAAATGGCCCGGTGTGGCGAGGGTCAGGGGGGACTTAAGTAATTAGGTATTTGGTGTGTTTTATTAGCTTCCAGTGGGTGACGAGTTGGACGGCTTAGTTTGATGCACGGACGAGAGTGAGACGGGGTGAGGGGGAGGGAGGGACAGTGAGGGAGGAAGGGTAGGGATGAGAGAGAGGGAGGGACAGTGAGAGAGGAAGGGTAGGGGTTAGGAAGAGGAAGGGACAGCGAGTTAGGAAGGGAAAGGGTGAGGAAGAGTATTAGGGAAGGAGGAAAAGTAGGGGTGAGGGAGAGAAAGGGACAGAGAGCGAAAGGGGTGAGGGAAAGTAGTAGCTGGATGGGTTAGGAGAGAGAGAGAGAGACTGTTTATTGACACTATCTGAGCGTCAGAAATAGACTATTCCACTCGCTTGTCTCTTTGTCGATAGGGCCTTATACTGGGTGACAATAGATCGGTGTGTGTGTGTGTGTGTGTGTGTGTGTGTGGATAGAGACAATGTAACAGAGACAGTGTGGCAGACCGTGAGACAGAAACCATGCAACAATGTGACAGAGACCGTATGGCAAAAATCATATGACAGACCGTGTGGCAGAGACCATGCAACAATGACAATGCGACAGAGACCGTGAGACGTAGACTGTGTAACAAACTGTGTGACAGAGACCCTGAGACAAAGACCGTTAGACTGTGTGAGTGCTAGAAGGCGTGTGACAAAGCGTAACAGTGTGACAGAGACCGTGTAACAGAGACAATACGACAGAGACCGTGGGACAGACCTCGTGAGCCAGAGACTGTGTGAGACTGCTTGACAGAGAGCGTGTGACAGCGAGTAAGAGACAAGGTAACAGAGACCGTGTAAAAGAGACAACGTGACAAAGACCGTGTGGCAGACCGTGAGGCAGAGACCGTGTAAGACTATGTGACAGCGCTTGTAAAAGAGAACGTGTGACAAAGACTGTGAGTGTGATAAAGACTGTGTAACATGACAGTTTGACAGACCGTGAGACAGAGACCGCGTGTGAGAATGTGGCAGAGAGCGTGTGACAGAGAGCTTGTGACAGAGGGAGTGTGGCAGACAGGGTGGCAGAGAGAGTGTGGCAGAGAGCGTGTGGTAGAGAGCGTGTGACCGAGAGCGTGTGACAGAGGGCGTGTGGCAGAGGGGGTGGCAGGGAGCGTGAGAAAGCGTGTGGCAGAGAGCGAGAGAGAGTGTGACAGAGAGCGTGAGAGAGAGTGTGTGGTGTGGCATGCAGAGTAATTTCTTGCCAGAGAGACAGTCAAATAGGCGTAGTGAGGTGTGGTTCTAGCTCTGGCTGCCTAGATTTATTGCTCCCTCCTCTCTCTCTCTCTCTCTCTCTCTCTCTCTTCCACTATGCAAATTTCTCAAAACACACGCGCACACACACACACACACACACACACACACACACACACACACAAAGATTAAGCAACCCTTCCCTTCCCCGCCACTCTCTCTCTCTCTCTCTCTCTCTCTCTCTCTCTCTCTCTAAAGTATTATAATTAATGACGTTATCGTACTGAAGAGGCTAACTGAGATTGTAAGTTGTTTTTTAGGAGGCTTCGTAGCAACTCTTCCTCGGCGATTTATTTCTTAGCATATTACACTCTTATATTTTCTTTTAATCTATTTTTATTTTTTAATTATTTACATAATTTTCATTAGGATCATGCAGGAGGATATGGAGGTGTAATGTGCGGATTAAATCGCTAAGAGTGAGGTGTTACGAAGTCTCCAAAATCTAAAGAAAACACGACCTTTTTTGTCTCCTCTAAAAGCTGAATAAAATCGTCTGGCTGTAGTATGAAACGGATATATATATATACTATTTATCTATAGGAATTTCTTAGTTAAAATAATTACGCCTATCGACAACACGGTGGTAATGGAGACAAGGCAATCACAATGGAATGAAGATCTAAGAAGGACGATTTTGCTCCCTGTAATTCCCTTCCCGAAATAAACAATGATATTAAAAACATTTATTATTTTGAAAATGGAGTAGTTACTGCACACACATAACTTTTCTTCTTGGCATATAATCTTCGTAGCTCCCTCTCCTTAGCGAGTTATTTTGCTCACTACACCTTATCATTTGCTCACTACACCTTATAATTTTGCTCACTACACCTTATCATTTGCTCACTACACCTTATCATTTGCTCACTACACCTTATCATTTGCTCACTACACCTTATCATTTTGCTCACTACACCTTTTCATTTTGCTCATTACACCTTATCATTTGCTCACTACACCTTATCTTTTTCTTGTATACGAGTACTATTGATGCTTGTCTAATATCGAGCGACATACAAGAGGATAGTGAAGTGTAATGTGCAAAATGAATCGCTAAGGGAGAGGTGTT
Organism: Coenobita brevimanus; assembly: GCF_032717465.1. NCBI lineage: Eukaryota > Metazoa > Arthropoda > Malacostraca > Decapoda > Coenobitidae > Coenobita > Coenobita brevimanus. The sequence continues at coordinate 4,976,563 of NC_137061.1, read as the reverse complement.
ACGTTGTCTTCAGTTAATTAGAATACGGACGAAGATGGCCGTTCACTCGTTGATCTGCAGTATGTGAAGTGTGAACAGTGTGTAAAATGTGAAAAGTGAAGACTGTGAAGTGTAGACATTGTGTTAAGTGTACTATAGACTGTGAAGTGTAGATTGTTTGAAGTGTAGACATTGTGTGAAGCGTAGAATGAAGTGTAGACAGTGTTAAGTGTAAACATTGTGTAATGCGTAGACTGAATTGTGGACAGTGTGAAGTGTAAATTGAAGTGCAGATATTGTGAGAAGTGTAGACTGACGCGTATACTAAAGTGTAGACTGAGTAAACTGTAGACTAGTGTAAACAGTGTGAAGTGTAGAGTGTGAAGTGTAAACAGTGTGTGAAGTGTAGACATTGTGAAACGTAGACTGAAGTGTACCTGTGTGAAGTGTAGTGTAAAGCGTAGTGTAATGTGCACACAGTGAGTGAAGTGTATTGTGTGTGAGGTGTAGACTGTGTGAAGTGCAGACTGTGAAGCGTAGACATTGTGAAGTGTAGACACTGTCGAGTGTAAAGCAAAGACTGTGTGAAATGTAGACTGTGAAGTGTAGACTGAAGTGTACAGTGTGAAATGTAGACTGAAGTGTACAGTGTGAAGTGTAGACTGTGTGAAGTGTAGATTATGAAATGTAGATAAAGTTAAGTGTAGTCACTGAAGCGTAGCCTGAAGTGTACACAGCATGTAGATGATGCAGTTAGCGTGTGAGGTGTAGACTGAAAAGTAACCAGAGTGACGTGAAAACAGCGTGAGGTAAATCTGTGTAAGGTGTAAGCTGTATAAAGTGCTGGTTCACATAGTCGAGTGCTCAGCTGCAGTGAGAGGCGGGTTGGCAGAAGGGAACGCAATGCGTGAAAAGCGAAACAAAAGCGAGTGACGCGGCGTGTGGTGTGTCCGGCTTGAATAAACCAGCACACACTTACGTCTTTGATCACCACCTCTGTTATTGTCCGCCCTTGTCCATCGGTGCTCACAGTCAGTCGCCACCCCGCCACTCCCAGGCATCAAAACACAACACAACACACTAGGAACCGAATTTACAAACCCGCCGAAGCTGACGTTGGACGCATCAAAACAAAACACACTACAGTAGGAATCCTGTTTACAGTTTCTCCTGATCTCAACTTGCGAGTGATATTACTTATAAATACATCTGCCTTCACTCATACAGCTACCAAATAACTCACAATAAGAAAGGAGTGAGTTTTAAACCGGCAAAAGACAGACTGGAATCCGATCTCTTATGGCGACTGAGTATCCTGTAGATTGGTTAGGATGCTTTATAAATACTTCACCAGTTCGTTTGAGGCAGCAGCTGTCTCTTCCCCGGTGTTTACATGCTGTGGAATGATTTATCGCCCCACGTTGCCGGCGACTCACCCTTGTTAGCTCATCCTTGTGGACTAATGACTCGAGACCAGAGGAGTGAGGCCAACTTTGAAGGTTTGAGGACCACCGTCGCCAGAGTGCCACAACATGCTGAAAGTTAGTATTATTATTTTATTATTATTTTTTTTTTACTTTTTTCCAGTGATGAGTCGGAGATTTTCCTGCGATTTATATATTTATTCATTTGCATATTTCTGCGATTTACGAATGATCTGTGTGGTTTGTGATTTATTTATCTATTTATTTAATTGAACGATGTGTAAAATGCTGTATTTGTGTGCCTGGATTTATTTATTTGTTTATTATTTATGTGTATTTAAGTGCGTGAATGATTTCTGTGACTCGCGATTACTTATTTACATTTATTTAATTATTTTAATGTGAATGGTTTTTGTGGCCAACGATTTTTTGCTTTATTTCATTACTGTGTGATTGCAGTTTATGTATTTATATATTTATGTGGTTGTTAAAATGATGATTCAGTTATTTATGTGGCCCATTTCACGAAGCATGCTGTTCGTAGTTCACCTTGTATACTTCCTTTTCCCTTGTTTCCGGATCCTACCTCACTCCGTCTTCAGGTGGGTAAGAGGTTCATGATGATGATGATGATAATGAATGATTTGTGTGTCCCTGTTTACCATATTCTCTTAATCTGCTATAGGTACAAAATTGCCATCTCTGTATCTTGAATGTTTAGCTGTGGCAAAAGATTAACACTTGTATATGGTTCCAGTCACGAAGAAGTTGTACGGAACGCATGCATGTTATATTGCATCATTGTCTTTCCTATTATATGAGAGAAGGGGGTGTGAGTTGAGAGCAAGGCTGCGAAATGGCGTTGGACAGGGTGACATGGAGGCGATTTGTTTGTGGTCACCCCTTACGGGAATGATGCGTCTGGCTATAGATAGACAGATGGGTAGGTAGTCTTATTCTGTCACTGAGCTACGGAAAATAACCCCAGTTAAAATGAATAAGGTACAGAGTTCATAGCCCCACTTACAGAGCCGGCCCGAGACTCTAAGGGTTCCCAGGGCAAGATATAGAGCCGTTTTCTTGTCTGTTAGTGTGGCTTTCTTGCACCTATCTCGCAGCGATTTAGTTTCCATAGTATACCTAACTAAACTCTAATATGTCGCTTGTGCTTTGAATATGACACTAAATTATATTACGTCAGTACCACACAAGAGAATATCAGTGTGGTGTATGCAGAAACAAACTGGTAAAGAAGTGTTTGGGAGGCTACTTAACCGATCACAATGCTGGTGATCTAGAGGCCTGTACACTGCCTCTCCCTTACCACCTGCCTTCATTAACGACAAGCAAACTGTTACTTGGAGCTGTTTATATTGCTACTCATTGCTGAAAAATTGCTCTATTCTTTTTTCATAATTTTGCTAAGGTATGCATTTCTTCATTCATGAGACTAATTGGAAAAATTCGTTGTTCAGATTTTGTCATACATGTTTCACCTAACTCATTATGGTACTGGATCCGCAGTATGTTGGTTATGAAACTATGAAAAAAAAAAGTTAATTCATTTTTACTTGGAGATTTTCGTCCTTTTATACCGTGTCTTCTTGGCTGATACCAAATTCTGATATTAGTGTCTTGTCACAACTCAGCATTCATATATGGCACTTTTGCGCCTGGTTAAAGTGAAGAGAGTATAGTTGCTTCTGACAAACATCTTCATTACCTTTACAACCATCATAGCAATCTGAAGCTGTAGAATTTCGATTGCTTCTTAGTTTTTCTTCAAGAGAATTCGTCAGTGGTTTGATCACGTGATATTCGATGCCGGACAACATGATTTATGCAGATGACCACGCTTGCAGTGGGAAATTTTGAAGTGCCTGATCTTTGAAAATATTCTTGGCTTATAAGATTATTGTATTACTGGGATGCAGACACTGAGTGGCGGGTGAGATGCATACGCATGGCATAATGGGTGGGAAAACTGGAGGGGGGGAGAGATGACAGACGGGGAGAAGGAAGGGAGTATGAGATGGGGAGGAAGAAGGGGGTGGCAGATAACGGGAGGAGGGGAGGGGGTAGAAACCTGGGGTGCGTACGTATAATCTAAACATTCCCAATATTTTTGTTTTGTTTTATTTTACTTTTTCTCCTCTAGTGTCTGTATGCACTTTAAAAATTCATAGCTACTGTAACTAAGGTAATGTGAAGTTAGAGAGAGAGAGAGAGAGAGAGAGAGAGAGAGAGAGACAGAGAGACAGAGACAGAGAGAGAGATGAAATTCGCGAATCGCAGATTTGCCGGGAATGGATGGAAAATGCCAAGAAGCAAAAGGTCAGAGTGGAGAAATATGGTTGAGACGTTTGTCCTGCAGTGGTGTCTCGGGTTGATGATGATGATTACGTTTCTCAACAAAAATAAAAAGCTGTACTGCACACCTTGAAGTGTCGTAAAATCGTAGATATCGTCAAAGGTACACCAGGAGCAGTTAATTTAGTGTGAAGACACTTACCTAGTTCATTGGCTGGATCCCTTGACGTCACGCCTTACGCCCTTCAGCTGTTACCTGCACATGTTTACCATGCGCTCAGTGCTCCTGACCCGTCCGTCGTGGGAATGTGGAGCTCTTGCGTCTCATCAGTTTTATCTGTTTACTGGTGTTTTATCGGCGACTTTAGAGTGTGTTTATAGAAGACAAGCGAGAACAGCAGTACGAGGTGACAGTGAGTAGAAAGGAGTGGACAAATATCATCACAGGGCGCCAAAGGTAATTTTATTTACAACCTTCAGGGAGACTTGGGTTGTCTCGATTAACGTCCGGTCATTTTACGGGTGTTCTAGTTAGATCGCGTCTGTGCAAACAGCTTTTCATCTGTGACACTTCAGTCAGAAATATGTAATAACGCAGATAAAACATTATATAATCTTGCCATTTGGTGATCCGGACGAGTCACGTCATTTTGCTCTAGCCAATCACTGTTAGAAATGCTGCGGCAGCCTGGCAACTCTGTTTCACAATGGTCTCCGTGAAAATAACAGACGTTCTCTTATTCCTGCTCTTGTATTTTTACAGGCCAACAACCAAGGTAATGCTGGGATTTGTTTTGGTCAAGACTGAATTGCTTGGGGTCTAGGTTAGGGTAAATGGCGTCAGGGTAAATTAGGTTTGTGCCTAAAATTGCTTATAATTCACATATTTCGGGGAAGGGGGCCGTATCTCAATAACTTCCCATTTTCAACGGAAACTAAGGGGAAAAAAATCAAGCGAAAAAAAAAAAAAAAATCATGTCGAGTATGGGATGACACAAGAAAATTACCGTTTGGTGTATCTTCGTGTCATTAACTTAGGGATGATGGGTGAAGGCTGGATGCAAATCTGTTTGGTTAATTAATGCATTGCTGTCAGACGCCTGGATGTTTGTATTGTTCGGGCCACTCAGTAAGCGTGACGGTAATACAGTAGCTGATCATTTTCATTGGCCTAGCATGGCTTATTTGCTAGTTTTGAGCTTAAAGAAATAACTGAGCAAGAATTTGTGAGATGGCGGAGGTGACGGAGGGTGAATGACATGGTCTGGATGGTAAAACTGAGGAGATGGAGGAGGAAGGAGAGTGAGAAGGGAAGAAAAGGAGGGGATGGTGAAGGAAGAGAGGGCGGAAAAGGGGATTGGGTAGAAACATGGGTTATTGAACATATTGGCAATAATCTTTTTCCTAGAGCCGTGTGCATTTGCTTTCTAAACCAGGGGTTCTTAACCTGGGGTCCATGGATGGGCTTCAGGGGGTCCGTGAAGGTCAGAATAATTGAGAACAATTTAGCGATATTGCGTGATGCTGTTTGGCATCATTAGCTGGAAAAAAAAAAAAAATAACGAAGAGCCTGGAGTTCTGGTGCTCATTGACACAAGCCTACCCTCGTCTGGCAATGCGAGCTATGGGTGCTCTGATTCAGTTTGCTACTACATACCTTTGTGAGTCAGGGTTTTCAGCGCTTGTTTCTATCAAAACGAAAAGTCGAAATCAACTGGATGTCAGCGATGACATAGGCCTAAGTGTTTCCTTGTCAAAGACCACTCCACAATTTCATCTTGTTCAAGCCAAACAACAACCCTCTCGTTGAAATGAACTTTTGAGCAGAATTAAAGTTTTTTGTTTTGTTTAATTTCCATAAGTTGGATGTATTTCATTTTTTCATCGAGTGGCCATTAGTTTTTGCATGAAAAAGAGTAAGAAAATAATTCTTTGTAAAGACTTTTATACTTTGTGCATGTCATACACTGCGTGAGGTAGTTTTCAATAAAATAAAGTATATTCATTGCATGCAAAATGCTGTGTTTGTGTTTACGTGCATATTTGTAGGGAAAGAGTTCATAGCTTTCACCAGATTCTCAAAGGGGTCCGTGACTCAAAAAAAGGTTAAGAACCATGATCTAAACCGTCCTAACGACTTAATCTACTGTAAGGCAAGGCGAAATTAGTGAAGGGTTCTGATCCTTTGTGTGAAGAGGGTGAAAGTGGGGATGTTTGCCTATCCAAAAACGCATGCGCCATCCGTGTCCTTCCTGCTTTGCGTTGTATTCTCTTGTCTGCCTTGCCCAGTCAGTTTATCATTTTTTTTTTTTTTATACCAAGTTTAGTATGATAATATATACTCTTTTACTCTTCCAACCTGCAGACGATTTTCCTAAGCTGTGGAGAGACCATATTATGAAGTGCCATAAGTGAGTGTCCATTAACTCCTTCACATCTTGATTTCACTCTCTAAGCTGAATAAAATCGTCTGATGGTAGTGACAATGAAATATAAAATAGTGTAGGTTATTGGATTGAAGGCGTCCATATTTTGAGTGCATTGGATATAAGTAGGCTGCTTCGAGCGCGGCTACGCTACCTCGAAACCTAGTGAAGCACAGGATCGGTGACGTTTCATTGTAGTCGGTTTGTTTTTCACCTTACATAACTGGAGTTCTCTCACAACTTGAATACAAACTACGGTAGGACGTGGTAGCATTAGATTTAATGAGCCTTACTTGTGAAGCAGATTGGGTCTCCTTTATGCGCTTTAACTTGGAGATTTTCGTCCTTCTGTAACCTACCTCCCTTAGCTTAGTGGTAAAATAAGACATGCCACGGCTTTACATTCTCTCCACACTACTTCGTGACTGACTTTGCATCATATTCTGATGTAAATCTGTTACTGCTCAGCACCGAAGTCGGAGGGATGGCAGTTTTACGCCTAGTTAAAGTGAGCAGAGTATAGCCAAATCAATCATATAGTCCGAACACACTTGCCGAGCAACTGAAGTAAAAGGGGTCTGGAATCTTTGTGAAGTTGAAACAATGAGCTATAACAATCAGATTCTTGGACAAAACTCCATGCTTCGTTCCGTCTTGTCGATCGCATGCATTTGAGGAAATGTAAGCGAGTCCATCATTTAATCCTACCAAGATCGATGGCACTGAGACAATCTTATTATTAAATACTTGACTCCTGTGTTTGGGGGAGGCGGTAGCTGAATCGGTAAGAGGCTGCCTGCAGTCCTAATGGACCCAGGTTTGAATCCCGGCTGGAGCAGGGAACAGTTTAAGGATTTGCATTTCATAAAGGCAGACTTTCCCGATCCACCAGAAGACTTGCCGAAATGTAAAAGTTCCCCCGCTAATACTAATACAGCAGTCCTGTATGAGACAGCCCTAGCATGTATTCAGTATGGACGGTGAGTGACATGTGGAGGTGTAGAAGGGCCTTGGGATAGGCCACTGCCCCCGAGAAATAGGCCCTGAAGCCTTTGTCCAGAGTCGGACACACACACACACACACACACACACACACACACACACACACACACACACACACACACACACACCTTTTCAAATGGGTTGTTGCTATCTCCAGTCCTGCCCTTTTTGTACAGTAATTGTGTTTTTTACCTTTTCTTGTCCTTGTTCATCCTCTTTTGCCGTGTTCAGTAATTTCTCCTCTCTCTCTCTCTCTCTCTCTCTCTCTCTCTGTCCCATAGGCCCTTTGATACCTGGCTCTAGGATTCCATTATTTAGTTCAATTCACTGCAGCCCCCAGACAATTTCATGCCGCTTTGGGGAGAGACCTTGTTGTGAAGGAGAAAACGAAGGCCCTAATTAACTCTTGTATGGAAAGTCTTTTGAAACTGCCTGAAAGCAGTGAAAATAAAATAATAACTGTCATTGGAGTGAAAGGGCAAGACTGAGTGGGTGAGGGGGGGGAATGTAAGGAAGACCCTAATTATTGACGGTCACGTTGTGGGGTAGATGTGGATGTTGAAAAGATTAGGAGAAATACACTGAGGTGGTTTGGACATGTGGAGAGAATGGAGAATGAAAGACTGACTAAGAGGGTGTATGTAGGTGAGGTGGAGGGAGGGAGAGGGAGGGGTAGACCGAGGATGAGGTGGAGGGATGGAGTTGAGAGGTATATGAGGGAGGGGGGGTGAGTTGGGGGGAGGGTAGTCGAATGGTGGGTGACAGAGTGACTTGGAGGCGTTTTGTCTGCGGCCACCCTTTGCGGGATTAGGGCGTCGGGCTATAGATAGATAGATAGATAGATAGACTTGTGCAAAACGTGATATTGTTAGGTGTGATTAGACGCATCCCACATTACAGAAGTGCATGGTTTATTTATTTAAACTAGGCAGAGATTTTTGTGATTATTTCCGGTAGCTCAGTGGTAGAAAGACATTGCTACACCTTTTCATGCTTCTCGTTGCACTTCTTCGCAACTAGCATGGCATTCTAGTGTTGATCTTTGTTACCGCAGAGCCGTTGTGTTGGGATGGCAATTTTACGTCTGGTTAAAGCGAACAGAGTATAGTCACCAACGTTACACAAACGTTTTATACATTTTACTATCATGAAATGCTTCGGAAGTTTTTGTCAGAGACTGTGAGTGAGTGTAGTCAGCAAAGGTATAGGTCAGACAGGTTGCATCGTCATCATTTGATATAAAAATTACCGTTCGAAATTCGGGCTTTGTCTTCATCTTGGCACTCTCAGTTGTAGCCCTTAAAACCTGGAGACATTTTTTTTTTTTTTTCCGGTTTTGCTCGTAACGATTTGTTAGTTGGGGATAGTGTTTTTGAAGTGTAGGAGTTCAATACAGTTCTCATCAACCCGTTCACTACAAGCCACCTTTTCAATCAATCAATCAGTCTGTCTGTTTATCTGTCATATATCATCTGTGCATGTATCTGTCTGTCATCTTTTCATCCATCTATTTACAGCCAGACGCGTTAATCCCGTTAAGGGTGGCCGCAAACAAATCTCCTTCATGTCATCCTGTCCTCTACCATATGGTTGCCCTCTGTCCAACTCACCCCTCGCGTCTCTCATGTATCTCCACTCTGTTCCTCCATCTCATCCTCAGTCTCCCTCTTCCCCCTCCTCCCGTTTCTAAGCTGTATAAAAATTACTTAGTATTCCTTCTCAAACTACCCCCAGATTTTCGTTCTTTTGCAGCTTATTTCACGTGAGTCAGTGGCAAAATAAGGCAATACGGCGGCTTTACATCCTTTCCATAGCACTTCCTCTTGACTTGCATGTTATTCTATTATTAATATATGTAGTGTTAAAACTCAGCATTCAAGACGGAGAGATGGCAGTTTTAGGCCAAGTTAAAGTAAAAAGAGTATAGCAGCGAAAACAAAATATATACATTAGGGCCTCACCCGAATTCAGAGTTGATATCACCGACTTTGGTTATAAAAATCCGGGAGACTGAGTTGATCCACCTGTGCAGTTTACCTGGCATTAACTTGATTAACTCTTTCATATTACTGGTTTAGTGGTTAGAACACCCCGGTCCGAGTGACGGCAATGCACAGGTTATATCTTTAAGGCGTGACTGGAGGTGTTTCGATCCACGCCATCAAGGGAAGTAGTCTGATTCCATAAATGTACTGGAGGGCGGTAACCTAGGCCAGTTTTCTCATCAGTTAAGGAAGCTCCTTAGCACCTCTTCCTTAGCGATTTATTTTTGGATATGGCTGGTTATTATCCACTTTGTACGTTATATATGCAGAGTATTTGTTATTAGATTAATGTGTAAAGGAAATTATAAGATGTAATAATCAAAATAAGTTACTTAGAAAAAGGTGTTCGGGAGCTTCCTTAACCGACGAGAATACATGTCCTAGCCTCGGGTCCCTACGCCTGGAAGGGAGTAATGATCGTAAGAAGCAAACTTAATAAAACTGTCCAAGCACCCCTTCCTTGGCGATTTATTTTTTATATACCGGTACTTCAACATTGTCGAGTTATTTATATTGATTTAATACATACCTGGTTTACTTCAGTGGCGTACAAGAACATGCTAAGCTGTAATGCGCAAAATAAATCGCCAAGGAGTAGGTGTTACTAAGCCTCCCATGCCACCCTGAAGACGGGCCAATGTATTATCCAGCACCATTTTGAACATAAAAAAAAATATATATATTCTTCGTATTGAAGAGATTAACATAAATATTTCCCGTAAGTCGTCCTCTCTCCCGCTCCTTCCCTCCTCCTTATGTCTCTCCCTCCCTTCCATTCTCCCTCCCTTCCATTCTCCCTCCTCACCTTTCTCCTTCACTTCCTCCTTCCCCTCGCTCCTTGGCTCCCGCGCTTCCTCTCTTCTCGTCTCCTTTCCGACCCTGCCTTCTCATCTCTCTTCTTTCCTCGATCCCTCTCTGTCATCTCTTAGCTCTGTCCCTCTCTTCTTATCTCTCTCATTTCCTCCTTACCTTCTCCTACCCTCCCTACCCTCATCCCATGTCTTCCTCCCCATCCTTCCCCAACTCACGGCTTCCTCCTCTCCCTTCCTCCATCTCACTTCTTCCTCCTCTCCCTTCCTCCATCTCACGTCTTCCTCCCCACGCTCCCTCCATCCCATGTCTTCCTCCCCTCCCTCCTTCCATCTCACGTCTTCCTCCCCTCCCTCCTTCCATCTCATGTCTTCCTCCCCTCCCTCCTTCCATCTCATGTCTTCCTCCCCTCCCTCCTTCCATCTCACGTCTTCCTCCCCTCCCTCCTTCCATCTCATGTCTTCGTTCCCTCCCTCCTTCCATCTCACGTCTTCGTTCCCTCCCTCCTTCCATCTCACGCCTTCCTCCCCTCCCTCCTTCCATCTCACGTCTTCGTTCCCTCCCTCCTTCCATCTCACGTCTTCCTCCCCTCCCTCCTTCCATCTCACGTCTTCGTTCCCTCCCTCCTTCCATCTCACGCCTTCCTCCCTCCATTTCTCGTCTTCCTCCCCACGCTCCCTCCATCCCATGTCTTCCTCCCCACGCTCCCTCCATCCCTCCCTTCATCTCACGTCTCCCCCCCCTCCCTCCCCCCCTGCATCTCACGTCGTCTTCTCCCCCTCCCCCCCTCCCATTAGAGCGGGTGCTTCATACATCCTCATTTATGTTCACCCAAGGGACCCCCGCCGCCAGCCTCTGTAAGGTGTACAGTCGGAGGGAAAAGTATCTGAACACTCTATTCAATCTGGTTTTATCTGACGGAACTGGGCCACTCGTAACTTGGACGCCAGGTTGTGGTTGCATGAAATTCGATGAGTCAATTATACAGTAGGAAATTGATCTCCTTGGTAACTAGATAAATCGACTCTCTAGTGTGACTGTTGTTGGCCAGCGGGGGAACTGAAATGGGTTGATATCTTCGTCCGACTAGAACAAACTCGCCATTGCTTCTTTGCCACAGCGACTTATTTTTCCATGTTATTCTTGCCACCAGCATAAGAATTTTGTTCCCTTTAGGAAAGTCTTCTCGTACTGAACGCGTTAAGGAAGGCTGCATCAAATCCCTCTCAGTTTGAAAATTCTCTCTTAATCTACACAAAATTGCCTGGGGTCAGTATGAACAACACAAAATACATAAGGCCTGAAATATTAAAATTTGACACAACGAAGTTAACTTGTGAAATTTTCCCTTTGAATCTGCAGGTTTTCAGTTATAATTTTTTAAAGGACGGGCGCTGCATTACTAAGACCGATGTTGGTCTGTAAACATCGCTTTACAAGAAACACACCTGGATGTATCTTACGTGTTCTGGGGATGGCTTAGTCTGCCGGTATGGGCGTGGGTGTGGCAGTAGGAGCAGGAAATGTTGCAGGAGAGACTCTGATAACGCTGATGGAGCCGCCCCCTCAACACATGAGAAATCGCCCGACGGAGCAGAAGAGCAGTGCTATATATAGACTACCCTGTACTCGTATGGACTTAGGCACTTTCACGGTCAGACACAGCAGCCAGGTCGAAATAAAAACCAAGATATTGAAGGTTATATTCCAGTGGCTTTGGAGAATTCGTAACACCTTTTCCTCAGCTATTTATTTTGCATTTTACACCTTCTTCTACTATTATATATTACTGATGGAAACCACGTTGAATGAAATAAATAATATAGAAAAGAATGTCCGGTTGTTAGATGCAAATAAGTCGCAAAGGATGAGGTGCTACGAAGCCTCCAATGTCATCTATACTGGCCTCCATCGTACCCAGATTTCCAGATTTTATTTTTTGTAAATACCTGCGTTCACAGAGCGGGAGCAAGTAGTCTGTTGTCTTACTTGACCTGTGTGTGTGTGTGTGTGTGTGTGAACAAATTAGGTAACTCAAAAATTTTTCATCCTATTTTAATCTAACTTGGTGGAAATGTTGGTCAGTCAATTCATAAACCACTTTTTGTAAGAAAAATAGGTCAGAGATCAATCTCATAGGACTAGATAATATACTGACCTAGGAAAATCAACTTAAAAGAGTTCTCACCCGATAAAAAAAAAAAAAAAAAAATCGGTTTGTGCTAAACAATATGACAAACGACGATGGTTTAGGAAAAACAGGCAGGGGGCTAGGAAACTGTTGGTACCTCTGCATATCCCACAATGTTGGTTATGCATGGGATACAAGAGGCATTTCCTGTGTTTGAGGTAATAAATGCGTCGATATGAATGTATCAACCCTTCGGAAACAGCAGCCATCGTAGTGTTCGTTACGTATCTATCGGACCCCTGAGTAACGATACTTTTTTGTACACAGAAAATTCGCAAAACTCAACGGAATTAAGTCACCACGTTTCACAAAAAGCCAATCCTTATTTTTAAATATATGGTGGCTGGCATTTGGTCGTCTTTGATCAGATCCTCACCAAAAATAATAGACTTCTGCACATCCACATTGTTGCTGTTTCCTGAAAGTTTGGTGAAAACTCGTCCACAACTTTACGAGATATTTTGGCAACACACACACACACACACACACACACACACACACACACACACACACACACACACACACACAACTATATTGCATTCCCTTGCTGAAGGCAGGTGATAAAAATATATGGCGGCTGGCATTCGGTCGTCTTTGATCAAATCCTCACCAAAAGTAATTAACTACGTCACATCCACATAGTTGCTATTTCCTGAAAGTTTGATGAAGATTCGTCCCCAGCTTTTCGAGATTTTATGGCAACAGATACACACACATGCACAGACACGCTTTGACAAAAGTATAAATATTATTGCCTCGCCATGCTAAAGGCGGGCGATAATAAAGTAGTGGCAAGGTTGAGGTTAAGACAAGAAGCAAGTCGCTCAGTTCTGAGAACAGTTAATTAAAGACCGAAGTCTGAGGACAAGGTCAGAGTTCAACCCGTTGTCTGTGGCAAAAAAGTAAAATAAAACTTTTTATTGATTCGAACCAAACTTGGTGGAAATGTTGAGGGTCAGCCAAGAGATGAACCGCTAGTGTTTAAGAGCAATAGGTCAAAAGTCAAGTTCACATGGCAAGATCAACTTCAGCAGTTTTTATCCGATTTAGACTAAACTTTGTGGAAGAGTTCAGCGTCAAGGGAGCATAAATGAATTATATTTTGAAAACGATTAAATATCCAGGCCAAAGTGAAAGATCAAACCCAGGATCACATGACAGGGTCACATTTAAGCAGCCTGTACCCAATTTAAACCAAACTTTGTGGAAGGGTTCAGGGTAAAGCAAGGATGAATAGATTCGATTTTTCCTTTTAATGTGAATTCTGAAACAAAAAATCGCTTAATACGTGACATCATTTAATTCGCATTTTGGTATGTTCGTTAATATTCCTAAATTGAGAGAGTGCCAGTGTTGTTTCTCTGGCCATTGATGATTCTCTTTGACCAGATGCGTGAGTGAGGAAAGTGACGGACGTGCAAGAAGTGTGTAGACGCAGTGGAATGGCAGAGAAACTTTTGTATCTGTCTGTACCTAAACCAGGCGCCTCCTCACTCTAATTGCCCTAACGACGCGGTGATTATGCCTCGGGAAGACTAACAACCCTGCTGGATGTGAGAATTTACCGAGTATTTTCCAGACTGTTTAGGAATGAGGGGAAGCGGAAGGCCCCCGCCACACTGAATCAGAATATAGTTTAGACCTGTAGACCATTTTAAGTGACGTAGACTTCGTGGCACCTCTTCCTTCTCGATTCATTTTGTATATTATTTCTTAACTTTAGTTAAGTTAGGGATTAGTTGGAGAAGAACAGGGAGGTTTTAGGAAAAGGAGAGGTTGCGTTGATCAGATATTCATCCACAGGTCTTTAGTGGAAAAGTGTCTAGGGAAGGGAAGAAGTTATATGCGGCCTTCATGGATTTGGAGAAAGCATATGACCGAGTGAATAGACAAGGAATATAATATAATTATGGGGTAAATGGGAAGTTGCTGAATGCCGTGAAGAGCATTTATGAGGGTGCTAAGGCTGCAATGCATGTGGATAGTGAACTGAGTGAAATTTTCTCTCTTGAATGTTGGATTGAAACAGGGATGTGTCGTGTCTCCATGGTTGTTCAGTCTCTATATGGATGGGATTATAAAAGATATAGTACAAGATAGAGCAGTGGATGCTGGAGAGGCCCTAATGAGAGAGGGCAGCGTTTGGAAACTTCCTGTATTTTTGTTTGCAGATGATACTGTATTGTTAAGTGAAGACGAAGGGAAACTGCAAGGCTTGGTGAATGAGTTTGGGAGAGTGAGTAAGGAACGGAATCTAAAGGTGAATGTAGGGAAGAGTAAAGTTATGGTCCTTGTGAGATATGAAGTCATTGATGTACAGTGAGGTTGGATAATGAGGAAATAGAAAATGTTAATGCATTTAAGTACCTGGCTAGTTTGGAGGGTGAAGTGCTTGAAAGGGTACAACAAAGAAGAAAGGTTGCTGGTTCTTTGAAAGCAGTGATAAGAAATAGGGAAGTGAGCATGGAGTAAAAAAGTCGCTGCATGACAGTATTGTAATACCAACTCTAACATATGGAAGTGAAGCTTAGACCTTGTTGGAAGGACACAACTCAAGAGTGAGAATAGTGGAAATGAGTTATTTGAGAGGAGCATGTGGAGTTACATGGAGAGACAGACTAACAAATGTGGAAGTGAAGGAACGTTGTGGTGTGGATGTGGATGTGATAGAAAGCGTTAGGAAAAATACAATGAGGTGGTGGTTTGGCCACGAGGAGAGGATGGAGAGCGAGAGAGGGGAGTAAGGGGAAGTCCGAGGATGAGATGGAGGGATGGTGTGGACAGTACTATGAAAGAGAGGGTGTGTGCACTGGAGGGAGGGCAATGAATTGGCGGGGAACAGGGCAACGTGGAGGCGATTTGTTTGTGGCCACCCCATACGGGATTAAGGAGTCTCGCAATAGATAGATTTCTTAATATTCATATTGTGCTTTATTTGTTTAAAGACACAATTGGCATTTTTAACATACTGTACAAAGGGTAATGGAGATTAATGTGCAGAATAAATCGCTTAGAATGAAGTGCTACGGAATCGCCAAATCCTCTCAGTTCGGTGTTGATCCTGAAGTAAATTTCGGACAGTGCGCCATATTTTAGGTAGCATGGAAAGTTTCGTGTCTCCTCCTCCTCAGCGATTTATTTTACTTGTTACACTTAAGCATTCCTTTGTGTAGTATTTATATCGCCTTAATACCTGGATAATTCGCATCAATAACTTGCAAAAGGATATTGAGATGTACAGAATTAATCGCAAAGGCAGAGGCATTACGAAATCACCCAAAGCACTTCGAATATGGCGTAGTGTAGGCTGGGTTATACGTTGAACTAAGAACACCAGATTTCTCCGCCTCATCATGTTATTTACCGTCGCGTTCTGGGCATCATGTTTTTCACCGTCACGTTCTGGCATCATGTTTTTCACCGTCACGTTCTGGGCATGATGTTTTTCACCGTCACGTTCTGGGCATGATGTTTCTCACCGTCACGTTCTGGGCATGATGTTTTTCACTCACGTTCTGGGCATGATGTTTTTCACCGTCACGTTCTGGGCATCATGTTTTTCACCGTCGCCTGTATCTCTCCTGACACTGATTAACGCATTGCCGAAATCGTGACCTAGTGAAACTCGGTGCTTTTATTCCAATTTTCCCCTAACCTGCGCAGTAGGACAGTTTGCGCCAGAATATGTGGAGTTTTTGAAGCTGCACTGGAGATTTCGTAACACCATTTCCGTGGCGACTCATCCTGCACACTTCGTCTCAGTATCCTCTGTGAAGTGCTCGGAGTTGACTGACCTTAGACTTACATACATGGCAGGGTCAAACTGTGTCGTGATGAAGATGGTATGAGATTTTTTTTTTTTTTTAATAACAGAACAGAGGAAGGAAAAACAAATGAATAAAATAAATAATCCATACACCAGATTACTGGTGCCCTCTGTTCATAAAATATCTGTAACAGTTAGACTTGAACAGCTGTAGATTGAAGTTTGGAGGGAAACAACTCTGCGGAAGCGAGTTCCAGAGAGATGCAGTTCGGAGAGTGAAAGAATTCTGATACACAGAAGTTCTGCAATATGGCTGAGTGACATTCCAGTCATGAGCGCTACCAGATGCCTGTGTAGCACGAGGGAAGGCATGGAGAGGTGGCAGCATGGACGCAACTTCGTCTGAGCATTTGTCATAAGAATATCTGTAAAATAATGCAAGGAAGGCAACATTCCCTCTTACTTGTAGGGGAGGTAGTTTATTTGTAATGGCAGGGTTGTTAATAATTCTAACAGCTTTGTTCTGAAGTTTATCTAGTTGTTTTAATGCAACCTCGCCACATCCATTCCACAAGGGTGAGCAATATTCAAGCTGAGAGCGCACATGACTCTTATAAATTATAGCTAACTGCTCGTCAGTGAAGAAGTTACGGACTCTGTACAATAATCCAAGTTTCTTTGAGGCGGTTTTAGCAAGTGATCTAACATGAGAGGTCCAGCTGAGGGCATTGTTAAGTGAGACGCCGAGAATTTCAATACTTTTGGAGATATGAATATTAGTAGCACTGAAGGTAATATACGAATCTGGCAATATCTGTCTATTAGTAAATTGTATATACTTAGTTTTACTAGCTAGCATTAACTGAGACAAGGTTGTTTTGTCCCCATTCACTGATCGTAGATAGGTTTTGATTTATAGAGATGGCTGTATTGAGTTGAGAGGTAGAGATATTAGACTTTGTAAAGGAGTGTCTGAGTGTGAATGAACTATGTAGTGTTGAGTCATCTGCATATGAGTGGATGGGATTGTGGGTGACAGATAAGAGATCATTAATATGAATCAGGAACAGGGTTGGGTGCCAGAACTGATCCCTGTGGCACGCCGGCGTTAATTGAGTGGAAATTGGAATATACATCATCTACTTTTACTCTTATTTTCCTGTTACTGAGATGTGAGGAAATCAAAGGAACAAAAGACGTTAGTCCATAGTAATGGAGTTTGGACAGCAGAGAACGGTGCCATACTTCGTCGAAAGCTTTAGAAAATCAAGGGCTACTGCATGCGTTTCTCCATGTAGGTCGATTGATTGATGGTTGGTATGAGTTAGGAGATTATGTCAGTGGTGGACCTTTTGTGGCGAAGACCATATTGTCTATCTCTAATTAAGTTGTTGGATTCAAGATGTTTAACAATGTGCATATTAATTAAAGTTTCAAATGCCTTACCAAGAGAAGATGTGACAGCTATTGGTCTGTAATTAGAGGGGTCAGAGGGACTTCCTTTCTTCGGTATTGGGTGGATATTGGCTTCTTTCCATGAATTTGGGAATGAAGAAGTACGTATGCATAGTCTGAATAATTTAGCTAGAACAGAGGCAAGTTCAGGGGAACACTTTTTCAAAACAATTGGCAGAATTCCATCTGGGCCTGGAGCTTTGTTAGTAGGTAAATTGTCTAGGATGGATTTTACGTATCTCGTCTGTATTTTAAGTGGAACAATTTCGGGAGAGTCAAGTTCTAGTATTGAGCTGTTCTGGTTGGCATCCTCTATGGTAGAATTTCTGCAAAGGTACTGGCAAAAATATCTGCTTTCCCACGCGGGTCATTTGTAATGTTGCCATCTGAAGATTTTAATGGGGGAATGGATGATGACTTGTTAAAGTTATTATTGAAAAAATTAGAGTTGACCAGAATATTCTGTTGTCATTAGGGTTGTTAAGTAGTTTTGATGCTTGCTTTTGAGGAAAGCTTGATTTAGCTAGATTTAATACAGCTTTTGCATGATTTCTAGCAATTTAAAATTGAGACAGTGATTCAGATGTTTTTTATTTTAAGAAAGAGTTATATGCTAATGACTTTTGGGTGTTGCTGTGGCACGGTTGCCATCAAACCATTTTGGAGAGTTCGATCTTTTAGTGAACTGTTGACTTGGTATGAATAAATCCATACAAGCTAGTATTAAGTCGCAAATGTGGGACTGGGTAGAATTGGGATCACTAGAGAAGAAAGACTGCCATGAATTGAACGCAAAAGATTTGTTAGTATAGTACTGTGGAAGGTAGTAAACATAGGGAGAGAGATTCCATTTGGATTTGGAGTCACATCAGAGCATTTTGAGAGGTGCTACGGTCCAGGGACGAAGTGGGTGAATGCTACCTCTACAGTTCATGAAGCTTCGAAGCAGTTAAATGATAAGCTGCGATTCGGATGCCACATCGTCTCAGTATCTTGAAGCAGAGAAAAATAGCTGATTAAACCATCATCACCACATGTTTGTTATTGAACTCTGTATACCTGAGATAAAGAATAACTGGTTAAATGATTGAACATACATGAGGACTTCAATGCACAGTTTATGAAGCAAGGCATGTGATATATTTTCTTGTATATGGGCGTATGGCACTCATGGCACTACAAGCAGTAACCTGGAAAGTGGTGAAGTGGAACTGTATTGGGCCCAGTCGTGTGCAAAGACAAGCTAAACCGAGACCAGCACAGCGGTAGAAGGAATGATTGATGAAAAACCCATCTGACATACGAGTACAGCTGTTTCGTGCCCTCAAGCCGAGACCACCTTGATCAGGATATCAGCAGTCCAGAACGTTGCCCCTGAACTACTTCCGCCACCCTGTGTAGCACTATGGAAGACGTACAGAATGGATGTTCATTATTTGTAAAAATAAAATGTATTATCAAACGGCGTGCTGGATTGTTTAGCCACAAATATAAATGCTTTTCCAAAATCTTCCAACTGTACCGGGTACGTGTCAGTTTGTAAAAATGTGGTTAAAACGTGCACTTCCCAATACCAGAGCAGAAATATAGCTTACCTGTGCGCAAGAAGTGACTCCTTGATCATGGAATGTAGGATTTGCCACCAAAACCAAGTTTCTAAGTCAGTGTCAAATTTTAGGAGTTATAGCATTTTTTTGTTAAGGCGACCATTACGATTTTTGTTCAAGCAAAATTTTTCCGGAGGGTGACGGTGTGGCATCAAACGATCTGTGATCAATAAGGTCTGTTGTACCTGAAGCAACAATAAAACGTTTTATGTAGGCTACTCCAAAACACACCTGAGCTCTGTGAGGAAGTGAAGGGGCGTTATAGTGTTAATGTGGATGTGAATGAAAGCGATTGGACAAGTACACTGAGATGATTTGGCCATTTGGAGAGGATGGAGGATGAAAGCCTGACTAGAAGAGTGTGAGTGAGGTGGAGGGAGGGAAAGGGAGAAAGACCGATGATGATATGGAGGGATGGGATGGAGGGATATGTGGGAGGTGTTGTGTGAACTGAAGAAGGGACCCTGATGAGAGAGGACAGAGTGACATGGAGGCGATTTGTGATCACCCCTTACGGGATTAAGGCGTCTGGCTATAGGTAGATAGAAAGATGGATGGATAGATAGACAGATAGATAGATGGATAGGAAGACAGGCAAGCAGATATGTGTCGAAGCATCAAAATAATAATTGTACGGTAAAATATATAACAACTGTAACATTCCTTTAAATCGGTGGTTTATTGCATCTTTACAAAGCAGTTCTATTAAGTACTTCAAAGGTACTATCAAATTAAGCTCAGTTAGACAGTAATTGAGTCTGCCGGGTACGTCTCGCATCATCACCACTATAATTCACTCACTTGAACTTGGCGGAGATTGTCGTCCTTTTGCAATACTACAGCTCGACATCCTGTTCACTTCACTTCTTCGTGACTGTCACCTTATTATAGTGTTAATTTGTTGCTATAGCACAACATCGTATATGGTTATAATGACGGTACGCGTAGTTAAACAGAGTATATCCCATCAAAGGAGCAACGGAGAATGTAAGGTCAGTCAACTCAAACCACTCCACAGTTTCCAATACACCTCCACCCCCCCAGTGTAAGGTCAGTCAACTCTAACCACTCCACAGTTTTCAAAACGCCTCCCCCCCCCCTCTCTCTCTCTCTCTCTCTCTATTACATGCAGGCTCGCGAAGCAAGAGTGGACGTTGTTTTGCTCGTCGTTTTGTGTGTGTGTGTGTGTGTGTGTGTGTGTGTGTGTGTGTGTGTGTGTGTGTGTGTGTGTGTGTGTGATTTTAACCTAACTTGGTGGAAGGGTTGAGGATCAGCAAAGGGGCTGACTTTGGCTTTTGAGGACATTTGGCCTTTGAGGTCAGGGTAACATGGCAGTCAGCTTAAACATTTTTTATTCATTATAATATTGGTAGAGGGGTCAGGGTAAAGCAAAGGAAAAGGGATTCGTTTTTGATAATAATAGTCTAAGGTCAGGGTTGTAGGAAAAGGTCAAAGGTCAAGGTTACATGGGAAGGCTAGCTTAAACAGTTTTGAACCGATTTGGACCATAGTCAGCGGCTCACTTTTCCTTCATTTTCTTGGGAGGGAAGAACACTAGCGGCTACAGCTCTTATATTCCTCCCCTTTGCATTTAAATTTCATCATCATCATCATCACTGTCTTCATCATCGCCATCACCATTACCATCTTCTCCATGCCATTACCATCTTCATCATCATCACCATCGCCATCTCTGTCATCATCATCATCACCATCTCTGTCATCATTATCATCACCACCCAGGAAATAAGCTCACTGAAGCTCACGAATTGTTCTCACTCCATTTATAAATCTCATTCCATTCTTCATCCACTTACTTCACCACCTCACTGCCATACACACTAGTATACCTCCCACGCCACACCATTCTGCCACTCCCTGTAAATCCTCACCACCTTATTCTCTTCCACCTTCTCGCTTTGCCTCACTCCCGTTCACACCGCACCACTCCACTCCAACACCTATATCACTCCACCACCCATTACACACTGCTCCACTACCCACAAACCAACACCACATAGTTCTGCGGCTCCATTCCCTTTCTTTTTCCTTTCCCTCTTTTTAACTAATTCCATTCCGTCACCCACACCACACCACCTCACTCACACCTCTCCTTACTCCACTCACACCACTTACTCACACTCTTTCTTTTCTCACTCATACCACACTATTCACATCTCTCCTTTGCCCTCTCACTTCAACAGCCCTTTTGCCCACCAGTCCCTCTTCTTTGCACACGCCTTCCCCCACTCACTCCACTCCAATGACCTCTTCCTTTCTCACACCTCACTCCTGCCACTCCACTTAGTCAGGGTCGTCTGCTCATTCCTCCTCGTCCTTTCCCCTCTCACCCTACTGCTTTCCCCACTCACTTTTCATCCGCCGTCTCCTCCCACGCCATTCCACTCCATTCAACGCCACTTCTCTCACTCATCCCACTGCACCTTTCCATTCCATCCCCTCTCCCACTCACTTCCCTCCTCCTGCCATCCTACTCTTGCGTTTGTACTGTAACTCTCGCCCACTCCATTCCGTCTCTTCCCTCGCCCATTCTTCTCACTCCATCATACCTATTTATCACCCACTCATCATATCGTACAACCTCTCCCTTCCATCCCCTTTCCCACTCACACCTCCACAACACCTCCCACTCCCGCTATGGTTGCCAGCAGAGTTAATCCCACTCCTTCGCCCACTCATCTCACGCCGTTCCCCACTCACATATCCTTTCAAGTGTCCAATCCATGCCTCACGTTTCCATCTCTTCGCTCACTCACACTTTTCCTTCCCCCACACTATTCCACTCCTCTTCACCACTCCACTCCACCACACTCCCCTGCACCACACCACACCACCACTCCACATCCCACTCCACATCCCACTCCATCCCACTCCACCGCACCTCACAAAGCGGCTCTACCTGCCCCCTTAACAAGTTCTAATTGGGGCTAATATCCCACACGCAAACAAGGTGCGGGCGGGGGCAGTGAGGAGGGCGGATCGTTAGGTTGCCGGGCAGGGGTTAATGAGGCTGTTAGGGCTGCCTGGGTCGTTAGCGCGGCTGTATGGTCGCTTTTGCTTACTTTAATTAACTGGTTTGGGGAGTTGCTTTGGATGTACCCCTTCTGCCATACCCTCACTGGCTTTCTCTGTCTCTGATTCTGTGTGTGTGTGTGTGTGTGTGTGTGTGTGTGTGTGTGTGTGTGTGTGTGTGTGTGTGTGTGTGTGTGTGGATATAAAGTCATACTCTCCTCTTGTTCCTGTCAGTGTCTCTTGTCCTTTACCTCTCTCCCTGTTTCACCCTACGCCGTCTTTCCCCTCACTCTCCCTGTTTCACCCCACTCCGTGTTTCACCTCATCCCCTGTTTCACCTCGCTCCCTGTTTCACCTCATTCTCCCTGTTTCACCTCATTCTCCCTGTTTCACCTCTCTCCCTGCTTCACTTTTATTTCCCTGTTTCACCTCAGTCTTCGTGTTGGTGTTCTAAAGTCCTTCGAACACACGAATACAAAGAACATAAGAAGAGAGGATAACTGCAATAGGCAAGTCGACCCATGCGAGACAGTTCCTTTTCTTGTATTTGTTCAGTCCCCATTCCTGTATTTGTCCTATCCCATCCCTGTTTTTGTCTGTCCCAGTCCCAGTCCCTTCCCCTACCCCTATTATTGCCACTCCGTCTCTGCGTGTTGCCCCTACTTCATGCCCCTGTCCCTTGTCCCTCACCCAGCCCCTACCCCACACCCTTCCCCTCTGTTTCTGCCCCTATCCCTGTCCCTGTACCTATTCCTGTCCCTGCTCCTGTCTGTCCCAATCCTTATCCCTATCCCTGTCCATATCCCTATCCCTCTCCCTGTTCTTATCCATGACCCTATCTTTATCTCTGTCCCTGTACAGAACTTGTCCCAGTCCCTGTCCGTCCCTATCCTTGTGCCTCTTCCTGGCGGTCCCTGTCCCTATTCATGTTCCTATCCCTATTCCTGTCCCTCGCCCTCACTGTGATCGTCAGGAGTGTCTTATAAGCCTTATCCTGTACCAGTGTCACCCACCCACCCTTCCCCCTCACATCACATTTCCATTCACCCTTTCCTGCGCAATTACCCTGAGTTTTCCGTGCTGCTCGATGGTCCTGGGCTTCGGAAATTTCGTAGCGCCTCTTCCTCAGCGATTTATTACGTATGTTGCATCTTTTTATCCACTTTTTCGTTTCTGTAGGAAAATGTGTCGATACAAGAAATATATAAATACTTGAAAGAGAAAATTAAGGTACAACAAAGAAAATAAGTCGCTTAGGAAGAGGTGCAAAGAAGCCTCAGTTGTCACTATACCATGTTCACTCTAACTTGGCAACTTTCCATCTTGAATGCTGAGTTGTGGCAAGAGATTGATAGTGGAATATGATGCTAGTCACGAAGAGGTGCAATGGAAATGATGTAGAGCCATAGCAATGTCTTTTTCCGCCGCTGAGCTACGTGGAATGAGCTACAAAAGGACGAAAATTTGAGCCAGGTTAGAGTAAAACGAGTATAGGAATAGTGCCTTATTTCCTGCCAGTTTCGTCTGAGGGTTGGGTCGCTGGGTGAAGGGGGAAGGCTTCTTGTTCTGCATTTTTATCAAAGACTCGCAAGATAGATAGGCCTACTTTATTCGTAGTCTTTTCTTGAACACACAGCCTTGAAAGGAGTAATAGCTCTGTTGCAGTTTCTTATCCTTAATGCTCTATACCTTACTCCCATGTACTATCTCTACATCACACTGCCACATCCACACTACACTGCCACCCCCACACCACTCTGCCACACCACACTACACTGTCACACCCACACCACACTGCCACACCCACACTACACTGTCACATCCACACTACACTCTCACGTCCACACTACACTACCACACCCACACCACACTACCACACCCACACCACACTACCACACCCACACCACACTACCACACCCACACCACACTACCACATCCACGCCACTCCGCCACACCCACACCACTCTGCCAGACCCACACCACTCTGCCACACCCACATCACACTTCAGCACAATCACCCATAACGCTTATCTTTGGGGAGGTAGGAAGGGTATGCAGAACGGTGTTGTGGAGTTAAAAGCAGTACAAAGGAAAAAGGAAACAGCAGTAGATTTTGTGGTCTCTTCGAGGTTGTTAGCAAGTTTCTCTCTCTCTCTCTCTCTCTCTCTCTCTCTCTCTCTCTCTCTTTTCTTTCTTAGGATATCGATTTATTTATGAAGTACCAATTAAACTAATTAAATCAGTGGTTAAGTTCCAATATTATCCTTCTCTGATAGTGAAGGATACGAACTCATCTATCTCTCTGTCTGTCTGTCTCTATCTATCTATCTATCTATCTGTCTGTCTGTCTGACTGTCTATTTGTCTATCTGTCTGCTGTATCAGTCTGTCAATCTATATATCATTTATCTGTCTATCTATCCATATTGCCAGACGCCTTAAAACCGTAAGGGGTGGCCACATACAAATCACCTCCACGTCGCCCTTTCCCCTGTTATTTGACCGCACTCCCTCCAACTCACACCTCCCTCTCTCAACTCTGCACTCCATCCCTCCATCTCATCCTTGGTCTTCCCCTCCTCCTCTCATATGCACTCTTCTAGTCAGTCTCTCTCCATCCTCGAGCCAGCACATCAGCATTACCAGTTCAGCACAAGACGATTCGGCCACACCTTTCCATCTCTGCTACTTTACTCTCCATCCTGATCCTCCCTACGTACATTATTCGATATATTTTAGTTACTGCTTCAAAGTTTCCTCATGGCTTGTATTTTCGTCGATAAAGGAAACTCCCTAACACCTCTTCACCAGCGATTTATTTCTGGATATGGTTAGTCAGTTAGGTATCCTTTTATACGTACCTCTTCCTCAGCGATTTATTTTTGGATATAGTTAGTTAATATCTTTTTGTACGTTACTGATGCAGAGTATGATGATATTGGAAGGACTTGGGTAACACAGAAGAGGAGAGTAAGGTGTAATAAGCAAAATAAATCGCTTAGGAAAAGGTGTTAGGGAACTTTCTCAACCAACGAAAATACTGGCCCATGTGTGTCATACGCCGTATTCTAGATGACATAGAAGAGTTCGTTGCATCTTTCTGGTAGCGATTTATTATGCGTGGTACACCTTGATCTTCGTCCATGTCACCAGGGCTACTGCTACGGGCAGCTTGTAACAATAACATGCAAGAGGATTTGCAGATAAGAGTAAGTCGCTGAGGGAAAGGTGTTACGGTCTTTTACCACACAGAATACGACTTTTGTTTTCAGCACAAATGGAAAAATTGTACCAGCATATTTAAATCGTGCTTAACATACAAGAGTTACGATTCTCCTTAACAGGGTCCAAGTCAGGCCTAAACTGTTGTATCGGCTCAGTAAATACAGTAGCCGTAATGTGGGTGGATATACCTCCCCCTCCAGACCCACCCCAGTGTTTTGTAAAGGTCTATGGTGTTATCTCTTTACCATCACACACACACACACACACACACACACACACACACACACACACACACACACACACACACACACACACACACACACACACACACACACACACACACACACACACACACACACACACACACACACACACACACACACACACACACACTCTCTCTCTCTCTCTCTCTCTCTCTAACCAAACACCTTAATGCCAGAGGGGATAACCACAAACAAATCTCACTCACGTCGCGCCGTATTCCCCTTCAAGCTGCACTCCCTCCAACTCACACCACTCTCGCTCATATACCATTCCATCTCGCTACTGTGGCTCATCCTCAGTCTCCTTCTCCCTCCCTTTCCCTCTCTCACTCACATACGCTCTCCTAGTCAGTCTCTCACTCCACAACACCACAACACTCCCGAACTTCCTTATTTGTCTGTCTGTCTCCACGTAACTCCACACGCCCCTCTCAGATAAATAATTTCCGCTCTTATTGTATGCTCTGTACTTAAGGGCATGTCCAGGATTGTAGGAAGGGGGGCGCCATGCCAACATCCTTTAGGCTCAGTGAAATGGGCCACACATTCATTCACTCACTCCTCTAGCTCTTGGAATCCTGGCTCTACCTCACAAGCTTAACTGTCCTTTGGCTGTTAAGTTAGAAGAAGGAATTTGTTGCTGTTATATTGGAGCTGCTTGGACCCCATAACTCTCTCTCTCTCTCTCTCTCTCTCTCTCTCTCTCTCTCTCTCTCTCTCTCTCTCTCTCTCTCTCTCTCTCTCTCACACACACACACACACACACACACACACACACACACACACGAGAGAGAGAGAGAGAGAACGCCCCTCCCACATTAATTAGGGAGCAATTACCCTTGACGTTGGTCCGGCCTGGGAGAAAATTAAGTTTCTTCCGTGAGAGGCAGGTGAAGGAGGGTGGGAGGCAGGTGAAGGAGGGTGGGAGGCAGGTGAAGGAGGGTGGGAGGCAGGTGAAGGAGGGTGGGAGGCAGGTGAAGGAGGGTGGGAGGCAGGTGAAGGAGGGTGGGAGGCAGGTGAAGGAGGGTGGGAGGCAGGTGAAGGAGGACGGGAGGCAGGTGAAGGAGGGTGGGAGGCAGGTGAAGGAGGGCGGGAGGCAGGTGAAGGAGGGTGAGAGGCAGGTGAAGGAAAGAGGGAGGCAGGTGAAGGAGGGTGAGAGGCAGGTGAAGGAGGGTGAGAGGCAGGTGAAGGAGGACGGGAGGCAGGTGAAGGAGGGCGGGAGGCAGGTGAAGGAGGGTGGGAGGCAGGTGAAGGAGGGCGGGAGGCAGGTGAAGGAAGGAGGGAGGCAGGTGAAGGAGGGTGGGAGGCAGGTGAAGGAAGGAGGGAGGCAGGTGAAGGAGGGCGGGAGGCAGGTGAAGGAAGGAGGGAGGCTATAGTTACTGTGGACTCCTGCTGGTGCTGTCCTACTCACTCTACGGGACTCACACGCCAGGTTTTAATTGCTGGAGGGTGCTTGGGGTCTGGCGTGTGTGTGTGTGTGTGTGTGAACAATATAGCTCAAACAGTTTTTACCGGATTTTAACCAGACATGTTGGAAGGTGTAAAGCAGGGCCAGGGATTGTATTTAGAGATGTAGGTCAAAGGTCAAGGTCAGCTGAAACAGTCCTTGTCCGATTTAGACCAGACTTTATGGAAGTGTTGAGGACAAGACAAGAATAAAAGATTCAGTTTTTGAGAACCAAGGTCAAGGTCACAGGGAAAGGTCAAAAGCGAAGGATACAGGGTAAGGTGAACTCAAACCTTTTTTATCTGATTTAAATGAATCTTGATGGAAGTGTTAAGGGTCAGCCAAGAATGAAAGGATTCAGTTTTAAGAGCAGTCAGCCAGAAGTTAAGTTTGCGGGATAACGTCAAAGTTAAACCTGTGTATGTGTGTGTGTACACAATTACTAAACCAGTTTTGATTTGATTTAGTTTAATTTTGGCGAATGAGATGAGGATCAGTCAAGACGTTGACCTGATGTTTTTGAGAACGTAGGTCGAAGGTCATTTCCCATTGCGATGTCATCTTAAGCAGTTTTTGTCTGATGTAGACTAAGCTTTGCAGGAGGGCTCACATTAAAACACGGGTAAAGATATTCAGTTTTGAGAACAGTCAGTCCAAGATCGAGGTCAGAGGGAAAGATAAGAGGTTAGGGCCAGTGAGCAGGGTCAACTCAGACAGTTTTGATTTCATTTGGACAAAGTTGGTGGAAGAGTGAGGAATTCCGCGGGAAAAGAAGTATAGCAATTTTGCGAATAAATTGTCAAAGGTTAAGGCCATATGGGTGAGTCAGATATTAGGCCCTTAGAGCAGTTGGCGGGGGAGGTGGAGCACTTTCCTGAGGGTCCTTCGTGTTTATTTTTGTACCATGGTGCTGTTGGCTGTGCTCTCTGGCCTGTTCTCGTACTCATCCTGGCTTCATCTAACTTAGCTCACCTGACCGCACCTTATCTTACATTTGTCCGTTGTACTCATTTTCTTGTTCCCGTTGTCACCAAACTAACAATTTCTTAAGCTCACTCAGTGTCATATGAAAAGAAGAAGAAATAGGACTGAGAGCACATGTAATTTGATCCTTGAAAGTCGATCAGAAGAAAGGCAGAACCATCATCAGTTCATTTTGAGGTGTCTGGACGCACTGTGTTTGCAGGGCTGGAGGCTGTAATGTAGTGTGGGCAGTGGGAAAGGCAGACCAAGGAAAACATATCCAGAGTTGACTGCAGACGTGAAAGACTGAGACTGTGGATTAACTCTTGCATTAGAAAAATGCATAGAAAAGAAGTGAGAATATGCAGCTAGGCCGGTGTTGCTTGCCCGCACCAACTGGGAAGGAATGTACGAGTAAGTAGAGGGAGGCGGTAGCTAAATCAGTAGAGACGTGGCCTGTACTCCTACTGGACCCAAGTTCGAATCCCGGCTGGGGCAGGGAATATATAGTTTAAGGATTTGGATTTCATAAAGAAAACTTTACTGATGTACAGAGGACTCGCCAACATGTACTGTAAAAATACCAGTACATCAGCCATGTGTGAGACAGCCCTAAAGTGTATTCAGTATGAACGGTGGGTGTTGGCGCCAAAGTTGTGACATGTGGAGGTGTATGGTATGTAGGAGGAGTACTGGGCCTTGGGAACAGGCTGTGAAGCTTGTGCCCAGAGGCGGATGCATTAAAAAAAAAAAAAAAAAAAAAAAAAAAAAAAAAAAAAACAGAGAGAGAGAGAGCACAGGCACCTCACCCCAGAAGTTTGACTTTGATCTGTGACCTTGACCTTTGATGGATCTGCATCAAAACAGAATTAGAAATATGTCATGGAATTAAATGAGTTAGCATGATACGTTTTCATATCAGTATGTTTCTCCATAAGACAAAGTTCATGAATCCAATGACATTTTTTTTTCCACATTATACGATTTGGTGCTGGAGAGAGACGCCTTCATGTGGTGGCACCAGTGTAACTCTACGGCTCCATTGCATGGTTTTTGCAAATGTCCCTTATTTACTGTGTCGTCGCCGAAATGAGGATGGTGGACTGCAGGAAGAGGGCAGCTTCAATCTTGAGTCCATTGGGTTCACGTTCAAATTAGCCTTGGGCCACAGCAAAAACAACAAAAACAATACCAGCGACAAGAAAGCAATCTCAGGGCTTATAAATTTAAACTTATGATTTATTTGTGTAATTCCCTTTTTTCTTACCAGATGAATACTTTTACGGTCTCCCATTGAGTTAATTCTACGGTTTTAGTCTGTCCTGTTACACAATCTCAGGAAGCGCATGCCTTCGCCAAGACCAGTACAATTTATGATTTATTCCTGCATACGGATCTGGATTCACTTCAATATCTAATCAACCCTTCCTTGGCCCAGTGTCAACCATTCAGTCAGATTTTACGTAAATCCGATATCAACTTTTTGAGATCTCGTACGAAAACGAAGATATAACAACAACATAGATGATTTTATTGAGCTAAGGAGAGTTTTTCGAGCTGGAAGAGTTAAGTACAGCTTGCATTATCTCTGTCACTACAAGGACGCTTTTATAAACTGGATACAATTTGCTGAGGGTAGTAACAGAAAAATTTAAAGGATAATACGATATCGGAATGGGGAGGTTAATATTCTCCTCTGCGTCATTCATGTAAACTATGACAGTATTGAAAAGGTAAAGATAATATTCAGGATAATTTTTAACTTTAATATGTAGAATCAATCACTAAGGAGGAAGTGCTAGGACCTCCGGAACTAACTAAAATATGGCCCTATTAAAAAGGAGTGAGAGAACCTAATTACTCTCTCTCTCTCTCTAGCACACACACACACACACACACACACACACACACACACACACACACACACACACACACACACACACAGCTTCAGGAACACCCCTCGTAATAAAAAACACACCCTATCATCACTCTCAGGCCCCCGTACACCCTCACATCTTCCTGTAATTGGCGTTACATAGAATAGAACACTAGAGTTGTCCCCACTATGTAAGGGGCGGTGGTGGCAGTATTTACACCTTCATGGGGCCATACTCACTGTTAGTAAAAATAAATAAACCAGTCAGTCAGTCAGTCAGTCATACACACTCACTCACTCACTCGATCAATCAGTCAATCGGTCAATCAGTCTTGGCCCATCAGGAATATAGACTTAGAGTTGTTCCTATCATGAGGGTGTCGAGGATCCACGATAATGAGTGGGTTAAGAAACGAGGCCTACTTTCTGTTACCAGTAAACGTAAAAAAGGTAAATTTCCAGGTGACTTTATTTCCAGGTAACTTTCCAGGTGGCTTGATTTCCATGTAACTTTCCAGGTGGCTTGATTTCCATGTGACTGTTTCCAGGTGGCTTGATTTCCAGGCGACTATTTCCAGGTGGCATTACTTCCAGGTGACTATTTCCAGGTGGCTTTCTTTCCCGATGACTTTATTTACAGGTGACTATTTCTAGAAGGCATTATTTCAGGTCACTATATCCAAGTGACCTAATTTCCAGATGACTATTTCCAAGTGACTATTTCTAGGAGGTTTTATTGACAGGTGGCTTTATTTCCAGGTGGCATTATTTATAGGTAGCTTTATTTACAGGTTGCTTTTGTACAGATGACTTTATTTACAGGTGGCTTTAGTTGCAGGTGGCTTTATTTACAGGTGGCTTTAGTTGCAGGTGGCTTTATTTACAGGTGGCTTTAGTTGCAGGTGGCCTTATTTACAGGTGGCAAGACAAGTTTCATCAAGCACACAAGACAAATGCTCACAAGGCGAATATTCACAAGACAAATGCATACGAGACAATTGCTCATAGGATAAGTGCACACAAACTAATGCTCACAAGATAAATTCTCATGAGACGAATTTCACAAGACAAATGCTCACAAAACAAATGCCCGCAAAATAAATGCTCATAACAGATGCTCACGAGACAAATGCTCATGAAACAAATGCTCATGAAACAAAAGCTCATGAAACAAATGCTCATGAAACAATAGCTCACGAGACAATGCTCATGAAACAAATACTCACGAGACAAATGCTCGCAGGACAAATGCTCACAAGACAAATGCTCGTAAATACTCATAAAATCAATGCTCACGACTCAGCCTCCTTCGGTCCTACTCTGGGGATCTTTCAGTGGGAGAGGCGAAGATTCACTGCCTTTGGCTGGCAGAATAAATGCCTTCCCTACCGTTACGAAGAGTTGAGCATTGTTTCTTTTTATTTGTCTTGTGAGCATATATGGTGTGAGCAGTTGTGGTGTGGGCATTTGTGATGAGCATTTGTGGTGTGGGCAATTGTGGTGTGGGCATTTGTGGTGAGCGTTTGTGGTGTGGGCATTTGTGGTGTGGGCATTTATGGTGAGCGTTTGTGGTGTGGACATTTATGGTGTGATCATTTGTGTTGTGGGAGTTTGTGGTGTGAGTATTTGTTGTGTGAGCATTTGTGGTGTGAGCGTTTGTGGTGTGGGCATTTGTAGTGTGAGCATTTGTGTTGGGCAGGTGTTGTGTGAACGTTTATGGTGTGGGCATTTGTGGTGTGAGCAAATCCGCCTCGCTAGACGTATCACCTCTTGTCTATTCTTAGCCTGCGTCCGTCTGCCGTCATGCAGAGGACGCTCCACTTAGTAACACTTTAGATAACTCTGGCGGGCTCTACACCCTGAGCCCGTGTCCATACTATTTCGATAGTTGGACGAATCCTAACAACAGCAGCAGCTTGTCGGTATATCATTTCAAAGTACCGCCATGGGCAAAAATTCACTCAATATTTCACTTTTCACTTTACCTTGCTGTGTAATACCCTTAAGCTCAGAGACACCTGCTGTGTTTCTCAGCTCATAAATAATTTTCTTTAATATTCTTGAGGTGAGAGAGGCTTGGTAAGTTTCTTTTCCTGGTGTTATGTCTCTCTAATTTTCATTAGACGAGAGAAACCTTTTGTCCTTAGTATTTAGAAACGGACTCCCGTGGGAGTTGTATGCTGATGATCTGGTGTTGATTGCAGAGAATGAAAGGGAGGCGGAGGAAAGGTTTAGGAAGTGGAGAGATTGTATGGGGCAAAAGGGTTTAAGGGTAAATGCAGATAAAACAAAAGTGATGATATCTAGGGTTGGTGGCGGTACTGTCAAAGACGTGGGAGATTGGCCATGTGCAGTTTGCCACAAGGGCGTGGGAAGTAATTCCATCTTGTGCGGTGTGTGTGATAAATGGGTGCATAAGAGATGTAGTGGTATCAGAGGTAGACTGCGAGATAATGCTGATTTTGTGTGTACGGCGTGCCGGGGTGAGCAGGTGGAGATCGTCAGACGTGAAAGGATTGAACTTGCTGGTGAATCTCTTGAGTGTGTGGAAGAGTTTTGTTATTTGGGAGACATGTTGTGTGCTGGAGGTGGGGCTGGAGCTAGCTCTGTGGCTAGGGTGAGAAGTGGTTGGAAGAAGTTCAGGGAGCTCTTGCCTCTCCTGACATTGAGAGGGCTCTCCCTACGTGCTAAGGGGTCTTTGTATGCAGCATGTGTTAGGAGTGTAATGCTGTATGGCAGTGAGACCTGGGCAGTGAAGGAGGAAGACATTCGCCGGCTCAGACGTACAGAAATGACAATGATTAGGTGGATGTGCAGTGCGTCCCTGCATCCAAGGCCTGGAGGGGCTGGGTTTACAATGGAAGAGTTGAGAGGTAGGATGGGACTGGAGTGTATTGGTGTTGTGATGAGGAGAGGTAGATTGAGGTGGTTTGGACATGTGGAGAGGATGGGGGATGATAATTGGGTGAGGAAGGTGAGAAGTGTTAATATTGGGGGTGGGGTTATGAGGGGTAGACCGAGAAAGACATGGGACGAGGTCATTAAGTGTGACCTCAGGGTTAAGGGACTGAACAGGGAGGCTGCAATGGATCGTGCAGCGTGGAGAGCCGCCATTAGGTGACCAAGGCCGACACATGCAAGCATGTTGGAGCCTTTAAAAACGAAACGAAAACGATTTCACCTCATATACTGTACTTCTCATTTTCCTCTGTTGGCCAATATTTCTAAGGTGGTAGATATTTGGTATGATTCTCTGCTTATGGAGTCTGTATTTATTCCTGATCTGAAAGAGAATTAGCGTGTTTTTGAGAGAACTTTGCTTGTTTCTCTGCTCATAAGCGCCTCTTTGATAATGATGTGACAGGGAGGAGAGTGACGAACATCCCTGTGTGTGAGGGAGGAAGAGGCCTGACGTGTTTGTCTGCTTGTATGATGCTTGCTGATATGAGGCGTCAGGAGGGAGAATGATGGAGATGACCTAAGTGTGATCTGTAGGTTTGAGGTCGATCTTGCTTGGTGTGGATATCAGAGAGAGAGAGAGAGAGAGAGAGAGGGAGAGGCAAAAAGAACTCCAATTCATATTTCCATAGTCAGTTTCTCGTCCCACAAGCCAAAGTATTTCTCACCTTTAGTAACCCGCGGGTGAAAACTGGGTGAGGGTGAGTCATTGCAGACGATTTTATTCAGCACAGAGAAGCCCAACGTTGTTAAAAGGGTTAAGCTCCGCCCTGTAATTTCCCTCCCATCCAATTTAGGAGATACCGTAACACCTCTTCCTCGGCGATTTATTTTGCACATTACACCTCAGGACGAATATCTTGTGTGTATTTATTGCACACACACACACACACACACACACACACACACACACACACACACACACACACACACACACACACACACACACACTTTCTATCCAAGTGTAATAACTAATAAATCTCGCTAGGAAGTCTGATGCTACTTAGAATATGACCTAGAAAACTCCTAGCACCTTTTCCTACACGATTTATTTTGCATATCACACCTTAACATTTACTTATTTGTTATTTAGACCATTTCATTATCGACAGTTGGCACCAGTAACAGAGGATAACATTAGGTGTACTGTGAGGAATAAATCGCCCATGGATGTGTTACGCAACCTCTAAAGTCACTGAAAACGTGAGCCTCAGACTGGAGTTTTTTTTTTTTAGTGGACGTGGCTCTCTTACTTTTTTTTTTTTTTGCGGGTTCCTGGCCTTTGGTTCCTTCTTTCTTGCATTAAGGGGAGTCAGTTCTTTTTTTTGGTTGAAAAATGAAATTATGCATCAATTTACATG
Source organism: Coenobita brevimanus (assembly GCF_032717465.1). NCBI lineage: Eukaryota > Metazoa > Arthropoda > Malacostraca > Decapoda > Coenobitidae > Coenobita > Coenobita brevimanus. Next base: position 4,942,423 of record NC_137061.1, on the reverse strand, counting down.
AAATTTTACTGGATAATAACTATATTTGGCAAAACTAATCCCCGAGCTTTATTTGTAAATGATTAATTTAATCACTGATATTTTTTAAATGATTATATGTTTACTCACTTAGGAGCAGTAGTCTGTGAAAGTTAGCTTAAATATATTAAGATTTTACTGAATATTTTTTTCCTTTTTTTCATGTATCGTCCTGAAACTTTGTACAGGCTTAAGTAGGTATCACAGCAGCTATTATCCAGTAAAGTTTCATGTAGATTGACGCATAATTTCATTTTCAACCAAAAATCTGCACTGACACCCCTTAAAAAAGGAAAAAAAAAATCGCTGGAGGACACGGAACGACGGTAATGCGTAACAATAACAAGGTTGGGTTTAGTCGCTAAGAACCTTTTTAAATGCATAATCTTCCTGCGTCGTTCATTTTCCTCTTAAACGCTCAGTCAGGACTGTTAGTATGTAAATGAGGTGAGCGCTGGCATAAACGTTAATACTCTTCTGTAATTCGTTCCTGGATGCAGAGGACAAGGAATGACAAATCCTAATGTACGCTAAAGCCTTTTTTGTTGTGCCCACAGTGCCGACCAAGTAGTGTATGTCCCTCACTGTGTCACTCATTCACTCACACACTAAATCCCTGTGTGGGGGGTTATATTGAGTGCGAGGGTATACATACATATATACGTACATACGTTACATACATACATTACATACATACACACAGAAGTACACAAGGCAGGGGTACAAATCGACAGCGTACCTGCGTGATGCCGGTACACCTATAAGTAAGACACTGAGGGGCAGGGCAGAGCACCTGCCAGTTAGCTGTCCTGGGACGGCCTGTGAGCCAAAAGGGAGTAATTTAAGTGGTTAACCAGTAAATAATTTCTTCCCCCTTAGAACACTGTAAGAGTTGGGTGCGGCTGTCAAATGTGTCCTTTGTTATATTTTATTTTCATTCTTGTTACCGACAGACGAGTTACTTCAATTTACGTTATGTCTTTCAAGGGTATATGACCTGTCCACCTCCCCTGATGGCACTGCGTGGTCGTAAAACATGCAGTCGCCTCGCAAGGATGGATTAGGCCGTCGCTGTGAATGGGGCGTCCTAAACACCAGACCAGTGTCCATTTAACCCATCATTACAGCGTCCATAGTGGTGTTTCGTTCTTGTTACTGAAAGATGGTTATATTCAGCAGAGCCTTTAGTAATGAAGGGGTTAACCACTTCACGCCCGTGTGTGTGTGTGTGTGTGTGTGTGTGTGTGTGTGTGTGTGTGTGTGTGTGTGTGTGTGTGTGTTCATTGTTCTTCCCAGCACCAGGCAGTTTTATTCAATTAAGGAAAAACTGTTTGCACTTGAGGGGCTAGATACGGCCATCCGCAACCCCGTCAGTACTGTGACACTCTCCTAAGCTAAGAATAAATTAAAACAAGACGTCTCTAGACTGAGGGAGTTAATGAAGACATCTCAACAAATTTTAGTGGGAGTAAATTAGCCTCTTCTTTAGCGTATCTGCAGGTGCATTTACCCCCCCGCATGTTTTAAGTCTGGGATGCTTTACGTTGCATACGGGTTTAGTTTTATGCAAAAATTCGTAGTGCCAGAGGGAGAGTCGATACCAGTCAAAATAACCGCGTTGTGAGCACCTCGATCATTACCAAGTTTTTCGCCTCAGACCTTTTTTTTTTCTTTTTAAAATCCAGCTTCGGAGAGACTTTTCCAACTGGAGGGAGTGGAGTTAGCCATCAATCTTACCACAAGAAGCCTTCAAGCTCAATGAAATCGTTCTGAGGCAGTAGGAACAGTATTAAAAAAAAGTACATCGTATTCAAGCGATTAAATTCGACCGCAGCTTTGCATTGCCAAGTTGAAGTTAATGAACAACATTTTAAAATGGATCCGAGATGGACCTGCAGTTACCGTGTTGCCCTCCCGAATCGCGGTGCCCTGAAGTTTGAATGCAGCCATATCGGACTTGACCCTTTCAGTAAGATGACAGCCTTGATGCTGCTGCGGGAGACTTGTAGCAAAAGGGTCAGTGGAGTTTGCTTCTGATTACTTTTTTACAAGATGATTTACGTAACCTATATAGAATACTCTAGAGGTAGCAAAAGAGACGCCATCGTACTCAAGGGACTAAAATAGGTTCTATAAAGTTTGTGTTTTCATCATCATCATCATCATTCAGACCTCTTTTTTTTTTTTTTTTTTTTTTTATGCAAGGAAGAAGGACCAAAGGCCAGGAGCCCACAAATTGTTCCCTCAAAGAAAAAAAACAAATACAAGATAGAGAGCCAGAATCAAGATCCATTCATTTCGAGATGCCTGGACACACTGCGTTTGAAAGACTAGAGATCATAGGTAGCAGGAAAAACAGAGGGAGACAGTTCCAGAATTGACCTGTTGCATGCATGAAGGAGTGGGAGTAACAGTTAACTCTTGCATTAGAGAGTTGGACAGAAAAGGGATGAGAGTGTGTTGCTAGACGGGTGCTACGCGCCCGCCGTGGCGGTGGAAGGTTGCAAGCAGGCAGTTCAGAGAAGCAGTGACCATTGAAGTAGCGATAGAAAAGAGATAAAGATGTAACAGTGTGGCGAAGAGACAGAGGTTGAAGGGAGCCAGTAAGAGAAGAAGAGTTAATGGGACGAAAAGCCTTTGACTCCACCTTGTCGAGAAGAGCTGTATGTGGGGAGCCTCCCCACACGTGAGAGTTGTACTCTGCACAGGGTCGAATAAAAGCTGTGTATAAAGTCAACAACTGTGCAGGGGGAAAATGAAGGCACGGAGCCGGCTTAGCACACCTAATCTCTTTAAAGTAGATTTTACAGGAGAGGTAATGTGATCTGTCTAGGATAATTCCCGATAGAATGAAACCCCAAGCATGTTTAAAGGTGATGTGGGATTAAGTTGGATATTGTTAAAAATTTGAGGGTACTCCAGCTCAGATTTTGTCGGGTTAATAGATGTAAGAATTGAGTACGGTATTTGGTGGATTAAAAACAGCGAGATTACTCAAGGCAGAGATATGAGCCAAATCAAACACTAGGTGTGCCATAGCCTCATCCCTTGTTTGTTGAAGTAACTGCTGAAATGGATGCTGCGGGAAGCGAATGGAATTGTGAAGGGTGGCGTTATCAGCGTAAAAGTGGATAGGGTGAGATGTACTGCTTAGAAGGTCATTGCTGAATAAAAAGAAGAGAGATGCAGATAGGACAGAGCCCTGAGGAACATAATTACTGATAGCTCTAGAAGAACGGTGGCCGTCTACAACAGCGGCTATAGAGCGACCAGAAAGGAAGCTAGAGATGAAGGCACAGATAGAAGGATAGAAACCGTAAGAGGGCAGTTTGGAAATTAAAGATTTATGCCAGACTCGATCGAAAGCCTTTGAGATGTCAAACGCATTGGCAAAGCTTTCGCCAAAGTCCCGAAAATGACCTGGAGTCAGAAAGGTAGGTGAGAAGATCGCCAGTGGAGCGTCCCTGGTTGAACACAAACTGATGATGAGAAAGAAGGTTGTGTTAGAAGATATGTTTAATTTTTTCTTGTTAATAATAGACTCGAAAACTTTTGAAACACAGGATGTTAAAACATTTGACCGATAGTTAGAGGGTTGGGAATGGTCACCCTTCTTTGGGACAAGATGAATGAGAGTAAACTTCCAGCAGGAAGGAAAGGTACAAGTTGACAGACAAAGGCGAAAGAGTTTACCTAGGCAGGGTATAAACACAAAAGCACAGTTCTTGACAACAGGAGGGACCCCATCAGGCCCATATTCCTTGTTAGTATTGAGGCCAGTGATGGCAGAAAATACATCAACTGAAGAATATTAATGTCAGCCATGAGGAAGTCAGAGGGGGGAAATGATGGAGGAACAGCACCGGAATCGTCTGAGGTGGAATTGGAGGATAAAGTCTGAGCGAAGAGATCTGCTTTATCAGTAGAAGAAATAGCTACAGAGCCATCAGAGTTGAAAAGAGGAGGGAAGGATGATGAGGTAAAGTTGTTAGGAAGGTTTTTGGCAAGGTGCCAGAAGTAGCGGGCCGAATTTGAGTTGGAGAGATCGGAGCATTTAGTAGGAATGATTTTTTTTTTTTTTTTTTAGCAGAGCGAAGAACAGACTTAGCACGATTCCGGGCAGAAACGTATAAAAGATGAGATTCAGGGGTGGGATGGCTCCGGTACCTTTTGTAGGCCTTGTCTTTATTGTGGACAGCATTAGAACAAGTATAATTAAACCAAGGTTTTCTTGCATTTGTCATAGGATACGAGAAAGGAATGTATGCTTCTATGCCCGATAGAATAACCTCCGTCATGCGTAAGGCACACTAAAATGGCTCTTGGCCATGGAGGCAATAATCATTCTAGGGAAAATCAAGGAAGTACATTACCACCCCTAACGCAGATGCTCGCACCCTGTTAGTTCGTACAGAATACTTAATACAGACACTGATACACGCAAACATAACCAATTCAAGACTTCACTTTTACATGTACTGCTCTCACTACAGACATGTTTTCCTGACTCGTACGTAGCCAGGATGGGGAGTGGTAAATCCTGGTCGTCACCCTTCCACCGACGAGAAGGTTCTGTCTTGAAGGGAACCACATACGAACAGCAACATCATCTAATGTTTTGACGACTACAACTTAGCATCCATGTTTGCTGATAAGACAGTGGCTGGGGGGGATAGGGGTAGGGGGAGAATGGAGGGGAGATAGGGGTAGGGGGAGAATGGAAGGGAGATAGGGGTAGGGGGAGAATGGAGGGGAGATAGGGGTAGGGGGAGAATGGAAGGGAGATAGGGGTAGGGGGAGAATGGAGGGGAGAAGGATGGCTGGGGAAGAGGAGAGAGAGGAATACCGGAGGGGAGGGTGAGAGGCGGGATTGATAGGGGAGGTGGGGGGGGTCATGTGGTGGAGGAGGATTGTTTTTTTGGTTAAACTCATTAGCGGCCAGATGTAGATGCTGCTGGCGCACACACACACACACACACACACACACACACACACACACACACACACACACACACACACACACACACACACACACACACACACACACACACACACACACACACACACACACACACACACACACACACACACACACACACACACACACACACACACACACACACACACACACACACACACACACACACACACACACACACACACACACATTTATGTATATATGTATGTATGGATATATATATACATGCATGCACACATCCTTCCCCCCCTCTCTCGCTCTCTCTCTCTCTCCCTCTGTGTGTGTGTGTGAAAGAGAGAGAGAGAGAGAGAGAAACAGGTTGAGAGAAAAGAGGGTGAAAATGGAGGAGGGAACATAGACAACAAGGGAGACATAGTAATTAGCGAAGCAAGGGAGGCAGGCAGGGAGGCAATCAGGCAGGCAGAGAGGGAGTCAGGCAGGAAAGGAGGCAGGCATGGATGGAGAGAGGGAGGGAGGGAGGGAGGAAAGGAGGCAGACAGACAGACAGGCAGGCAGAGAGGCAGAGAGGAAGGCAGGGAAGAGGAGAAGCAAACAGGGAGGAAGGATGGCAATGAGGAGGACAGGGAGGAAGACAGGCAGGCATGAAGGAAGGCCGGGAAGAAGGCAGACGGGAAGAAAAGCAGGGCAGGGAGCAAGAGGCCACTTAAGGGTGTGGTAAGCCAGGGTGTCGTGGGGTAGGGTGGGGCAGGGTGGGGTAGGGTAGGGAGGGGTGGGGGCGAGTGTCACCTTACAGCACGATGCGGTCGACTCATCACTTGTAATTTGTAGCCCCTGTAGTCCCTTGTAACTTGTCCCCCGCGGCCCGGCTGAGTGATGGGGCAGGGGAGGGGAGGGGACGGCTGGTAGGGGAGGACAGGGGATGGGTGGTGGGAGGGGAGGGCTGGTAGGGGGGGACAGGGGATGGGTGGTGGGAGGGGAGGACTGATAGGGGGAGAAGAGGATGGGAGGGCGGACTGGTAGGAGAGAAGATGGGAGGGGAGGGCTGGTAGGGGGGCAGGAGATGGGTGGGGAGGACAGGCAGGGGGGCAGGGGCGGGGAGGGGAGGACCCTTAATGAGCCCCGGTAGGAGGCGCTGACGGGGCCGCACATAACTCTTGCCTGCACCACCAGATGGCTATTATCTCCACACTGCTTGCACTCCCAGGCTCACTGCCACAGGACATGCTTTTTGTTACGATGCTATACTCCTTTTACTCTAACTTGGCTTAATACTACATCTCTTCTACTTGTAACAATAGATTAACCCTTGGATGTGGTGCTAGTCACGAGGAAGTGCCGTGAAGAAGACATTGAGCCCGTCTTGTTTTTCTGTCACTGAGGTACGTGAAATAAGCTGCTCAAGGACAAAAAAAAACGAGCCAAGTTGTGGTGAAAGGAGTGTAGTTAACAGAAGCCTCCACTACTCCCGGTCGTATTTTAGGTCGCGTTAAGAGGTTTCGTATCATCTCTTCTTTAGCGATTTATTTTCCATATTACACGTTTGGAGTGTTTTTGTATATTATTTAAATCGTTTTATTATCGACACAGTTGTCATCAGTAACCTAGACATTGATACTGAGGTGTAATATGCCAAATGAATCGCTTAGGAAGAGGTGTAACGAAATCTCCAAAACCATTCAAATTATGACCCTCTATTTCCGCTTGCATATTCGCTCCTATTTGTATATATATTTTTTTCTTTTTCCGTTTTTCTTTTTTCATTATCAACCAACGAATCCTTCACTCCTCTGTTGTATTAGTGAGCACACGAACCACTCACCCCTTCACCCCGAGTAGGCCGTTTTGATTATTTTCTTCTGCTAGACGATTTCTTTCAGATTACGGGTGGTGTGGTAGTGGAGGGGTTAATGAAGGCCTCTTAACCCCACCTTCTTGGAAAATCATCCCTTAA